>NC_068364.1:87168354-87520596 GCF_020536995.1 Dreissena polymorpha
TTTGTTCAAAATTTGTAATCTTTTATAAATAAATCCATGTGCATGTCATTTTTTATTTGTAGAAATTCATACTGATCGCATTTTACTTGTATGAAAACGGTGTAACACGATAAGACTGCATGAACATGTAATAATATTGACTCCATTTGCTTTGCACTTGCACTTATTTAGCCTATATTACAATGAACAAACCATTTTGTTGGATTCTCAATGCAACGCTTGTTTACCATGGCACAAATAACCCTAACCGTGTTATTTTGAAGTGCATCAGTCTTTGCAAAATTCTTAATGTGACAGTTATGCATTTTGAATCGTATCTCGTCGTCGTTGATCGGTGGGTATTAAAGCAAAATATTGGGATATGGAGGAAATGAAGATTGCATGCCAGCCAATTTGAATAATCGCGGCAGACACACATTTCAAGGGGGTATGTCTAAACGATATTACAGTACTGTACGATTAAATACCATTTACTACCAGTACAAATAAGCGGAACCACATTAATGGTATTTTACTAATTTTATTATTTTGGATGTTGAATGCTGTAAACAGTGGTCGGAGTCTTGGTTCGCAAGAAATACACACCATATCCCTTTTAAGGGGTCATTTTTTTATTGTAGATTTGAACTTCTCTTTTTTTAATTCTTCGGACAATGTGTAGTCAGCTGCGTACCATGACAACAGGCAACTACGAGCCTGAAAGTTAAACGTTATTCTAACCACACTCGAAACGAATAAAGAACAGATTCCAGTTCATTGGACGCGTAAGTTGATTAATGAAGATATCATAACAGCTGTCAAACGGTCGTAAAAATTATTGGTGCATCATGATGAAAATATTGCATATTCAAGCTTTCGTCAAAGATATTTTATCAAAATCATTATAATAAATTTATCATCGATGATAGTTATTTGAAACAAATGTCTATTATATATTCTATAACAAGGTATTATTTATAGAGTTGTAATAGATGAATGTTATGGGTAGGTCCGTTTCTCAAAATTAGGAATTGACTGCGTTTTTTAACTTCGAAGACATCGCCCTAAAATGCATTTCAGACGCATTCAGGTAATGTGCAGATTGGGAGGGCCGTTCGCGCTGTAAGCGAGTACATGTGTACATACATTACAATAACAATCAATGCATTTACTAGTGTTTACCGTTATGAAGAAGATGATTTTTGTAAGTTCCTACTATATACATTTTAGAAAAACACAAGTTTTATCAGTATTGGTCCAGAGGTTTAAGAGGATTTATTGTTGAAGTAAAAATGTTCGCACACGCGCACAACAGTTGACGATAGACGACAAGTATTGTTTGTTTTTTGCAAATTAGCAAGCTGGTACCATCTATATTCCAAACACCCAAACCAAGCTGATAAATCAGGCATTTCAATTCGTCTTTGAAAAAACATTAATACAACCAATGAACTCAGTTTTGAGTGATAAATGTTTTTAACAGCTAACTGTGATTGTAAAAGCAACTTTGCACATCCCACCTCTTATCTGCACATGAACATGTACTTTTAATAGCGAGCTCGCTGAGCCGCCGTAGGCGGCTCGACAGCTCGCATTACGTTAACACGTGTATTGGACTGTAGATCTACACAGGTTGTTGTTTTGAAAAGTTTGGTATCTTCGCGCGCAACCGAACCTGATATCCGAAAACCGGAACTGGAAATTTTGGAAGTAAATAACCAGCGTCTCCTGATTGATCATAATGATAAAATAGAAAAAAGATCAAATTTACGGCTTTTAAATATTTTAAAATTCTTCTCTCTATTTATTATTATTGTTACTATATTTCGAATAAAGCATCAGCATTCTTCGTGTAAAAACATTTGTCTTCATTCAGGGACTTCCCCGTTCGATGACGTCCATCACAAAATGTATCCAAGTAACGAATGACGTCACCGTTTTGTGTGTACATAGCAAGTGTCAACACCGACCGCTACTCGCACTTTTTATTAAAAATGATGACAAAACAAGTAAGTGCTATTATTTATTGGACGATTGCCATTGAGGAACAAACACGCGATTGGTTCGGCATGTACTCAGGTACCAAACTTTTTCAAACAACAATCTGCACAGTCAAATACTCGATTTCATAATCATTTCACATAGTGTTTTTCTTTCACTGTCTAAGCCATGCATTACATTTAAATTTAAAGGTGGTAAATCACATTTGAGTATCATTTCAACATGACCAAACTTTATTATCTGATATTGTACATATCCAAGGTGCCTGAACCACGTGACTTTTTCGGCTATGTGTGGGACAATCGGATGTAAACAAAACGTCGCTTCAGGTAACCTTTTTGATAATTTCATCATTATTTCAAAACCATTTTCAAAAAAACAAAGACGAGGTGCCCGGTCATTGTCAAAAGACACAAACTTTGGTAAGTTTGCGCTCAATTAATTAAGTAATTTTTCCAAAAAGTGCAACCGCGTGCTTGAAAACACACGAAGTGAAAATGCTATGTTTGGTATATTTTTTTTATTCGATCAACAAAAACGTAGATTACAATATTGTCGAGGGTTTAAAAAATAGGGCGGACATTGTAATTCTTCATAGAGAAGCTACATACATTGTATATTTGCGCAAATACATCTGATTCGGAGTGTGTGTATGAAAATGTAATGATGCTATGTGTGGGACAAATTTTTTAAATGCTTTGTGTGGTATACAAACTAAACTAGAGAATCGAAAGATTGACATTAACGTCAATTACATTTAAAGTCTGTCTGAATAACAAAAGTTGGTCAATAAACATTGTTGTTAGTGTTTTGCGCGCCTTAAATATGATAATCCTACGTTCATGTAACTATAAATTATCATGATTGTCGATAACTTATATTCATATTTTGTTTACTTTTAGAATGCCTTTGTTTGCGAACAGTGTGGCAGAGAGGTCAAAACACGGTCGGGGATCTCCTAACACAAAGCCACCCACGCACGGACAGGAAAAAAGTTCCGTTGGGCAAACTTTTTCTTGTTTGTTTCTATAAAATATATTGTTACAAAATGTTGAATTTTCAGTGAATTGTTACTGCCGACTAATGCACTTGTTTAATACACAAAATCGTAAGGATTGTTTGTGCAAGATGTCATGTGAATATTATTGCAACAAAACTACAAAAAGTGTTAGTTTGTGTGTTTTTTAGCAGGAATGTGTAGGCATTTTTGACTGTAACGAATTTAATAAATAAGCATAAAGAGATCATAAGCATTTTTAAACAAATAGACACTAGGATCAATGACATTTTTTTCTGGAAAATCATGTATTTGTATGTAAATCCTATTGAGCTATCTGATATATCACACATGCTATTTTTTAAGTTTAACAGTTTATATCAGTTGTATTTTGTTCTTTTCAGGGAGATTAAAGTATTTTTGGAAGCACCTTCAAGAGACGTACTGATATCTTGATCAATGAAAAGTTGTCATATACAAACATGTATAGTAAATGTTCCAAAGTTTAAATGACTGTTTGATTTATTACCAGATGGTGCAAGTATTGCAGGGAAAGAAAACAATCAAAGTAAACATTACATAAAAATTTGACATTTCAACAAATTGAACAACATTATATGATTTAATGTTAATTACTTGGTGCAGTGGTAACAAGATCTTGCAGCGCCCTTTCATGACCGGGGCGAATGGGTATTTTCATTAAACATCTCAAACTATTGTCAGTTATTCAGCTTTCATTTGAATTTGAGTAAATTAAGTATTGATGCAATTCAATATGTTTGTTGGCATAATGACCCCCACAAGTCAAGACGTTTTGGCGATGATCATTTGTTATGACTTAATTGAAGCATTCATATGTTTGAATAGCAAGATTTGCAAATTCATAAATTGACTGATTACAATTTCTTTGTGAATACTAATGTACTTCTTTATGTATTTGGCGCTTTAATTTCTATTGTTACATGTGCATGCTAGTTATAAAGTAATGGTATTATTAATGACGTGTTTATTTTGATATACTGAAGATATTCATGGAGATTATATTGGAATAGACCACAAACAAGCATTATTGGATTCGAAGATGTTCAAATGGAGATGATATTGGAATAGACCACAAACACGCATCATTGGATTTAAATTATTTGTTATGAAACACCTGTTTTATTAACACACATTATCAGATTTTATATTCATCTAATCAATTTTAGTAATAACATAGATACAAAACCGATAAATATACACACATATCAATACACACACTTTGTTTTGCTTATGCAAAAATACATGTTAAATGGTATGTTTGCGTAGTTAGTTGAAATAGCTTTCCATAAACATCACAGAATGAAGCGGGGTCCCTGTCTCTGTCACCGTGGTTTTGATTTTTAACTTGCCACATATCACCTTCCGTGTGGTTTGATGGTGTTCATGTAGTTCTTACACAGCTTCGAACCTTAAAAGCGTTACAGATCTTTCGACTAATCCTTTTCAAGTCTGAAAAACAAAAGAAGTAAAACCCATTTTAAAGCATGTGCTCTTATTTATTTTCTTTGTCATTCATTAAAAAATGGACCAAATTCAATAATCAGGCAGAAATATCAATCATTATATTTATTTAAAGACAATAAATAAAACAAAGAAATATTATATTTCAACATAACATGTATGCTTTAATAAGAATTAAGTTCAGTTAAACATAAATTGGTTAATCATTACACGATTACTTCAGTATTCAATAATGTAACATTTGGTTAATTTGATATATTTTCAGGACAGACTAAAGTTTATGTTCTAGATTCTTACAAAACTGTGTTCAGATTAAATGCAGAATTCTTGTATACCACACATAGCATTTAAAAAATGTATCCAACACATAGCAGTATAACATTTATATACACACACTCCGAATAAGATGTATTTGCGCAAACATACAATGTAAGTAGCTTCTCTATGAAGAATTACAATGTCCGCCCTATTTTTAAACCCTCGACAATATTATTATCAATGTTTTTGTTGATTGAACAAAAAATATACCACACATAGCATTTCACATCATGTGTTTTCAAACACGCGGTTGCACTTTTTGGAAAAAAATACTTAATTAATTTTGCGCAAACTTAACAAAGTTGTGCCTTTTTACAATGACCGGGCACTCGTCTTTGTTTTGTTTTTTAAATGGTTTTGAAATAATGAAGAAATTATCAAAAAGGTTACCTGAAGCGACGTTTGTTTACATCCGATTGTCCCACACATAGCCGAAAAAGTCACGTGGTTCAGGTACCGTGATATCTATTCTCTTCTATTGCAAAAAATACAAGAATTTAGCTTACTTGTTATGCCTCACAAAATGGCATGATTCAAACAAATATTGCTACCTTTGACAATATCTCATAGTGAGGGAGATAGTGCTCTTATTGACATCTGGGCTAACCTTTCTGGTAAAGAACATTCTAAATTAATTATTTGATAATTACTACAAATACTAATAGTGCAATGTTTATAGATACTATAAAATGTGATTGATTCAAGCAATCAAAAGATGTGATCAAATGTGATTAACCATATTTAAAACATAAATTCAAATAAAATATAAATAACTTTGAGGTGGGTGACATGACAGTCGCTACCTTTAGTACAGTGGCTGACTTGACATTCTATACCTTGAGTACGGTGGGTGACGTGATAGTCGCTACCTTGAGTACGGTGGGTGACGTGACAGTCGCTAACTAAAATGACGTTTAAAACAGTAGTTAGGAATATACAAATTAATTTAATCCTAGTATTTTGGTACTTAAAAAATATATACTTACAAGTGTAAAATTATCAAAGTGTTATATCAATGGTATTAAATAATATGTTTTGGTGGGTGACATAATTATCGCTGACCTACCTTGCATTTATTCCTCAATTATGGTAATTTGAAATTACTTTGACTTTAAATGCTCACAAAGGAAAATAAAACAAAAATGCTGCCTGGCCCTTGTGAAATCTAAGTACAGTATGCAACATGGAGAAATCATTGCTGATGCCAGTGAAAATTATAATTGAGAAGGTAGCAGCAGTTGGCTGTTCTAAATTTTTACATTGTAGGTTCTAGTTGATTGTTTAGTGTTTTAAGGAGGAAATGCCAAGGACATACATAATAGATTATTATATAGCTCCTTGGTATATACCAATCTTTGTTTGCTGCACAATTTGTTTATCACGGTTTTTCAATAAATAGGAACACCAGGGGTGTACAATTGATTTTTTTAAAATATTTACGCATGCGTTTTTGATATGTTTATTGAGGAGCCATATCCATCACACACGTACATGCGAAGTTTTACATGCATATCTATTATACTTTTTTATATATGATGGTTTGTTTGTGCCCGTGTATATTATTCAACAGAGCCTACTCTAAATGTCTGTTACTTTGTTTTATTGTCAAATATGCAGAATATAAACGACTGTATAATGTACAGAGGATTTTACAATAAAAGTACCTCATTCTGAAGATGCCTATCTGTTTGTAGAGACCGTCAGTGAAGTGTTTCTTTTTTATCTCACGAAAATTTCAATGATCAAATGAAGAAAGAAAAATTGTGTTGTCTCATTTTTTTAAATATGTACTGAACACAAGTTTTGTATTTTGTATAAAACGTGTTGTGTTGATTTCGATATAATGTTAATTACAAAATAATCATATTTATGACTGAGGTGAACCACTAATTACATATGTTTATTCGTTCTGTTTCCTATATAAGTGCACTTCAATAAATTTAAACGACACTATAGAGTAACGGAAATTTAATAAACATTGAAAAATGTATTGTGTGAAGCAAACATTAAACAATAGCCGATACAGAGCTTTCGCGCTAAACATGCAGAAATGGATGATAATGGCATTATCTATACAAAATATTTCTTAAGTGTGACATATATTACTTGTGAAAAATAGTGTTAACTGAGCATTTAGACCACACAAACTGTTCCTTTGCAGATTTACAATATTAACATAATATAATTTAGGCACACACATAAGTGCTAGCATTCTTTATAAACCATTGCAATGAAATAAACACAATGGAAGTATAAATCCCAATCTCCCAACATGCCTGAAACGTTATATATGTTACAAGTCACGGATATTTTATCGTCACGGACATTTCTGCGATCGCATATACCAGAAGGGGTAATCACGTGATAGTCAAGATGACGACGTCCATACCGAGACAATTATTTTTCGCCGTTTTATACCCTTTATTACCTCTGTTTATTTTTTAAATGACGCTCACTTTCCAGCCATATCAGTAAAAGGTGATTAGCGTATATTTCGTATTTAAATTCGCTAAATATCTCGACTTGACTCCCCGCAAATTTTCTTAATGGAGCCCTAATTAGGTCATTCCGCTAAGAAATTTCGCACCGAGTAAAGTCGAAATGTAGAGCGAATATTACTATGAAATAGTAGCCAGTAACTTTCTTCCTAATATGGCTGGAAAATGAGCGGCATAAAAAAATACAAGTAATAAAGGGTATAAAACGACGAAAAATACCTGCCTCGGCATGGACGTCGCCATCTTGTTTGTCACGTGATTACCCCCTCTGATATACTATTCAACTTCTTTGACTTTAGCCCATTATTGTGTGGGTATATTCATTTATACCAGTAAACCGAAAGTTTAATTTATTATAAGCACTATTGCTAAATCTAATACTGTTCATAAAGGTTCTGAATATTCACGCGAGTGTTGTTTTCCAATTGAAACATTCTGTTTGACTTCCCCGTAGCAATTGGTGCTGCAATAGTTTACATTTACATATTTACATATTTGTTTTCGAAGAAAATGCATTGTTTAAAACCAACAGTATCACAGAGGTTACTTATATGTGGATGGTATAATGTAATTAATATGAGAAGGCGACAGTAACGGACATTTAAATTAGATGTTTTGTTAAATCACTTTTGCTAACTATTTGATCTGAAATGCCAAACTACGATTAATTTTTATTTTATATGAATGGGTTTATAATGTATAACAAGGATAGCCCGTGTTTTATATCGTCAATGTGTCGTTATTACCTGGCGACAGGCATTGTTCCTATTTATTGAAAAACCGTGTATAGTTTCATGTGTTACGCAATATTCACCTTCGATATATCTTCTCTTCAGGTATACATAATTATCGAAGTATAGGTCACTTTATGGTTTAGATAATTACTTATTAAAATATTAGAGTTATTTAGTTACAAGGACTGTTCTGTTGCTCTTATCCGCAGTTGGTATTCAAACCATATATATTTTACCAGATTTGTGCAAAATAAGGTGATTTTATCTCAACTATACACAGTCGGCAAATTAATTAGCATCATTTTTACAAACAGAAGCTTTTGTGGGCTTTTCAAACATTAACTCATTTGAGCTTTTGAACTGACAATATACTGTTCTAAATCATAACAAAATATAAATTAAATGTAATTCTTTGTAAAATTTTCTTAAGCAAGGTATCATGCTATTATACAACATTGCAGTTTACCTACATATTTTTTAAAAGGTCAGATAGCTTAATTGGAAGAGGAACCCAGGCCAATATCATATGATCAATATCATCAGATGGCTCATGGATGGATTCGGGTTCGAATGCCGATTTACGAAATCGTAATCCTGTCGTAGCGAATTATTTTTTTCCTATCGAAGTTAACACTTATGAATGACAAACACACAATCCGAAATAGATCTACGTTTATGATTCGTTCGATGCTTTAAAATATTAAAAAAAACAGGGTTAAAACCACCGCGTCAAAATTGTTGTCCCTAAAATACTGAGAGAAACTAGATCTATCTATCTAGATAGTATGTTTTATCTGAGAAATGACGTCACACTAGATACGTCATACATTGCGTAATCAAGTAAATGAAAATTATAAATACGGAAAGCTGGTTCGGTAATATATTTTAAAGAAGACAAAAAGGATGATATATAATATAACGATAACATTCATGATGCGTCCCAATAAATTTCAAAGGTCAAATATTAGAACATGTTAATCGGCGCGTAGGAATACATACTTACGGTTAGATCACGGTCACGTGATGTACTGCAGGATATCAACTAGTTTATCCGACCCTGCTTTATTTGGTCAATGTTTGCAACAGAGGCAGGAAAAATACATATTCTGGGTTATAAACTAACATTCATAACCAATTGGCACAACTTTGTCCCTTCTATCTTTCGTATAGTAGATATAGGAGTTTCGCTGAACATCTTTGAGCCCGGTACAAATTTTAGGGACCATGTCTACTTGGCTTGTGCTAATATATTTTATTTAGAACTTGCGCTCTGTTGGTTTTTCCGCTTTCTGAGCGCCTGCGGGACGTGTAAAAACATTGTAATGTAGACATTAATATTACCGGGATCTGATTAACGTTCACATTAATTTTCAGACATTAAGTATTTCAAAACACACCTTTAAGTTAGGTCAAAGACAAGGGTTGTACACTATGCAGGGAAGTTGAAGACGGTAGTCAGTTGCTCTGGTGAACTACTTTTTGTCACTTAACAATTTTCAAAAGACGTGTATCTGTTTATACATGTTCCTTATTTTGTTTTGTTTTTGGTAGATTTTTTTTATTATTGCTTGTTGTAAATTTTGAATGTTCAGATGTGTTACCTACTTTTTAACCAAGTTTTGAACTACTATTTTTTATGTAACCACTGTTAATATTTTATGCACTTATATGTATATGTAGTTGTATCGTTTTGGATGTTACAGTTTTGATTTGAATAAAACCCTCAAAACAGACAAAAAAATAAAATAAAACATTTTCAAAAGGATTGGACAGAACTTATTATTTTTCCATGATCCTGTCACTGGTATTTATTATGAAATGGAGTCTTACAATACAAATAATGAGGAGGAAATCACAGACCAACCGACAATAAACAAGAAGGCCAAAATGGACATATGTCGCTCACCTGTTGAACATCGCTCTTTTTGGCATCTATATTCAGATTCGACTTCCATTGTGTCTAGGTCAGCGCAAAAGTGTATGTACTTGTATCAAAATGAGCGATTTTGGCTTATTTTCTTTATTAAGTGTCACCAAGAACAGTCACGTGAAGTTTTAAAGAAAATAAATGGCATAGTGTAAGAAGTCGTTTAAAGGCATTTCTATTTTTAGCTCTGATGGCCATCTTGTTCAGTGGTGCAGAACGATTTTAGCCATTTGTTTAAAGGTCATCCAAGAATCATTCCTGTGCAGTTTGGTCAAGATCCAATAATTGGTTAAGAATGAGATGTCATTAAAGTGAAATATCTTTTTTAGCTCTTGTTGCTTAATTAAGCATTGGAGCGGAACTGCTATTTTAATGAGAAAAGAGGATCATCAACTGATCATTCCTGTAAAGTTTAATCCAAATCCAGTCATTGGTTTAGGATGGAATGTCGATTAAGTGCTCCTGTGACCTACTAGTATAATGCATGTTAACGGAACTAGTTATGTAACTTGGTAGAGTACCATCCGCGGATCATTCCTGTGAAGTTTGGTCAAGAGCCATGCATTGGTTAAATAGGAGATGTCGATTAAGTGGAAAATCATTTGTTTAGCTTATGTGACCTACTTAATCAGCGGAGCGGAACGATTTATATAACTTTTGTAGATGATTATCCACTGATCATTCCTGAAAATTTAATCAAAATCCAGTCAGCAGCTTCAGAGGACATGCTGTTTAAAGCAAATGTTGACGACGGACGGACGACGGACATCAGACCATCCTAAAAGCTCACCTTGAGCACTTCGTGCTCAGGAGAATAAAAAGCATGATTATTCTCTTAACAAAGCGCTGACCGCAGTTTTACTCCAATTTTTTGCATTGCAGCTTTCTGTTTTCATGTAATTTGTCGCTTCTCTCACAAAGACTAGCTAAAATGTAGTACGCATTGCTTGTCTGAAAACATTTCCAGGGAGGCATAATATTTGTTAACACGTGTGAATCCTCTGGTCTGGTCCAAGTTTAAGGTACAGCATGCCAACGGATTTAACCGATTTAAACCACCAATGCTTTCTGTAATATTAATTATGTTATTTTTAACATTAAATTTTTTATTAAGCGTTTAGGATAGACATGTAATGTTTTAGACTTATTTCTGAACATGTATGTTAACAATATTAAAAATATTGCGATATCTTACGTTTTTTGTTACCGTTTTCGTAAATGTATAACTATGAATGATGATGGATTTTTTCATAGAATAAAATTATTTGTCCAACGAAAAGAAGCCTTTAATATAGATGTGCGCTTCAAACAGCATTAAGTGAAGTATCTGAAAGCGTTCATTATTGTCGTCGGCATAATCTAAGTTAAATTCATATAAAGAAATAAATCTATAACGAAAACATTTTGGCAACATAATGTTCAGACCTGAAATAGCACATCACTATTTAAATAGTTGTACAATTAAAATCCAATATGCTTAGTTGAAATAGTTCATTGATTTTTATATTGCGTCATATTAATACTGAACTAGCTTTGCATAAACATATATCCTTTTTCTTTGACATATGTTTTCTCTTAAAACACATGTGTAAACACAGATGATGGCATTGTCAACAATCTAGTTCATGATTATTCATACTTAGTCTGATAGCTTTATTATTATTTATTTTATATAAATTTCCAAAATTAGGTTGCATTTTCCCACGTGTGAAATTTTTGTTTAGTGTGATTCATTCGGATTTAATGCAGGAAAAAGGATCATAATTTGTGTTTTCATTTTATTATATTAAGGGCTTGTATGTGTGTTTTTCAGCATTACGGGAAATTTTAAACAAAGCGCTTAAAAAACATATTCCTGGGATTGCATAACTTTTGTTTACATGTGTATACCCTGTTATCCATTCAGGACCATGTTTTATATTCAGCACGACTATAACGTTTTCTCAATATGTGTTCGTTACATAAGAGTAAAGCTCTATTTGCTTCAGCGTTTATTTATGATATAAATAAAATGTTTTAAAGTACCCATATTTACTGACCATGTACGTTAGCACAATTCCGAAAATTGTGAATTATTTTATATATTTTATTACCGTTTTCGTGAATGTATAATTATGTACCATGATGGGTTGAAATATTTTATTTATTTTTATGTTTCGTTATATTAATACTGATATAACTTTGCATAAAAATAAGTCCTTTTCTTAAAAAATTGCTTTCTCTTATAATCACATGTGTAAACACAGATGTTGGGAAAATAGCATTGGCAGCAATCTAGTTGATAAAACATTGTATAATTATATCTGATTACCCATTCTTAGACGGATAGCTTTATTATCATGTATTTTTATATACATTTTCAGAATTAGGTTACATTTGCTACAGTCTGAAACGTATGGTTGGTTTAATTCACTCAGACTTGCTGGAAGAAAAAAGTACCAATAAGAAAGATTTGAGTTGTCATGTTATTATATTAAGGGTTTGTTGCAGCAATGTGATCAAAATTTTAGATCGTGATAATTTCTTACATGCATTTATATTGTTTTCTACTAAAACAGTATTATGTCGAAGTATATGAACGCATTCTGTTGATGGGGTCAACTTAAATATCTTCATATACAATTAACAATACATAGTTAATGTAGATTTTATGTTGTACTTTTTATATAGAAAAAACGTCAACGCTTATTTTAAATTGACCTGATTCATCACCTATATTTTCTGGATAAATGTTAACTTTATAACATTGACACTCTCATTTGTACGAAAAACTGATTTTAATATCGCCATATAATTATGTAATATGCATACAGTGTACGCCTGAATACGCATCTATGGTAGTCAAATAAAACGCATGTAGAAAAATATACATTAAACCATAATAGTTTAATTATTTCGCTTGCATGGACAAACTTATTCTTTCTGTATGTGTATGTCTAGAATTAGGTGGAATTTTGATCAAAGCGCTTTTTAAAACATATTCCTGGGGTTGCATAATTTGTTTTTGCTCGCGTATACCCTGTAATCCTTTCAGGACCATGTTTAATGTTCATGCCTTTAACGTGTTTTAAATATGCGATCATTATATAAGAGTAAAACTCTATATGCTCCAGCCTTTATTTAGGATAGAAATATTATGTTTTAAAGTACATGTAGTTTCTGATCATGGGCGTTAACACAATTCAACTGTTGTGATATCTTTTACCGGTATATATTTTATAAGCGTTTTTGTAAATGTATATTTACGTACCATACTGGGTTTCAGCATAGCATACAAGTTACTTGTCCAACGAAAAGGAGCCTGTACTATGGATTTGCCCTTAAATCAGCATTTAGTCGAAGTACCTGAACGCTTTCATTTTTGTCGTCGGATAATTTAAGTTCAATTTATATAAAGAAGTAGTCTAAAACAATGATTTTGGCAACAAAATCGTTCACGCCGAGGGGCTATGTCACTTTTGAAGGGCCCAAATGGGCAAAGTCTTCAAAAAAACATGAAATTAAGAATATAATTTGAACATATAATACTGGTATAAACTGGAAATATCTCACGGGAAATGTATTTATGTATTTTGAAATAAAAATCATTTTAGAAATTTGTGTACATATTGATGTCATAACTTTGAGGTTCAATGCCACTGTAATGAAGGTAAACAAGGTGAAACTTCAGCTGCCATAGCGGCACAGCATTCCCATCATCAACCGCGCCTGGTGCTTTATTTACGGCCTATGACCAATTGCCGATCAGCACAGCATAGAACATAACAAAACAACACACATAACAAAGGCCGTTGAATAAAGCTGGTGTCACCGCATTGGAACGGTCAATGCTAAGCATTTGGGGGTTTGAACCGGTTTTAGAGCGCTCAACCTCACATTTGGCCCAGCGATATTCAAAACACACATACGTGTAAATAAACATTTACCTGATAGGATTGTAACACAAATTAAAAGGCAATAAAAGAGAACTACAAATGTTCAATTTAATTACAAATTAATTACTCTATGGTAAGAAGAAACCAGAACAACAGCGCTACAATTTTCTGAGGCACGATGCAATGAACGAACAAGTATCAATTACATCCCATCTTTTGAAAAAAAAAAGCTTTCAAGAAATAACCTCATATAGTTAATTATTCAGAGCATCGTCGCACATGGTCAGGAAGAAGATGCAATTATGGGTGTAAAGAGCCAAATTGTACACCTTGGTTGTGTATATTAATAGAACCGAAATATAAAGTAAGGAAAATAAGTATAACTTATATGATATTTACCACCTAAAAAAAATTCCTTTACAAGCAGTAAAATATGTACTGAAAAGAGAGGGGATTGTTGATAATCATATAAAACTTAAAGGCATTTAGAAAGTAAACAATGTATAATTATACAAATAAAAAATCATAAAAACAAAAACATCCAGACTGAGAAGTATATAAATGAATGCTAGCTAGTCGAAGTCAGCAACTCATTGTACATGGAAAGTTCTTTAAGTGTTTAAGTGTCCGAGTGTCGTATTTTAACACTTTTATCCGCAACAGGCCAAAGGCGCTGTCTCATATTGTTCGCTCGTATGACCCGTCATTCATTAGTTCGATTTGTACTTCGTGTTTTATTTCTTTTTAAACATTCTTATGATTTGTTTCGACCAAATTTCTCTTTTGTCGTTTTTAATATTTGGTTTATTGTACAAATATGTATCAGCATGAGGTATATGTAAAATACAAACAATTTTTATTTAAAATGGGAATCAATTGTCTTGTTGACATCAACAAGCTTTATAATAATGTATTTTTGCATACATTTTAAGAATTCGGTTGCATTTTCCACAGTCTGAACTGTTATGTTTGGTTTCATTCTTTGGGACTTGCTGGAAGAAAAAATATCAATAAAAAAGTTTTGTGTTGTCATGTTATTATATTAAGGGCTTGTTGCAGAAATGTGATCACAGTATTAGAATCTGATAATTTTATTTAGGAATTTATATTGTTTTCTACTAAAAGTATGTTATTTAGGATAGAAATGTTATGTATTAAAGAACATGTAATTTCTGATAGTGGACGTTAACAAATTCAAAAGTTGTGATATCTTTTATATATTTTATTACCGTTTTTGTGAATGTATATTTACGTACCCTGCTGGGTTTCAGCATAGCATACAAGTACTTGTCCAACGAAAAGAAGGCTGCGCTATGGGTTTGCCATTAAATCAGCATTAAGTCGAAGTACCTTAAAGCTTTAATGTTTGTCGTCGGATAATTTAAGTTCAATTTATATAAAGAAATAAGTCTATAACAATGATTTTGGCAACAAAAACGTTGACGACTTTAATAGTATATCACCATTTAAACAGATGCAAAATTTAAATCCAACTGCTAAGATGAACTAGTTTTTTTGTTTCGTCATATTAATACTGAATGAACTTTGCATAAAAACCATTTTCTTTAACAAATGCTTTCTCTAATAATCACATGTGTAAACACAGATGTTGGGAAAGTAGCATTGCCAACAATCTAGTTCATAATATTATCTGATTATTCATACTTACACGGATAGCTTTATTTTTATTTATTTTATATACATTTTCAGAATAAGGTTGCATTTTCAACATTGTGAAATGTTATGGTTGGTGTTTAGTTGTGAGCTTTAGCTCACAACTAATGTAGAGAGGCAGTTTTGCAATTCAGTCTGCTTTAGCTAGGCTATGAACGATAACTGCAAGTAAGTCTGCTGTAAGCTATGCTATGAACGATAACCACTTCCTGCCTGCACTACCTGCATTGACATTATGCAGAAGACGAATGTTAGGAGCGTCTGCGCTACTACTGCAGTGTGTGTATTTAATCAATAGTGTTTAACAGCTTGTAAGACGACATTGGCAAGTCTAGTGTTTATCATTGAAATCTGTATATATTGGCTGCTTTCAGAGAAAACGGGCCTTAATGCATGTCAAATATGATTAGCCTGTACACATTGAGCCTGTGTAATTCGCACAAGCTAATCAAGGACGACACTTTCTGATTGTATGGTGTTTTTCGTTTAAAGACAGTATCTGGTACTGGGATGACAATTAATGCATATGCAAAAAGCCCTGTTTTCCCAAAATGAAGCTTAAATCATCTTTTTTATTTATGTTATAAAAAACCCATCTCAACCTGTGCTTTAAGACACACTCTTTATAAATTGAATGGGGTGTATTCATTTCAAACTTGCGATATAAAATGCTATAACATAATTTTGAAAACTGAGTTGCGTCTAAGATTATACAACAGCGAACAACTTCAGTGCCCCTAGCGCTTTGATATTCACACGGACTTGCTGGAAGAAAAGAACGTATCAATAAAAAGTTTTGTGTTGCCATGTTATTATATTAAGGGCGTGTTGCAGCCATGTGATAAAAGTTTTAGCTTCTGTTATTTTCTTTCATACATTTAGTTTGTTTTCTACCAAAACAGTATTATGTCGAAGTATATAAACGCATTCTCTTGATGGTGTCAAATTAAATATCTATATCTATATAAAATTTAATGATATACAAAATGAAGATGTTATGATGTATTTTAATACCAAAAAAAACGTTAACATATTAACGTATATTGTAAATTGACTTGACTCACTACTTATTTGTTCTGGTTAATATTAAACTTATATCATTGAAACTCTCATTTGTACGAAATAATATGATATCGCCTTATTGTTATGTAAGAATTATATGCAAACAGTGTACGCCTGAATAAACATATATGGTAGACAAATAAAAACGCATAAAGGAATATATACATTTTACCATAATAGTTGAATTATTTTGCATGCATGGACAAGCTGATAATTTCTATGCGTGTGTATTTCCATCATTACGGGGAATTTTTAAACAAAGCGTTTAAAACATATTCATGGGGTTGCATAACGTTTGTTTACACGTGTTACCACTGGAATCCATTCAGGACCATGTTTATGTTCAGCATGTCTATAACGTTTTCTAAATATATATTCGATATATAAGAGTATAACTCTAGTTGCCCGAGCGTTTATTTAGGATATAAATGTTATGTTTAAAGCACCTGTAATTACTGATCATGTGCCTTAACACAATGACGAAAATTGTAATATCTTTTATATATTTTATTACCGTTGATAATTATATACCATGATATATTTCAGCATAGCATACAGGTATTTGTCCAACGAAAAGAAGACTACAATGGGTTTGCCCTTAAATGATCATTAAGTCGAAGTACCTGAACGCTTTCATTTTTGTCGTCGGATAATTTAAGTTCATGGACAAACTGATACTTTCTATGTGTGTGAATTTTCAGCATAATGGGGAATTCCAAACTAAGCGCTTTTCTAAACATATTTCGAGAATTATATGATTGTTGTTTACACGCATATAAACTGTAATTCATTCGGGACCATGTTTTGTGTACAGCATGCCTACATAACTTTTACTACCTATGTGTTCATTGTTACGGTTAAATCTGAAGTTGCTCCTGCGTTTTATAGGATAGAAATGTTGATCTTACGTTTAAAATTGTTAAATTGTTAATACTAAATTTACGTTTTAAATTCTGAGCATGTATGTCAACAAAATTTCAGAAGTTGTGATATTTTTATACATATTTTAACCGTTTTCTTAAATGTTTAATTATGTGCCGTGTTGGATTTTAGCATAGTATACGAGTATTTGTCCAATGAAAAGGAGCCTGACTGTACTATAGGTATGCCCATATGTAAGTTTTTAGTCAAAGACCCTAAAAGCTTCCATTTATTTGACGTCTCGATAATGCAGGGTTCATTTAAATATAGAAATAAATATATAACAGCCATTTTGGCAATACAACTGAACACATATTACACGTATACACACATATGTTGCGAGAATAGCATTGTCAAAATCAAAATAAGATCTGAATTAGCCAAAAGGAGGTTCTCATAACGAAGATTAAAATATTTATAAACTTCGCTCATTCAGACATTTTTGTTCTTAATTTTCAAACGGGTTATTGACGAGAAGCATTTTTGAAGAACAGATAAAGACATGTTTTAAATTTCGCTGAAAAAATGGTAATACAAAAAAAAACGAGTATGCTCTAACTTTTGTATATTTTTAAACAACTATTGACAATTATAAGACCAATTTTCGTTTTAAATGGTAAAAATAAACTTTTTAGCACAATCAATCTGTAATATGACCAACAACACAACTAAAACGACCCAAGAATTAGTTTGACTCATACTATAATTGTTGTTATATAATGTTGACGCTGTAATACAATTTTAATATTCGAATTTGAATTCAATGACTATATACCGTTAAAATTGGTAAGCACAGCAAGATCAAAATCAGCGTTAAGGTGCTGAGCTTCTTAAGTCTGTAATTGCTACCATTAACTGCGTAGCAGTTTCCGGTTTAGAAAAGAAAACTAAGTGTTTTTGGACAAGTCGAAATTTTGAAATGTATTTCTTATATATTAAACAACAAAACAACGAAATGTAAAATGTACAGACATCTGCAGCGTTCGAAACTTGTTCTTTACAGGGTCCAACCGAAAACATATATTATTGGTTTAGAAGAATAAAATCCACATATTTTAAAATGCGCCCTAAGGCTGGATTTCATAACCACATACATACTTTTTTAAAGAAAATCATGAAAAATGCATGTTCTATTGTAAAACGTCTTCAAATGTATCAATATACTTGCTATATCATGCTCTACAGCATACTAATTTTTAAAGCGGAATAGTTAACAGGTAATTAATAATTAATTAAGAGAATTAAGTCACCTTCGCCATAATGGTCGAGGTCGACTTAACTCTGCAAATTGAATTTCGGCTTCGCCCAACGGTCGCGATAGTAGTTATATATATATATATATATATATATATATATATATATCTATATATATATATATATATACTATATATATATATATAGATAGGATCGATAGATAGATAGATAGACTAGATAGATAGATATAGATAGATAGTAGATAGATAGATAGATAGATAGATGATAGATAGCTAGATAGATAGATAGATAGATAGATAGATAGATAGCTAGATCGATAGATCGCTAGCTCGATAGCTCGATAGCTCGCTCGATCGATCGCTAGCTCGCTAGATCGCTCGCTAGATCGCTCGCTCGCTCGCTCGCTCGCTAGCTCGCTCGCTCGCTCGCTCGCTAGCTCGCTCGCTCGCTCGCTAGCTCGCTCGCTAGCTCGCTCGCTAGCTCGCTCGCTCGCTCGCTCGCTCGCTCGCTCGCTCGCTCTCGCTCGCTCGCTCGCTAGCTCGCTCGCTCGCTCGCTCGCTAGCTCGCTCGCTCGCTCGCTCGCTCGCTCGCTCCTCGCTCGCTCGCTCGCTCGCTCGCTCGCTCGCTCGCTCGCTCGCTCGCTCGCTCGCTCGCTCGCTCGCTCGCTCGCTCGCTCGCTCGCTCGCTCGCTCGCTCGCTCGCTCGCTCGCTCGCTCGCTCGCTCGCTCGCTCGCTCGCTCGCTCGCTCGCTCGCTCGCTCGCTCGCTCGCTCGCTCGCTCGCTAGCTAGCTCGCTTTCGCCCGGGGTTTTGAGTTTTTTATGTGTTCATCTTTTTCAGAAAAAGGGTTAAGTGGTGACTGATCCTCTCACCCTCCTTATCCAGGAAACGTTTCGGAACAACGTGTTGGCACTGAAGATGTGGAGGACACAGATTGATCACAGTACATCCTTTGGATACATGAACACCTTCAACGGGACGACAACAAAACTGTACCTGCCTTTTTTTTGAAAGGAAGTAGTTAATAAAATTATTGTTAACAGCTTTTTTAGTCTTGTTGTTTAAGAATGCTTGCAACATTTAAGTGGATAAACGGTTGTTTTAAATTTGAAGCTTCAGTAATGCATTCTTTATTAAATGATGTAATCTTATTTCTTTCAATATAGTGTAAATAATAAATAATGTCACACATTTGGTCACGCCTTCATATTACACAAATAAATTCAAGCATCATTTCAAATACTAAAGTCATCTTCTGACTGAAAAAACAACAAGGGTCACACATGCACTTTTATACTCAATGGTATACATCCTATAAAACCATGCTGCCAAATTCACACAACATGTTCCTACCCATAATCAGTTATCATTGATTTCAGCTTTATCAATTTTTTAATTCATAATAATGGTATGTTGAAGTTAGTTAAAACAACATAGTTACATACACCATGTACCAATTTGTATGAGTAAATCTTCATATTGTTTCCGGGTTGCTTGCCCTTGACCTATTGGATATTGCAGCTCCTCATTAGCCGCAGGTGGATATATAAGGGGCAATTGTAGAGGCAATCAGCTTTGGATAAGCTGAATCAAAAAGGAACTTTGATCGAAGGGTTTTTTCCTTGATGATCTCTGTGTACTCAGTGCATGTACGTGTATCCCTTCTTTTCATTGATTGGCACCACCGTCCAATTGTTGGCTGCCTTCAATTTACTCTGAAATAACATATAAGCATATTTGTAATTTTGAAATGTACTCTAAAACTTATCATGAAATTTGTTTGCTATTTTAAACATTATTTTATTCGTATCATGCCAATCAGGTAACATACCAATACTTTTTTGGGCTACTTGATTCACCAGAATTAACTTATGAACCTACCAATACTTTTCCGGGCTACTTGATTCACCAGTATTAACTTATGAACCTACCAATACTTTTCTGGGCTACTTGATTCACCAGTATTAACTTATGAACCTACCAATACTTTTCTGGGCTACTTGATTCACCAGTATTAACTTATGAACCTATCAATACTTTTCTGGGCTACTTGATTCACCAGTATAAACTTATGAACCTACCAATACTTTTCTTGGCTTCTTGATTCACCAGTATGAGCTTATTATATGATGAAGTTATCATACTTGAGTCACTAACTGACAATTACTGTACAACTAGAGATTGGAGGAGAATGGCATTGAAATAATTTCATGACCAATCACCATGCAAGTTATCTGAACGGTTCAGAAAACAAACCAGCTATCGGATATCCTCTGGTTTTCATAACATAAAAAGTTTCTGGTAAAAAAATGATAAAGCAATTATATTACCAATGAACTTTAGGAAGCACATAGAATCTTATTGAATATAAATATATTATTTTATCAATTAAAATATGCTAAGACAGGGTTGTTTGCATACTCTCAGTAAGCTGTTATCTCTCCAATTCCTGACACATGACCAGGTGTGGTACTTCCTTGTGACACAAATGACAGGCCAGGACCTGGCGGGGGCTGATGACCGTGCATAGGTGAAGAGTTTGTTGTTCTAACATTATGCTGAACAGTCAAACTTGCAATAGTTTGGCCGGCACGTCTTCCTAAATACCTTAAAAAGAAGGTTTGTATTGGATTATAAAATTGATCACATATCAATTTAAAGAAAAAACAAAATTGATGTTAAAATCAGGGAATAAACTGTATAATCATATAATCATATCATGATAATTGATTACATAATATAACATATACATTTGCATACCAGTATATTTTATAATATAATATATACCGAATAAATAAATCATTTATAATTCATCATTTATCATTTATTTCATGCTTCATTTGACTCGTGTTGGAGTGTTTCTTATAAGTTATAACGAATTCATTAAATTGATACGAACATCTTGGCATAGGGGCATAAAGGCTTATTTTAAAACGCGCAATGAACAAATTATGTTATCAGTGCGTATCTGGTTTCGTTGCAGAGTAAAATATCCATACAATAAAACTAAATACCTATCCAAACTTTTGCTAAAATTCCTTTGTAAACAGGCAACACTTGCCAAAAACTAAACGTAGCTGCTAAAAAAAATATGACTTACAATTCGTGTGTTTAAGCCATTACCCTGTCTTCGTCTCTTCCAACGATACTCCTATGGTTCTGCAAACACTCAGTCTTGTCGTCAAGATTGAATAAATTCGAGCGATGTCGCTGGCTCCTGCTTTTGTTTCTCTTTTTTTATATTTTCGATCACAGAAATGAGACGCATTGTTTGTAAACCAAAAGCGGATAAGCGCAGCGCGCATGCGCAGGCTGCATTCTGGTATACTAGTTGGGATCCCATTCACAATTTCTGACTAAAAATAACTGATTTCGCGTCTGAGACGCTTTATAATTTTCAGGTTTTCAAATCGTCAAAAGTTGCATTTAATGGGAATTTTAGAGCATGGAAACAATTTGGTATTTTTTTTTAAAGCAAATATCATAACTACAATGAAAATTTGCAAATCCGAAACTATTTTTTTCAATTTTGTCAATTTATCTAAGTGTGAACAAGCCCCTATAAGGCGATAGACTATAAATATTTTGGGATTTTCCCGCGCAGTTTTGAATCCTGCTGACAACGCATACTTTTCTTGGCGCGTTTTATTTCTTTTCTAACGTAATTTAATTTAATATAGCATATAAGCTATGTTTATTGTTAAATATGTTGCACTTTTTATGCACCGTCTTCATTTTTTAAAATTAAAACAACGTTATGGCTAAATTTTGTGATTAACTGCTGAAAATACGAATCATGCATGTTGCATTATTATTTTTATTTAAAAAAAATGTAAATATGTCAATGTCTTGACATTTTTGCTGTAGTTAGTGTATCTATCAAACTAAGTTCAAAATATTACTTAAATGATACTATTTTGAATTTTATGACACTTTGTTTTTAACCAAGTTGAACCCAGTTTCTACTTGGTTGAAACCTCTTACATTTCATGGCGCTCGTCTATAGATGACAAGTTACAAAAAATACATGTCTGTAAAAGAATACGTATTTCATATTGTTTAAACTGTAAACACCTTTACTGCATCTGTACACACCAACTGCATGCCCATATTTGGAAATGTTGATGAATTATGGAACTGTCATATATCCCAGGGGCGCAAATAAACTGGACAAAAGCCGAGCTTGGGGTCGGTTTTGAAAAAATCTGTATATTTTTGTTAATGCATGGAATGCCTACCTTAATTGTGCATGTAGTTCTTCAGTGAAATGATGCTGATTAAGAAAATAATACATTAGATTATATTTGGAAAGGTGCCCATTCCAGGTGCGCTACCTTAATAGCATCACAGCATAAGTTTCAATTTAGAAAATACCATGCCAAATGCCAATTTAATATTAAAATTTTCACACTAGTAATTGTTTCTGAAAAAATCACCAATTAACAGTTTATATGGTAAACAATAACATATAACTTGGTAATTAAAACAAATAATCTAAGGCTATTTGCCAAACAGGATCAAACAATGTTCAACCTTAAACAAACTTACAGACAGGGCAGGCCACATGTTTTTTGCAACTTCTGAGTTACACAGACAGTTTTTGTAGTTTTTTTGGACTTCGGCTTGGGACAGTTAGCTTTTCTTCTGAGGTCTGATAAAAATAAACTGCCCTATTTTCCCATTGTCGGGCGATACTGAGTCCAGGTCCTTTAAATCGGGCTGGGTAAGACTGGCTAGACATTGATGGTATGAGATCAGCACTCTTTTACAAACAGTGAGTTTCAACTGTAGATTTTTTACTTGTTTTACAAAATACCCAGCCTGATTTACCAGCATCAATGAGGAAATGTTGGTACTTTAAAATGTTCTTCAAGAATATGAACAACTGCATAAGAAGTTTTCCAATCGTAGAAGTGCACAGACTTCTCCAAATCATCAACCATGTGCGGCACATTATGTCCAGACCTTGAGGAGCTGGACACAGTCTCAGCAACTGTCTCGATGGTCTCTGCATCGCAAAGTTTTGAGAAGTGTGAGGTATGAACATCGGTTAAATATTTCAGAGCTTTATTTCCTTCTAAGAGAATGGCCGTTTTTCACAAATTTGACAAGTTTGTGACTAAATTCCCCAACTCAAATTGTCAAAATTTAACAAACTCGCGTTTCATTTTTTTTCAAAATTGTGAACATTGCAATTGTTTTTTTACAATTTAGAAAAGTTCACAAAATGAGGGGCAAAAGGCAACTTCACAAAGATGGGAAAAAGTCCCTGAATTAAAACATGTTTTATGAATACCGGAAGTAATAATTTTGCCAATGCTCATTGCAATAATTATGTACACTAACATTTTCAGATGGTAACTCAATATCTAGTAATGAATATAACTCCACTTTGACTTCCACAATCCAAAATGCCAATCAGCCTCGAACTTGGTGTGGCCAGTCACCATCATCGAGTATCTCATTTGAGTGTGCAGCCCCAATTAAAAATGGAAAGAATATTGGCATATCATTTTCACAATTTGTAAAAAATACTAATAAAACTTAAACACAAATATTATGTCTTTATTAACCCCGTTTTATTTGTTAACCAAGCAAAAAGCATTCCCAAACATTTTTTAATATCAAAGATTCCATTAATATGAAATCTATTATAACATTATTATATGTAAATAGGGAGTGATTTTAATTTTGTGTCCAAATGTTTATCCTTTAGAATGCAAAACTGGTACCAAGTTTTCATGCAATAACATTCTATAAATAATTAAAAGTTCTTACCAACAATCACTCTCCACAATGCATACCAAAGTACACAGTTGTTCTTATTTTGTCAAGCACAGTTGTCGAAGGGAAAAACTGCCTTTTCCTTCCCAAGACCATAGTGGTGAAGGTAGTGGTGCACATAGCTAACAACAGTGTTAGCGCCTTTCCCTGGTGATTCGTCCTCATTCGCCAAGTAAAACACCTGACTATAATTGTGATTTGATACAGGAATATGTATTTCATGTTTCACCTTAAATAATGACACCCAAGTCATTTTTGTATATTTAAGAGCATTATGGGAAATGATTTTGTTTTAAATGGTACATACACTAAAACTGACGTTTACTATTAATGTGTAATTAGGGATGACACTTAGAACAGGCTTACACTCAATTTGCTTTTCAGAACAACACAAGTATAGGCAGTAACTGATCTAAATTAATTAACACACCTACCTGTACCTTCACACTAAACACAAAAGACTTCGCATATTTTTCCCAGTCTTGAAATAGATTGGTCGAACCTAAGATGTATTTAAGTTTTTAAAACAATTGTCAAGATTGAAAAGATAAATATATGTCATTCAACTTCATAGTAATATAACAAAATAATGCAATAAATCAAAATAGTTAAGTATCTTTAGGAGTTTCGTTAAGAATTTCATTTATATTAAAAGCTTTTCAATTGCATTAAAAACCTATGTGAAATTTAATTAAATTTATGATGATTTTTTCTCAATCAATGTCAGTTATTGTACCTCCTGACTGTGGTGTGGATAATGGAACTGCTGTTCATAATCCCATGAATAATGGTTCTTTATGTGTGTTGAGCATGCAGAAGCGCCTGAAATATAATAAAATTTTTGTAAAAGCAACTTGTAATATGAAACACTCATGCATTGCATTTTCTTAATAAAAACAAAAAGCATATATCTGCATTATAAATAACCAGGTTCACTACTTGTAAGTTACATTTCAATTTTTTATCAATGTATTGCTTCTGTTTTGATAATCTACATCCTACGCAATCCGGATAGTGCCATCTATAATTTCGCACTTCTTTCATCAAGGGCGACACTAGACACACGAAGCGATGCTTGATATTTTTCTTGACAGTCACGGCGACGCACGATATTTTTCTTGACAGTCGCGGCGACGCTGAATATTTTTCTTGACAGTCGCGGCGACGCACGATATATTTAACACGTTTTACCGCCCTTGTGTAAGTAGCCCGACAGGCGATATATCGTGTTAAATATATCGTGCGTCGACGCGACTGTCACGATAACTATAGTGCGTCGCCGCGGCTGTCAAGAAAAATATCGTGCGTCGCCGCGACTGTCAAGAAATATATCAAGTATCGCTTCGTGTGTCTAGTGTCGCGTTCAAAGGGCGACACTAGACACACGAAGCGAAACACGATATTTTGCGCGACAGTCGCGGCGACGCACGATATTTTATTTTTCACATATCGCCCATATTATCCGAATCACGTTTATCGCGGTCTAATTTCAGACCGCGACACTAGACACTCGAAGCGATACTCGATATTTTGCCGCGACTTTCAAGAAAAATATCGTGCGTCGCCGCGACTGTCACGAAAAATATCGTGCGTCGCCGTTACTGTCACGAAAAACATCGTGCGTCGCCGCGACTGTCACGAAAAATATCATGCGTCGCCGAGACTGTCAACAAACATATCAAGTATCGCTTCGTGTGTCTAGTGTCGCCCTTGATGAAATAAGTGCGAGATTATAGATGGCACTATCCGGATTCCGTAACATCCTGACAGTATTGTTATTGTGTGCATTATGTTTTTCATTTTGGTAGAAAATGTGATTACATGTATACAACAGTCATACCACAATTTTCAAACAGAAATGCACCTTCAAATGTGGTGTTCTAAAAACAGACATGCTTAGAGTCTATGCATTGTTGACGGTAAAAATCCCTTTCAAGTTTAGCAAGGGACACATGCTCATTACATGCAGCCAACACCACCGACTTTTCCACTTCATTTATGGAACCGCTGCAAAGCTGTTTGTTACTTAACTGTTGGCACTTTTTGCATAGATCCGTCATTGGTTTTGACAATACAATATGGGGACACAATTCATGCCATATGCGATTATATGTTGATTAGCTAGCATTCCTTAATCCTGATTCTGTGGCTGTTTTCTGGTACATACTATGACTATCAGCCATTCATTTATCAAATGGTAAGAGAAGAACACCAAACTTCCGAAAATTTGGCAATCTACCTGACAGTGGCAAAGCATTGTCAGATGCATATTTACAAAGGAATTCCTTAATATGCCCCTTGTCAGAATAACTGTTTGCTGGCTGTTTGCCTTTGGGACCATGTACTCTTGGTATTTAACCATCTGAATCTAATGCTTTGGAAATTGAACTGAGTTTTTATTTTTAAATGTCATGAACAATAACAAAATCTGTCTACAAATCCGAACATCATGTAATTGAAACTGCTGGCGGTTTCGTTCTCGTTTTTTTTCTTCTTGTTTCTTTTTTTTGGGGGGGGAGGGCTACATAGCAATTGGCAAAGGCCCCTGTTGTGTAATCAAGTGGGCTTTCATTACTAAATCATGTTTACAAGTATGTTGTATTTGATATATTGTCTTATTGTTAGTTCAAATTATGTCGTTAGTATTCAATCTATAGTATAGTTTGTTTATAAATTATTTTTATACTATCTGTATACTTCAACCGTTTTGACTATAATATTGTTGGATTTATATATGCATGCAAAAACCCACGTTTATATTATACATCCAAGACAATTTCGGATTGTTTTAAGCAAATATAATAAAACAGCCCATATATTAGAATAGAAATTATAATTAAAAGAAGGTGGAGAAGATGTAATCCAATCGAAAAGTACAATTTCATACAATAATGTATTAAATAATTTGTATCTTTTACTTATTTAATAATTTTAATTAATCCTAATTAACATAGTTTCAATTTATTTCAATTAACACAATTTTGAAATAGGTATTGTATAATTTTAGAAACGCTTAATTTTATGTAAGGAATTTTGCACTTAATTTTCTGATAACAATATATCAAATTGATAGCAGTTTTACGCACTTGCGTTAAGCCCCGTTTTCCAAGAGCACTACTCATTTTTGTAAGCACATTTTCCATTTTGAAGTTAACATCATGCATTTTATAATGAAGTTATAGAAATATTTAATACATTTACATATAATAAATAGAAAATAGAATCAATAAACAAATGAACACAAAGATGGAAAAGAAAAATAACAGCAAACAAATATTTCTTGGTCGGACTTTATCACTCGCATGAGCTATCCAGGTACACTTTTTACCTTTGCGCACTTTTACAATTAATAAATCAAACAAACCAAGCACAAACCGGTAATAGGGGAATGAGTAATACATTTCCATCCAAATTATTTTCCATGTTGGGAACGTCGGAAAGTAGTACGGAGAATCGGAAAATTCCTTGACTAAGAGGCAACGGTTTTGACCCGAATAAATATGAATAAGTTAGTGAGTGAACGTATCATGTGAACAATCAAGTGGGATCACGTGAGAACACGTGGGATCACATGAGATGCGAATTTAGAAATTCCTTATCAAAATTCTAAGAAATTGACCCTGGAATAATATTTAAGAAAGCGCTCAAGGCAGACTGGCCAGAGCTGTTCTGATATTTCAGGTGATATCTTTGTTACTATTTACTTATTCCGCACTTAAATTATTGTTTGCTGCAAATGGATATATTCATACGTAATCTATTGTTCGTTACTTTCATTTATTTTAACTATGTTCAATATAGGGTATTGAGGAAAATTATTTAACTGCACAATGTCCGAATAAAATATAGGAATTATGTATTTATGATTGTCGCTATTTTATAAGTATTATACCAGCAAAAATAATAGTACAGTGATCTTATGAATTAATAATGTCTTTGTTTTAGGATTTGATAGAACAATGTTAATGTTTGATAAGTGTACATGCTTAAAAAATAAGAATAGCATTTTGTATCATTTATTAATTTATAATAAATATCAATAACTAAATATATATATATATATATTTATTTATTTATTTATATATATGTAATATATATATATATATATATATATATATATATATATATATATATATATATATATATATATATATATTTGATTATTAGCGCTTAGCGCTCACTGAACTAGAAAAATGGTAAATAATATTTAAGGAGGAGAAGAACGGATAGAACTATTAATTATTAAGAATTGAGAATTTAATAATTTGCCATACGACAATTAATGAAGATCCCGGTATACACAACACGATGAAATTTTAATTGAATAAAATGGAAAATCTAATTTCGCACGAAAATATAGGACTATAACATAAGACATATAACTTACACAAGCAAAGTGATAAGCGAACGATTATGTATTATTAATACATGTATATATAAACAATTTCAAGAAGTTCTAAAAGGTGTAATAGATTGTTCTCATGACCTTTCATTTTAGATCTTTCACAACTGTTGGGGTTAGTCTGCGTAGTCTTGATTCAGCACCATTATTCTCTTCATTTGACATGCGGTTTTCAGTACCAAATAAAAGCTGTGTTTCTGAAGGTTCAAACATAGCCTTCGTTTCTGGATAATCTGTTGTTATTTTAAGTATTTTATGGCATTCTATGGAAAACTCTTCAAACCCGTTACCGCATACATAACCTGTTATATTTATTTTGTCGCTTAATCGTTGTATTTCTTTCTTTGTAAGTGAAAACAAAGTTCTTGCCGATATGAATTTCTGTTTTGAAGGATGTTTGATAAATAAGTGTTCATGATGGTATAAGATAGCCGTAAACGGCGTGTGTTTGCCTTCATAGGAGAACTATGCCGTAATCGTTCTCCAGGCATCCTCGCCATGGATGATGAACCTTGCCCGGCTTTGTCTTGTTGTCGGAACCTATACTTTTGAACATGACTCCTCTTCTTTGCCATCGTCTGAAATAATACAAATTTATTGCATTCCTGTTTCTAAACAATAAGTTTTTTTACCGCTTTAACAACAAGGTGCCAATTATCATTTTTATTTAATTATATCGGCACCAAAATAAAACGTTATTATTGTTTGCAATATACAAAACAATCTTACAAAAAGACAACAATGCACATATTTTGTCTTATGATATTATGCAGGCGTCATGCAGATCAAACATTAAATTAATCAATAAGCACACAGTCGAAAACAATGAGGGTGTTGAGTATTTAAGGCATGACGAAATGATTGCGAAACTTTAATTTAAGTTGACTGTACGGGTGATCTGTATAAAGGGCGTACATAAGTGTTCAGTTTTAAACATATCTAAAACATTATTGAGTTTTATTAACCGTCACTTTATTTTCTAAGGTGTGAAATGCGAGTTATGGCTAGTCATAGAGGAAATATAAATAAGACTTATATGTTTTATTAACATCCAACTCACACAACTTTTCAAACGTTTTCAACTGGCCAATTTCTTTCATGTTTTGTAAAACATTGGGCATATATTCAATTAATCTAGAAAAGTCCTCATTGTCGTCGTCCTCATCTTCAATGCGCTTCATTTCCACTTCATGAAGGTATGTTTCAAAACTGATCTGTGTGTTTGTCTTATCAGTACATGCTGTGTGTGGTACAAACGAATCACTTTAAATTTGAGTGTTCATTTTCGTCTTTGTTTTCGATTTTGCTCTCTAAATATACCAACTTTGTTGTCGCCGGTGTTAAAGATTGTTCCGTCATTCGGAATTATGTTCGGATATGCCTTTGTCCGATAACCAAATGCCCCAGTTGTATTTTCATGTTCATATTCTCTGTATTTTAGACACAGATAATTGTAGTGTTCAACTTAATGGGTTATAATATTCGGATATAATGCAGCTCTAGCAATGCAATAGTAGCACTTACAGAGGTCCATTATCAGTTAATAGTGTACCTGAAATACATCATGTGTTGTATTGTTAAATATCTAAAGCAGTATATTTTACAAGAGATATCATACGAAGGATTTGTACTTTGTTTGAAAGCAGACTTCTGTAAGATAATTAAACGTTTGACTTGGTTATTTATTTGAATGTGTGAGTTCTATATAGTTTGAACTATTTTCAGTCAAACCACGACAAATCACATATGCATTATCCATGGTCCTTAAATTCCAAATAGAACTACCTTGAAAGAAAGCGACAACCGTTATATATCAAAAGTTAGCTCGTAATAAGATTATTGACATAATCATCGCTATTTAAGAAAAAGATAGACTCAGTTGTTCATTTTACGAAACCGACACGTTTGCCCGTAGTTGTTGCAAAAACTAAAGCATCGTGTCTCTGTGTCTTGTCAACAATTTTGCATTTAATTGTGAGAATTTCCTAAACGGGATTGTTTATTTGATCATCAATACTCGATGTACAATCAAGAAGTATAAGCAAGCGTAAAACAACTCAAAATAAGTTTTTCTTTTGGTACAATTTTGGTACACATTCTTCTGAACCTGTACGTATTATGTAGTGTGTACTATTTATCAACGCAACCTCGCATCATTTGAAAGATAGTGCATACCCGCTTATAAAATGCGAAGTGTATGATATGCAGATTGAGATTTATTACATTTAAGTATGACTAAGCTGGAGATTCTCTGTGGGAGATAGGAGCATATTTTCCCTGTCAAGCTGAACGGTTCAAGTACAGTGTGTCTGGACCTGTCGTGAAAGATTGTGTTTTATTACCGCTTGTTGAAAAGAAAATGTCGTTAATAAAAGTTCAATGCGGGTTTGAATAATATATTCGTTTAATATGCAGTTAATGTATTATTTACAAATACGTTTGGATTAGTTAATTAATTAAATTGTAAGAAATATATCCTTGAAAAGTAGATCTATTCTGTCATGAGTCTTGTTTAAAAAGTACTCACTGCTAGCGATTTATTAGTTGACTGTTTTTGATTAACAGTGTCTGTGCGTTTCTTTAAACAACATTAAACACAAAGCAAGTAAAGCATATGAGGAAATTGAAATTTAGAACGCGTTTTGCGCAAACTGTTTATCAGGAGAGTGATATCATTTTATGAAAGCCATGCGCGAATGAAACAATAAACCTTCGAGATATTATTATAAAAGCACACAGTGTATCTAAATCTGCAGGTACAAGAAAATACTTCATTTGAAAAGGAATAATCATGATCGTGGTGATCAAGAGGTTGTGAACTGAAAATGATTAAGTTTAATTGCTATACTGTGATGTTTACATACGTTTAAACTAAAGATTCATACGGTTAAACTATGGCGGTTAATAAAAGTTATTATTTATGTTTAAAGCAAGACGCATATAAATTGGTCGTGCGAAGGCAATTATGCTAAGCATTATACAGTGTTTAATGTTTTTAATTAAAACAGTGTCACACAATACGCCCGTTTAAAGGTCTGGGTTACATTGATCTGCAACTGATGTATATATTTATTATAAAGATGATGAATCAGGCATTAATACAAAATTTAACATCTCAATGCTATCAAAACATATCTATTTTTCGTGTAACAAATAAATCTGATTTAATTGCAATAATGCATGCACAATTTCAGGTAAAAATTGCAGGAAAGCTACCAACGCACAATAGTTCAGTATAAGATCTCAATCAAAACTCATGTAATTGAGCAATGTAAGCAACGGTCATTTAGTGCAATGCCCCCATCACACTCCAGTTATGATCAGGGAACTGCTCTTCTGTTAGTATATATGATGACTGGCACCAAAAGCCATCATAAGCTAGACCTATACGTAAGGTATCTACATACGCACAATTACCGTTTGACACCTCCTTCCGAACCGAAGTAATATAGCTGAAGCCGTAGTTCTATTTAGTAAACGCGACATTTACCAAGCTAGATCTCCTCACAAGCTCCCTTAACATTAACATTGCAATCTATACCTCCATTAAAACTTAAGTTATTTAGCGGAAACGCTGTTTAATTTTTAGTGACAGTGATCTTGATCTTGACCTATGAAGCCCCAATTACAATCACAAGCTACAGTCATGCTTGCTGTATTTAATGTTTCAGCAAGATTGTTAATGGAAACTTAAACGATTAGCAGAAAACCACCATGAAAAGCAGACAATATTATTTTGGAAAACATATACATTTGAAGGATCGTTCTTTACAAGTATTTCATGCAACTTTGCTTATTATCACACTTGGTGGACATTATTAGCCAACGGTCAAGTCACCAAATTTTATGATGATCCGATGTACAACTAAAGGAGTTGGGGATGGGACAATGTTAATTTTGCTATTTGTTTTACAAAATTTCAGCAATCCTTATTTACACATGTGTTTAAAAAAGAACGATAAAACTGACGGAAAATTACTCACGCTGGCACTACACAGGAAATCTTAAATCAGTTGTCTCCCTTGTACTAGAGTTGTATTTATACTGACATGATACCGGTTATGGTGGCATTACCAGCGTGTGCAATGCAATAAAAATACACAAAGATGAATAAAGTTTAATACGATGTTTACCTGTAATTGAAATACATCATGTACATTTTTATTAAGTTTTGGAAAACAAAAGCGTTTGTTTAAGGAACATTATAACATGATTAAAGACAACTTTTCCGTCATTTTAAATACACCTGATTTGCAGTTATCTCCTTGGATACGTTACCTTGTCCATGATAAAGGTCTGTGATTCATATTTGCACATGTTTAGTGAAACTACGACCGTTATTTATAAAAGAAAGCTCCATAATTAAGTATATTGCGAACGCCAAATTTAATTCAATATTGAACGATTTTTTTTTAACCTAATAATGGTTTATATACGCACTTTAAACATATATTTAAACACATTAAAAACATGTTTGCAGTAAATACCAACACGATTACATTATTAATGTTTCCGCAAAAATGTCATAGCTACAACGAAAATTAGCGAATATGAAACAATGCTTTTCGATTTTGTCAATTTACCAAAACGTGAAAAGGTCCCTTTAAATATTTAAACACATCAATTATAATCTTTTAATACGGTAGTCGATCATATCGAGAATCTCCACTCCGAAATATATCATGCGTAAAGCGGAGTTCTCAAATTTTGGAAGGGTTTATTGTTTGACCCCATACTTAAGAGTATCAGGTTGTATGTCATGTCTGCTCCTTTCCTCCAGGGCAACTGGTTGTAGAAATTGGTTATAAAAAGGTTACGCGCAAAACCAGATAATGAACCACATTCACCTTGCACGTACACTTGTTTAAGCCATATTATTTATTGAATAATATAAAAAAAAATAACAGTCGTATTTTCTGTGATACAATTTAACGACATAATTCCGTTCATCTCGCAACAAACACACATTATAGATAGAAGACCGCTTTTTCTAAGTCTTTGAAATCGTCAACAATGGTTTTGTCCATCAATCCACCCAAAACCCAATCATCAACCCACAGAACCAGCCATCAACCAACCAAACCATCCACCCACCCACCACCCAATCCTACCATCCATCCATCTACACATTAATCATGCTCTTAATATCAATTATATGCATCTTTTGGCGATTACACAATGTTAAAATTATAAAGCGTTAAAAACGTGAAACGATTGAATAATTCGGAGAGTTCTGTTGTAATCGTTATATTTTGTGAAACTACGCGGACAATTCGTACTGTATAAACACTGATGGCCGAGTGTTGTAAGTGCTTGATTTTTACTCCGAGGGTCAGTGGTTCGAGCCTAGTTGAGGATAAATAATTTTTTATGAAATTGTTGTCTTGTTTTTTATTGGAGCTATTCAGTTCCAATGTTTACAGTTATCAATTTTAAGTAATTAATGGCAAACTTCAATACATGCCAAAATCTGCGAAAAAGTCCCTTTAAAGAAAAACAACGCCTTATTTCGTAGAAGCATTAATGCGTATCAAATCAAAAATGGCTTAATGATGTGTAAGTCCGAAAACAGTTAAATGCATGATGAAACGGCAACAACACATATAAAGCAAAATAAACACTATTCCTTGTGTGAACAATACCTTGAAATATGTATATGTTCGAAAGCTCTCTATGCGAATACAATATATACTTTACCATGCGCTCGATCAAAAACGTTGAATATATTAGTCCAGATATGGTGATGATGCTAATGCTAGTGATGTTGCTAATGCTAGTGATGATGCTGATGCTGCTGCTGCTGCTGCTGATGATAATAATGATGATGACGATGCTAAAAATGATGATGATGATGATAATGGTGGTAGTGATGATGATGATGATGATGATGATGATGATGATGATGATGATGATGATGATGATGATGATGATGATGATGATGATGATGATGATGATGATGATGATGATGATGATGATGATGATGATGCTGATGATGCTGATGCTGATGATGATGATGCTGATGCGTATGATGATGATGATGGTGGTGGTGGTAATGATGATTATATAGAGTATGATGATGAAGATGATGAAGATGATGATGATGATGATGATGATGATGATGATATGATGATGAGATGATGATGATGATGATGATGATGATGATGATGATGATGATGATGATGATGATGATGATGATGATGATGATGATGATGATGATGATGATGATGATGATGATGATGATGATATGATGATGATGATGATGATGATGATGATGATGATGGACATATAGAAATGCGGAAGTACTTCTAAATTTCGTTCCGGTGCAACAATTGTATTTTCTTCTTTAAGTCTTAATCGGGCATTCCCAAGCAATTTGTCTTCAAATATTTAATTAGATAATACCAGGTTGTATGCGGTCGTCGCTCTAGTTGATCTCCTTTAGTCTACGGTCAAAGACAAACTCCGAAGGGTACGGCTACTTGAGAATTGCTTGGCATTATTAAACTGTATGTCAATGAATCTGCGAATGTTCTTAAAGTTCGAGAAGTTTATTAAAACATTGAATGTCTATTGAACTTTTATTACCACTTGTTGAAGAAATACGATCGCCAGTGACACTTTAATGGGATTGTCTGAATGGTATTTGTCGTCGTTGCACTTAAGCAAATCCTGGCAAAAAAGTTGTTATGTCCCCGGATAGAATGATCGGGGGTATATTGTTTTTGGCCTGTCTGTCTGTAATTGTATGTGTGTGTCTGTCTGTCTGTCCCAAAACTTTAACCTTGGTCATAACTTCTGCAATATTGAAGATAGCAACTTGATATTTGGCATGCATGTGTATCAAATAGAGCTGCACATTCTGAGTAGTGAAAGGTCAAGGTCATCCTTCAAGGTCAAAGGTCAAATATATGGCTTCAAAGCGCAGTAGGGGGCATTGTGTTTCACAAACACAGCTCTTGTTTTATTTGATCTAATTAAATTAAAACAAATACATCAAGGTCTATGACACATAAACTGTCAAAAATTATATCACCGTACTTTGAACAACATGAATTGAGTGAGTGATTCTTTATATTAATCAGTTATACCAAATATGTTACGACTAAAATATAATAAACATTACATCAGCAACAAAATGATACATTATTGTTTGTAATATTAAAAAATCTTAGAAAAAGACAACAATACACATAATTTGTTCTATGAAGTAATGGAGGTTGCAGAATAAACATTATGCTAAACAATAAGCACACAATCGTAAACAATACGGGTATTACGTATTTATGGCATGAAATGATTGTGAAACTTTAATTTAATTTGACTGTAAGACTGAGCTGTATATAGTTCGTACAGAAATGTTAAGTTTTTAACACATCTAAAAACATTATTGATCAGTTTTATTAAACTGCACTTAGTTTTTCTAGGTGTGAAATGCGAGTGATGTTTAGTCTTAGGGGAAATATAATATATGTGTCAGTATTGAGCTACTTAGACCATAACACACGGCAGAGCTGGGCCGGATGTCTATAATCGGCCCGCTGCCTACATCACGGCCCGAGGGCCAATATGCGGCTAGGACCGATTATAGACGTCCGTCCCAGCTCTGCCGTGTGTTATCGTTTATATTACATATCATACTAGTTTGGCCCTTCTATAAAATGTATAACATAACAAGCTTTCAGTACTTTTATTTTCATTAAATTGATTACGCAATTTATGACGTATTTCATGTGACGAAATTTCGTTGACGCAACTTATTTAGATTCTCTGGATTTTAGGGACAACAATTCGGACCTGGAGGGTTTTAATTGAAAAGTAAAGTAATTTTTTTGAGCATCGAACGAATCCAAGACATATTTAGGATTGTGTGTTGTTCATGCATACTTGGAAACTTCGATTAGAATAAAATATTGTAATTGCTTCGACAATTCATTCGTTTTCGTAAGCCGATTTACGGGGTGGGATTTAGCATTCAAATCAATCGTTTAACAAATGTGATTTAAAACAATTATTAGATCAACGGATGGAATATCAGAAAACGGAAATACACATCTTTTTTATTGTATTATTATAAGCACCGGATTAAAGTTGTCATCGAGCTACGTTTGTCGTTTACTTAAAAAGTTGCTGCTTGACAAATCCCGTTAAAGCTCAAAGAGAGGCATCAGTCTAATGTACAGAAGAGTTTCAGTTTCAATCGATATCTGTAATATCAAAATTGAGTTTTACGTGTCGTTATAATTGTGTGTTTGATTCTTTCGTTAAGTTGTAGCTTAATTGTATTGGTCTCCGTTGGCTAAGACTGAATGTTGACGCCATTTTGTTGAAGCCGCGTCATCCGATTATTTTAAGATGTGAAAAATCGGCCCGGTTAAGCGCGTCGATATAATTTATATTGGCCCGCTAGATACGAATAACGGCTCGCGCGTGACGTCATTCCGTTTCTTTTTATAGTAACGATAGATATAATTCAGATTGAAAGAGGCAGTTTTGTTTATAACTATCCATTAAATATTTGACAATTGACATAAGATATAGTAAAATAACACGCATCATGTCGGTCACTTTGGCACAAACGTTGTTACTTCCAAAATATTACGCAAATAGTGAAGCTTCAACTTCGACAGCTAAGGCAGCGAATATTTTATCGCAAAATGTGATTCGATTACAAAACAGTAAAAAGTATATTTCGGGTAATTCGTGCATTGTTTTTAATTTATTTGGGATGTATCTGAATGTTTGTGTTTCTAAAATTAATATTGATACATTAATGTAAAAATGAAACGAATTTTTGGCAATGTGCATTGGGCATACACAATTTTTGTAACGTCCAATACACTGTTTGAACCCAACTACAAACAAGGCAGATATAATAAAAATTAATAAAGTAAATCCTAAATCCTAAATAAATGATTTATGGTTATACATGTACATAAGCTGGCCTACAGGAGTGAAAGCAATTCGAGCAATTCCACTTTATGCTGAAACCTCACATCATCAAGCCTAACGATAAGCCCATGCGGAATACCACAATCGATGATTCTGATGCTGTAATGGTAAGATAAACAAATGGACTCGTTTTATTTCTTCAAAATAATGAAGATGACATAAATACTGAACACGCGCATTGTTTAATACAAAATTCTAATTGTATAATATAATGTTTTATCTCCACTACCGTTAACGTCTTAAAACTTTTATTTTGAAGTGTTTTCTTTTTGTAATATTTTTAATTATCTATTTCAACCAAATGCTATTTTGTTGCAGATCGTATCGTTTAAATATTCATTAATATGTATGAGATATGGTATAACTAATAACTATATAGGATCACGCGCTCACATAAAGTTAAAAATACGGTAACATAATTAAATGGTGTGGGATTTTTCTTTTATATATATATGGAATTCGAATGGTTGTACATGTATTGTATAAATTTTCGTTAAACTTCTGTTTTGTAATTAATGGACAACGTACCGAAGTAATTCAGTATTGCATAGCTTACGACGCGTGCTTATCAAAACAAATTAAAGCAACGTATTGCATGTTATGTAAAAAAGACTTTGATAAAATAATACTTTATAGGTACAATAAAGTTATTTATATTCAGCACATTTTTATAATAATTGGTTGCAATCGTTTTTTTATCGGTTTTTATTATTCATTAATTCCGTTTTTCAGCAGTGTTTTATCACAATTTAGCTTATCGGCAAAATGTGATTTTTAATATTAAATACATGTATTTGTAAGCATAATAAACCGCATTCCTTTGTTCGATCTATTTTTAGCACTAACAGAACGCGTGCTTGACCTACTTTGATACACACAAACAAAGAAAAACTTACTGAGCGTTGTTGGTCAAAGTGATTTATTTTCATTTTAAATTGCTGAGGGATTCTTCGTTATGATGTTTAATACTCTTATTTTAGGTCACACTTTTACTAAACGCCTAGCGAGATGGTGCGTACAGAACAGTTGTTCTAATATGAATTTTGATTCACAGCACATAAATATTTACTTGCATGGCGTCGGAGGGGCTACCATTATGAACCCAGAAAAACCTAAGTCTGTCTGTACAGATGCTTACCTTGTCAGTGAATTAAACATCAATATTGTTTTCCTTGATAAAGGCAGTAATGACCTTTTCAGTATGGTAGTTGCTCCAGCAGCATTAGCAGATACTATGTTTGCATTTGCATCCTGGCTTATACAACAGGGCTCCAATCGTGTCATTATAAGTGAATACTTCACCGGAAACACAGAACATCGTATAATGCAAGGGTTGATGAAACCAACCAACGTTTGCAGTGTCTTTGTGCAAATCAAGAATCTGTACATTTCTGGAAGCATAATTGCAATAACTTTAACAGACGCTTTCAGCAGGAGTTTGTTTCACCAGATGGCGTGCATATTGATTCAATGCTTGGCATGCCAAGATATTATCGTTCTGTTAGAGGCGCGGTTCTGTTTGCAGCTCATCGTCTGTGACCGTGAGTCTTTAAGTACAGTATTCAACTATATAAAATGTGCACTATTTGCTTGCCAAGATATTCAATGTTGTATTTCAATTTAATGAAAATATTTATAGCATTTCCTTTTCATGTCCCTTTAGTGTTGGCAACTTGGTATCGGTACAATCAGGGGCAATGAGAGTGACTTTCTAGTCCACACACCGCTTATCAGCAGAGTGTTTGTATCAGCGTATGTATACGTTCAATCCATTGTTGTTGAAACTAGACTGGTTAGTTTACTCACAAAGATATGTTTGCACAATTTAATTGTGTTTCTACTTGTAATTAAAGTCAACGAAACTATATAATATTTGTGCCAGCAGCATAGTACTCTCATCATCATTACAGTGTTCACTTATTACCTGGATACAAGTGCTTTTTTGTATGGTGTTCTATTTACCGCTATTTCCATCCAAGTATCCTGCTTGCTACTTGAGTATACCCGTTTATTATTTGAGTATCTGGTTTAACACTTGTGCTATACTTGCTGCTTTATGGAACCAATACCCATTGGTTCTTGTGTAAAACTGTGTTCTATGTTACACCTGTCATTTTTCAGTATCCTGATTGATACTTGTGTCCTATTTGACACGTGACTTATTTCAGTATCCTGATTGATCCTTGTGTATTCTAGTGTCCTAATTAACATGTGACTTATTTCATTATCCTGATTGATACTTATGTATACTTGTGCCTTATTTGACACTTAAGTTACCTCAGTATCCTGATTGATACTTGCATATACTTGTGTCCTGTTTGACACTTAACCTATATCAGTATCCTGATTGATACTTGCGTCCAATATGACAATATTTCGCCACATATCCTGTTTTTAATACTGTTAGCAGACATTATACATGCTCATACAGTAAACACTTAATTGTCTGAATAACTGATTGAAGATGTTTGATGATTAAACGTGTCATGTTATCGGCATACACACAAATGCTATCTATAATCTAGTGCAGTGCATGCATCCGGCCTGTTCATTTGCGTCTGTTTCATGTTATAATGCCTAAAGCAACGCTAACCACTGCCAAGTCCGGTAAGAGGAAGGCTACTTCACCGCCAGAGGCGCCCCAATCCAGGATTGCGAAGCTGATGGCAGATGCACTCAGCAAAGATGAGGATGTTTTTAAAGGAAATTGGCCAACTCATCCTCCAGAAGCGTGATGGGACATCGAACCAGGCGACCGAAGTGGATCAGGGGATTGACAACGAACAGGCGTCCGAACAATCCACATAAAAGGATGTGACATTGGTGACCTCAGACAACAATGAAGGTGGGACTTTTCTCTACTGTACATACCCTAATTGATTTGAAAATGCGTAAAGCAATGTTGAACAAGGAATATATAGATTTAAGTAGGTTAATCTTTGATCACCAAACCACTGAGACCACCGTCATTAAACACAGTGAAAACCAGACAACAACTTCACTTAAAAAATCAGCCCCTAAGTCCATAACAAACATTATCACATGGTGCCGTGCTTTTCAACGTTTTGCTGATGTTTACGTTTCCAAATATCCTGAGGAGGCATCAGACCTGTTCCATTATATGTCCATCATTGAAGACCTCGCCCAAAACTCGCCGAACTGGGTCACATATGACATCAAATTCAGGCAGCTGAAGGCACAGCAGCCACTTGATTGGGGAACCCCTTCACACAGAGACATTCCTGTTTTGCTCTCTAACTAAGACACACTCTCACTCTAATTTTCGTCCCTTTCCTTCCAACACCAGAACTCCAATGCCACCCTACATCATGCGCCGAACAGGTTATTGATGGGATTACCAAAAGAAATCCCAATGCATCAAGCTCAAATGCTCACAATAACATCAGTGTGGAAACTGCGACCAACCACATGGCGCACACAGATACTACAAACCTGTCAGGGTCTTCCATGCAACCAACGCTAGCACACCAACTGCAAATTTCAAAAGAACAGCCAATAAAGCCCAAATTTCAGAGCCAAATAAATTTCAATTACCTTCGCCCATATCGGCCGACAAACTGTTACCATATCTGTCTGGTTATGACCCCAATAAAAAAACAAAAATTGATTGAAGGTTTCAAAAATGGGTTTTCACTTGGCACAACCTCTTTTATTCCACAATGCTTGCATAAAAACCATCAATCAGTATACAATCACAATGAACTTGTGCAACAAAAAATTATACAAGACATAAAATTGAGACGTGTTGAAGGGCCATATTTGACAACTGCATTGGACAATTTCATCTGCTCCCCACTCGGTGTTGTACCCAACTTTACTCCTAACACTTTCCGTATAATCCATGATTTATCCTTCCCTAAGTGTGGTCAATCTGTCAATTCGACTATCCCATACGAAAATTCTTCAGTTGCTCTTGAGACCTTTGACCATGTTGCAAGATTTGTTTTGGAGGCTGGTAGAGGCTCCTTAGTTGCTAAGGCGGACATTGAAGAAGCTTTTAAAATTATACCTATTTCACCAAAAAACTTTCATAAACTTGGGTTCTCTTTCAATAACTGTTTTTATTTTGGAACCGTCTTACCATTTGGGGCATCCTCTTCAGTAGCGATCTTCGAATCTTTCTGACAAGCCTTACAATAGGTTTTACAACACAAATTAGGGGTCCTTCGGTTATCTCACATTATTGATGACTTCATCTTTGTGGGACGTAAACAAACAAATGAGTGCCAAATCGCCCTGGATACTTTCATTAACCTCTCAAATGACATTGGCGTACCAATTAAACATGCGAAAACAATTTTCCCCACTTCATCAATAGAAGTTCATGGCATAAATCTTAACAATGATACACTTTCAGCCAGCTTGCCCCCAGACAAGATATGTACACTAAAGGTACTTCTTGCTAAATATAGACATTGTCGTAAAGTGTCCTTAAAAAATCTACAATCCATCCTTGGCCACCTAAACTTTGCATGGAAGGTAATTAAACCAGGTCGTTGTTTTCCTCGCAGACTATATCATCTCACTGTAGGTAAAATCACCCCAACCATATGATAAAAAAAACAAAAGATTGTCGAGCAGATCTTCAACTCTGGAACACTTTCCTCGAAAAATACAATGGCTGCGCACTACTCACACATGACCGGTGTGTCTCTTCCATTTCTGTAAAGCTATTAACGGATGCAGCAGATTCAAAAGGCTTTTGATGCACACACATGAATTCTTGGACATTTGGAGACTTTCCCATCCAGGCCAAATATCATCATATCAATGTCCTTGAACAGTACCCCATATTGCTCGTGCGATGTCATTGTTCGGACAAACATGGACCAACAAAAACATACTGTTTATATGTGACAATTTGTCTGTGGTCTATTGCCTTAACAAACAATCAGCAAAAGACTCTGTTATGATGCGACTCATTCGGATTATTTTCCTGAAATCCCTACAACACAAGTTCTGTTTAATAGTCAAACACATCAAAACCACAGAAACCACTGTATGTGACCTGCTTTCTCGCTTACAGGTTCAACTAGCACTGGAAGCAGCTCCACACCTCGACCCACATCCCTTACCAATTCCTCTAGATCTTTCTCCTCTAACATTTCTGAAGTAGAACACAATTACTGGAGGCATCCGTTGCACCAACTACTCGCCACTTCTACTGGGATAAGTTTGCACACTTTGTATGTCAAATGATTGGTGGACTTTCCAGTCCAGTCAGCCTTTATTTCTAAATATGTTGCATACTTGTATACACAAGACCTGGCCCCAGCCACTATAAACAGCCAATTTTCTGCAATTTCTTATTTCCATTCAATAGCTTGACATTGTGACCCTTGCAATACGGTTATTATTCGTAGAATGACTGCAGGATGTCGTAAATTACGTACACAGCATGACAACAGACTCCCCCTGCTCTTGACACACATTCATTTACCGGTGAACGCAACTTTGCATGTTTTGAGTGGTTCGCCTTACCAACAAGCAATATATCAGTCGACAATCCTTCTTGCCTTCTTTGGATTTTTTCGGATTGGCGAACAACTGCCAGCCACTCCATCCAATTATAATTCAGTGGTGCAATTTGGACACATCACATTACAATCAAAAGCAATTCACATTGAAATACATAATTACAAAATCAAAAAATCTGAAAAGCCTGTACAAATTATTATTCAAGCACAAAATTCCTTATTCCCAGTCAAAGCTCTCAAAGCATATTTAAAAATGCGCGGTTCAACACCTAGACCACTCTTCATGTCTTCCGTATCGGAACCCATCACACAAAATGCATTCCGAACAATATTCAAAGCCTTGTTGTCCTTTTGTCAACTTCCAACTACCAAATATAAGCTACACAGTTTAGGAATCGGTGCCTGTACACAGGCTGTTTTAGGAGGTGTTCCAGAACAACAAATCATGCTGATTGGCCGTTGGTGTTCTATCGCTTTCCGGCGCTACATATGTGTTCCCAATATTGGTTCAAATCCACTTCGCTCATAACTGCTTACATTCAGGCTTGGGAATAGCCATTCTTGCATATTTATTTTATTTTATTGCTACAATTTTCATAGGGCATCATGTTGATTCCCAACACAAAATCTGTGCCAATGGTTTCTTTAATTCCATCCAACTTTTAAGTCCCAAGCACACACGCTGGTTATTGCTTTGACTCAAGTACTTGTACTTAACATTTGAGGGCAGTCATCATAGGATGATTGTCTATTTTGTATTGTACATTTTTTTACTTTTACTAACCATTTTAGGGAAAGCATCATGAGATGTTTGGCCAATCCTGTTAAGGCAATCATCATGGGATGTTTGTCCATTTTGCATTGTACATAACCATTGTTTTACTGTTACCAACCATTTTCAGGCAAGCATCATGGGATGCTTGCCCACCCTGTTAAGGCAATCATCATGGGATGTTTGTTTACTTTCAGTGTACATATGAACATATTAGTGGTTTCTCTTATACTTTTACTTATCACATTTTGATAATCACACGGGTATGTTTATTTGCATTTAATCTTCCACGTAATACTTGTACTCAGCATTAAGAAACATTCATCATGGGATGTTTGTTCATTTCACTATGTACACATGTAATTATTCATGTTACCCTCATATTTGTACTGGAAAATGTTTGTTGCTGTATATACATTTTGCATTGCTATGCTATGATAGATCCTTGTCTTCTGCTAAATACTATGCAGTGCATGTTATCATTTTATTCCTTCCTCATAAGATTGCCTCTTGCGCCCTTTGCCTCTTTGGTTGGACGTTGTGATGGACGGGGGTCGTCCAACTTCATGTCACATGTTTCATGAATAAATCAGTATATCTTGGTTACTTATTTTAACCAATAAAACGTATGGCACGGGTTTGTTGCCAGACAGTATCAACCACTCTATGTGTAGTGTATTCTTTAAAGTGATATGAATGAACTTCGGAGGCATATGGGCGCAAATATAAAATAATACTTTATAGATACAATAAAGTTAATTATATTTAGAACATTTTTTTAATAATTGGGTGCAATCAATATGCCAAATGGGTAAAGGCTGAGCGAAGCACTTAAAGATAACTACAGTTGAAAATTATCCGTATGTAACCTATAACGCAGCCTCTTTCGGACCAACAAAGAAGCCAGTTTAGATCTCCAAGAGTTTCAAGAATATTTCCACTAGCCTCCCCTCCACCCACCTTGGCATTATTTAAAAGCTTATTAATTATCAACACTACTTGTCCTGTTTGTTTCTGTCTATTTTATCTAGTCATGTCATGTTCTAGTCAATTGTTCATTCGTTAACCTTGGTACAGATGCCATCGATCTTGATATTTTCATTTGTGCAATGTTTATTCTGCTGGTTGGACGGGAGTCGTCCAACTTCATGTCACATGTTTCATGTATAAATCTATATATCTTTGTTACTTATTTTGACCAGTATATCTTGGTTATTTATTTTAACCAATAAAACGCCTGGCACGTCTTTGTTGCCAGACAGTATCAACCACTCTATGTGTTGTGTATTCTTTAATGTGACATGAATGAACTTCGGAGGAAAATAGGTGCAAATATAAAATAATTATAAGTTTAACTTAAAGAAATCAAATACAAACCTTTTTGCTAAGACTTGATAAATAGCAATATTTACATAATTTTGTTTAAGAATATTAAAGTCTCACTGATAATCGTATTGTTTTACAAGTGGTCAAACTAATTCAAGAGATATGTTATGTACCTCATCTTAATCAACTTCAGTCTCTCCAGCTTCTCATCATTTTACAATACATGTATAAAATAATAAAGCTTCGATCAAAATAAATTTCGCTACTGCAAATTTGTTTTGTAGCAGGATTATAACTTTTTACCATGAGCTATATATACATCTTAAGGTGTATATATTGCATTAAAAGTACGGTTATGTTGTTGACATGAAAATAATATGAGTGGAGGTTATAATTACGGCACATTATGAGAAACGAAAATAATGATCAGGAGACAAAACTTAATATTTCCAAATGTATGTATTGTACCTGTAAAAAGTTTATATATATATATATATATATATATATATATATATATATATATATATATATATATATATATATATATATATATATATATATATATATATATATATATATATATATATATATATATATATATATATACAGAGTATACAGAGTATACATATACATGTTTTTCTTTTTTTATATTTATACATATATTTACATTTATATAAGTATAATTAAATAAATAAAGACATAAATAAATAAATAAATTAAAATAAATATAAACATTAAAAAAATATATAGATATATATTTAAAATATAAATATAACTTACTAAGTAAATAAATATAAATAGAAATATACATATATCCAACTTTGCATAAATATAGTGTTTTTTGGTAACGATAAGGTACAGTGTTTGAAAATTCATTTGTATGTGTTTTGGCTCTTTTTTGTTCTCAACAATTAAATCACAGATCTCAAAATCTAGAACTTGGATGTACCCATTGATACAACTATACTGATTTGCAATTTTGGAAGTTATTTGACAGTTTAATGGATGTGCAAATGCCAGATATGTTGGGTAACACACATATTAATATCGACTATGAAAACAAAATTTTCCCTACAAAAAAATAATGAATAAGAAGAGCTTGTGTTTATCTTATTTGTATTAGCCATGCGACAAATTGTGAAATGATCTTAAAATTCACCAAGTGCTCTTCAAGTTCCTAATATAAAGGTGTCATTATTATCGGTTGGTTTTTGGTATCCTTGATAAGGATGTAATAACACCATATGTAATTGAAAGATTTTGTATGGTTTGTCTCGAATACAAACCATAATCTCTGATCATCTGAAAACATGCAATACTCATGTATTTGTTGACGTAAATTTAAACATCCATTAACAAGGACGTTTGTCATTTAACAATCAAACCAAATAATATATCTATTGTAAAAGTACTGTTCCCATTTATTGATAATGTTTATCTTAAAACATAACCGACTGTTCTTTAAAATGTCCCATGGATTCGTGATGAAGGAAGTCTGATCATGTCAACATCTGTCAACTTCCGCAATTTCATGGTTTGAATATGGTTAACATTTTTAATCATGGATAATCGTTTTAAAACAGAAATAAATTGACCAAATCTCTTAAGAAAATAACTAAATTAAAATAACAGTGTATATGCGTTTATTTCAATATAAATGTTCATGTTAATAAATGTATGCAAACTATTTTATGTTGTGGTCATTATAAAAAAAGTGAACGTGTCATCGGGTAATAATGAATATAGTATAATACATTTACAACCTTTTTTGCAACGGTTTCTGAATATAATATAAGCTCGCCTTTAAGCGCTCTGATAACTAAGTATGACTTCGATGTTTGATGTAACAATATCGAGAGAAGATCGAAAATACCCGAATTACTAGCATAGTGTTTACAATCTATTAAAATATGTGATGCCTGCGTGGTGCAGGGGAAGCACGCTATATTTTGCTCATAAAGATCCATGATTCTAAAACCGGGAAAGACACACATTTTTTGTTGCTTATAAATATTATAATTTTTAAGTGTTGCATTTATTACTATCTGATTACTATCAATACATTCAGGACTTTTCACAAAAACATTAAATACGAAATTTGTGAACAAATCGGAAAGCAAATGAACAAATCGGTCACAATTGTTTTAAACTTATGCTGTAGCAATTTAACGTTACGTCAAATAATGTATGCGTCAACGTTGAATCCGATATCAACATGTTCATTCGTAAACTTGATCTGTTGCAATTAAAGTACCTGGACAAATAAAATACTTATAAAATCAGAAACCACATAAAATAAGATCAACTTTGAAAACGAATAAATTAAAGAATTATTTAAACTGTTACAGATTTAAATCAACCAATTTGATTGTTGCTATCACAACTTGTTTCATTTGAGTTGATGTATTACGTCAAGTTCGTTCGAAGTCCATAATCCAAGTGACTCACATTTTATCAGTGGAAAAAGGCTCCGCCCCGTGAGGTTTTTAACATCCAATTGTTTTATTCAATAATGAAAGATTTTCTACCTGACGAAGGATCTTTGCTAAACTATGCCCTGATTTAACCAACCTGTAATTTAAAAACTAATGAATGTCTTACTATGAAGCGGTTAAATTGCATCAGCAATTGAGCAACTGTGTTTTATACAGCTATTGCGTACGAACGTTTGATTGGTTCTGTGAATTATTACCGTCCTGTCACTCAAAGTAGTCCCTCCGTCAAAACAAAAATTCTGCAATCTAATGATTGTTAGACAATAGTTGTCCCAACATTAGTTTTCTTTAGCGTCCTGGAAACTGCGTACGAGACTTTTGATGGTTACCGACTTACCGTTAGTATAAATTGACAAGCAGCGCCATGCTTCTGTCACATTTAGTGTTGGATCTGTGATCAACTAACCATGAGTGGATTGACAGGATTCCTTGTGATACACTGCTTGTTGCAGTACTCAGGTAAACAATTTGGATTTTTTAAAGATAATACGACGTCAAATACATAAATTTATACAAAGATATATATCACTACAACCAACAAAACGCAGTAGCTATAATTTAAATGCAAATATCTTGGTTGTTATTACACTAGCATTATATTTCAGACAAAAACGTATATAAATTATTTTGTAAAGTGATTAGTGTTATGTCAACATGTATTCGTGGATATATTGACTTAATATTGATAGACCCATTCCATATAATTTGGTGAATAATACACACAGAAAATTCGTAAACTCGTTTTTCATTTATTGACGTTTTCTTTCACTGTTGCACTAACTTTATTAACATATCCATGTTGAAATAAATTTTTCAACATAAAAAACTGTCCATCAATTCTATACAATCAACATTGTATTATTATAACAACGGCAAAAAAAGCACTCGTCATTCTTCAAATTAAAAAAAAAAAACGATTATTTTTATTTGCAACTTAAGCATACACATGCGTCAAATTAACAACATTTGTTATGCATTTTGAAAACATATATGATTTTCGAGAGAATGTACTATGTAAGAAAAGCCTTTTAATTTTTTAACACAATTCAGTGAATATTACAATCCTTTATCAATTGAGAAAACAATTATGCAGTTAGAAATTATATGTCACATTTAAATTCTAAGAAAAGGTTAACCTTTCATCAAGCTAAATATGTTCGACTCTTAATCACATAACTGTTGTGTCCTTAAATACATTTTTTGCAATTATCTTATAATCTCAGTGAACACACGATCTAATGCAAGTCTGTTTTACGAAGACTGAAGTAGTTGTAAAGATCTTGTCTTGCTTTAACACCAGGTCAAACAAATGCATTCAGATAAATATCATTTTCTGAAAAGCATCAATACTGAGAGCAATTCGTGATTTTAAACATAAAATATTTATTTTGTTGGTATGCTGTAATATTTATTAATGTTCCTATCGCGAAAAATAAGAGTAAATTGGTTGCGACTATATATATTTTTGCAATAATTTGTTATCAAACACGTGTAACAACATTTATAAAGAATAATGTATGCAAAATATGTACGTTACATTATGTTTCAGTTAATTTAAGTTATGCATAGTAATATAGTAAATACAATCGAATGTAGTCATCAAACTCAGTGTTAAATTTAAATTTACGAATTTACAAAACCTTTTGCCAAAATTAAGGTTCGGCATGAAAAAGATTGATCGGGTTTTGTCGAAACTAACAACTGTGTTTATGCCGTATATATCTGTCACATATGTTATGCACCTGACTTTGCTGACCCAAGAGGTGTGTCTGCGAAAATGGCCAAAGATGATCACCGCATTATTGACCTAATAGTGCATATAGTACGAATTCATTAATTCAAGTAATGTTTTTCAAATACAAAAATCTCAACAAAATCCGGACGATGTATAATTTAAAATACATTTCACAGCAGGACAATATATTGTATATGGTATTGAAACAATATAATGCTTTGTCTATAATGAATACTGCAATTTATTTTGCATACAAAATATTATGCTTATTCTTTATTTAAAAGACATAATACTATCGAACGTAAGTTGTATACAAGAAATTCATTAAAAGTCTGTATTCAAATCTGTCTCATCCTTTCTTTCTTACTCTAATTATTACACGTTTATATTGTTTGCATAACACATTTAAATAATAAAAATTCTTTAAAACAACTAATCTTTAAATATGTAAAACTGTCGTAAACAATAAAATCTTATAAAACACACCCACTTGATGCTTTGGGAAAACTGCTTACATAATATTGCAGAAATATATCGCAAATTTAACTCCATGATAATAAACCTTTTATTATATAGATGGCGCCGTGACCTTCACAAAACCAACGGGAGTAGTGGCACAAGTGGGAGATCAAACAGTTACAGTAAGCGTGTTGGAAACGAGTGTGGACTCAGCCACACTTTTCACTGTGGAGTCAACGACTGATCAGGTTGGAAGTGTTACATTTGCATTTGCTGCTGATGGGAATCCAGACTCGATTGCTAGTTCTACAATCACAGCCGGAGCTGTGAAACTGGCAGCCTCTGAAACCTTAGACAAGGAAACGAAAGCATTATTCACGTTCAAAATAACGTAAGTGCTATATCAGCTATTTGTTTATATGTCTCTCGCACGCACGTCTGACGTATGTATCATTCATGACAAACAAGCGTTCAGTGCATATCATTGTAAACAGAGTTGTTCGTGAGTTCCGACCTGTATTTAATCCGTGGTTGCAACACCTATTCCTTCTGTTTGTCTGTATGCACTTTCTTCTGTCTGTCCGTTCGGAGACTAGATGCTGGAATAACTCACCAATAATATATAACTTATAAAATGCATAACAGATGATAATCAAACAAGGTTGGACCATAATGATTGTTGAAAGGATCATGTATGAATTTATTTACCCAAAGATCAAACGTCATGTTACGCTTCATGAAATAAAATCACGTCAAATATTGCAATACAATACAATATATATGGAATTGCCCTCGAGTTTTTGCAAAATTTAACGTTATCTTTTATTTATTTCATTGCTTTGTTAAATATTAATTAAATACCTCGTTCTGTATAATATATAATTTAGTATTGAAGTCAAATGCTTTATCACTATATCAACAGGGATAGTGATTGGGACCTACACAGCTGTTGATGCTGTTTCAGGAACAGACAACGTAGCCTACAGTAATGGTGAGACGTGATTGTTTTTTTAACCAAAATTTATAGGAATATTTCAAATAGAAAATTAGCTGTAATCATTTGGAGGCAAACGATGAATATTTATTTATTTAACGGGACATTCAATAATGCAACTATATTGAAAGAGTCAACACATATTTAAACATTAACGTGTATTTAAAGCGTATCATTTAATAAAAAGGTCATGGGCAGAATTTAGTTATGTAAATACACGACATTTATTCTAAAATGTCAGGTGTAAATTGGCCTGTTATTGTTTTGGTCTCCGTTTATGTCATCAAACATGTCTGAAAAAAGTTTGATGAAGATTCAATGATTATGCCGCCCCCCCCCCCAACCGATCGTCCGCCCGCTTGCCCGTCCGCCCATCCGCACGCCCGAACATCTGCCAAGTATGTTCCCATAGTACGCCACGTCAAGAAACGGGCGTAAACAAATTGTAAAATATACTATTGTAAATCTTGGAGCAAAACAATTTCATAATATTTTTTATTAATTTTAACCTAGCTCCTAGTACTGACCTGACTGGACGCCTCAACTGGCGCGCTCAAGGTTTCGGCGGGCAAGACACTGACAAGCGCGCAAACTGACGGCTACACCACAACGATAACTGCAACCGCTGCGACTGTGAGCGGTTCTTCGGCCCCCGGTACTACTGAAGTGAAGGTCACGGTCGGAGGGTGTAGCGGAGCTGGTAAGATCCAGTTCATGGCCATTTTACTGTTGACCCCATTGCTGATCACACGTGTTTTTTAGTTTCTCAACGAATGTGCATTTAAACATGGACTAGCGGACTTTCTTTTAGTACATTGAGAATGAATAAAATATCAGAATTCAAAGTTGTGTTAAGGATGTTTATATTGTCAAAACAATATGGTGATTTACATGGATATTGTAAAAACAAAGATTAATTAATTCTTTAAATAGTTATTACATGAACAATTTACTATTTCATAAAATGTATTTTACATTAAGAATTCAAAACAAGAAGCTTAAATGCAATAAGATATTTAATGCGTAAAAGGGTAGACTTTGATAACACATATACATGGGCGTTGAAGAATACATGGTTTTATAATTTACTCTTTATCTTATTTCTGTCTTGGTTTGCTGATGCATTTGCTTACGCAAATGAATCGATATACAATCATAAAGAATAACAACACTTTAATTAATGTTCGCTCCAATAGTTGGAATAAGGAAATAATAACAAAATACGAAAACAGTTAGAGACATTAAGCGATCAGAAGATGAATATGCTTAACCGCAACGCACTTTGGTGTAATCTAAACTTAGGTGATGAGCACGATAGTGCGATCAATGTTTGGTGAAAGCGTTCATAATATAATACTGGGTCTCATTAGTACATCATTTCGATCATCATTCTTTCTAATCATTCTCCTCCTCCCAATCATCATCATTAACATCATTATCATCGTCATCATCATCATCATCATCATCGTCATCATCATCATCATTATCATCATCATGATCATCATGATCATCATCATCATCGTCGTCGTCGTCGTCAGCATCAGCATCATCATCATCATCATCGTCATCATCATTGTCATCATCATCATCAGCAGCAGCAGCATCATCATCATCATTTTTATCATCATCATCAGCAGCAGCAGCATCATCATCATCATCACCACCATCATCATCAGCATCATCTTCATCATATCTGGACTAAAATATTCAACGTTTTGGATGGAGCGCATGGTAAAGTATTTCTTGTATTCGCTCACAGAGCTTCCGAACATATACATATTTCAAGGAATTGTTTACACAAGGAATAGTGTTTGTTTTTCATTATACGTATTGATGCCATTTCAGCATGCATTTAACTTTTTTCGGACTTAGAACATGACTAAGTCATGTCTTTTTTGATACGCATTAATGCATCTACGAAATAAGGCGTTGTATTTCTTGAAAGGGATTTTTTCACAGATGTTGGCATGTATTGAAGTTTGTCATTAAATGCTTTAAATTGATAATTGTAAACATTGGAACTAAATAGCTCCAATAACAAAACTAGATAACAATTCATTTAAAAAAGAGTTATCCTCAACTAGGCTCGAACCACTGACCGTGAGAGTAAAAGTCAAGCACTAACAACACCCGGCCATCAGTGCTTATACAGTACGAAGTGTCTTCGTAGTGTCACAAAATATAACGATAACAACAGAACTCTCCGAATTATATAATTATTTCGCGTTTGTAACTCTTTATAATTGTAACGTTTTTAAATCGTCAAAAGATGCATATATTTGATATTTTTGCTTTTCAATTTTGTCAATTTACCAAAACGTGAAAAGGTCCCTTTAAATATTTGAACATCAATTATAATCTTTGAATACGGTACTCGATCATATCGAGAATTTCCACACCGCAATATATCACGTGTAAATCGGAGTTCTCAAATTTTGGAAGGGTTTATTGTTTGACCCCATACTTTTCAGTAGCAGATAGTGTTTCATGTCTACTCCTATCCACCAGTTGCATAAATTGGTTATGAAAAGTTTCCGCGCAAAACCAAACAATGAACCACATATACCTTGCACGTACACTTGTATAAGCCATATTATTTATTGAATAAATAAAAGAATAAATCGTTTGTTCTATTATAACATTTAACGACAAAATACCGTTCATCCCGCAACAAATAAAAATTATATATACTGTAGAAAATCGCTTTTTCGAAGTCGTTGAAATCATCAACAATAGTTTCATCCATCAATCCACCCAAAACCCAACCATTAATCCACCCACCGATCGAACCAACCATAAACCAACCCTCCCAGCTAACACCCACCCACCCACCCACCACACTCCACCACCCATCCACCACCCACCAAATCCTACCATTCAGCCATCTACTCATCCAAAACCCATCCACACATAAACATATTTAGTTGCAGCTGGGCGTTCATTTAGACGAAAATATTGATGTAAATAATTCACATTACATGTCGGTAACACTCAGCACTTGTTGTATATGTGTTTCTATGAACATCCCATATATTGTGTGCGATGTATAAAGTAAGAATAAAAACCCATTAAGCGTGTCTATATGGTTGGTACAATATGGTACTTCATATAAATCCGCTTCTGGTGGGCCTCTTCTTGGTCTTATCAGGCATGTGATTCCAGAAGGATGTTTTTCGTCCGATCCTACTTCCTTACCCAAACCTATTTGGCAATGGTGCCGCGATACTATTGTAAGCAATTTAGTAGTGGCGAACAGAGGAAATGATATAATCATGTTTATATTTTATGCAAATATGTTTTTGAATGTGTTTAAATGTTTGATAAACATTTATATTTAAACCTTTATTAGGTTAGATATTTTTAAATCTTTCATAATTGCATTACTTTTGGACAAGGTCACGTATCCAAGGAGATAACTGCAAACCAGGTGTATTTAAAATGACGAAATATTTGTCTTTGATCATAACAATATATGCCTTATAAAACGCACTTGTTTTGCCAAACGTAATACAAAATTTACAAGATGTATCACATACAAGGTAAATATCGTATTAAACTTGATCCATCTTTGTGTATTTGTATTGCTTTGCACACGCTGGCTAAGCCATTAAAGTGATACAACTCATTATAATATTAACACTGTAGTGCCAGCGCAGTTAATTTTCCCACTCTGGATCAGCAGACGATTTATTGCATAAACCAATCTTACGGAGGAGTCCGGATATAGCCGGACATTAACATTTATCAGTATTTGTATTGGCTGCATATAGATTGAAACCATTCCACAGTGAAGATTTGAGAAGATTTGTATATCATGCTATGCAGTTGAATTAGATTTTTTTTAGAAGGGGCAATAACATTTTCATCCCCGAGCCCAACCACAATTTCCGCCTTCGTCGAAACCAGCACCGCGGGCACTGCTCTTTTTAACGTAACAGCCACAGGTGGCACAGCTTCTTACAAATACTCATTTGTTACTGCTGACGGTAACCCAAGCGGTATTACTGCAGTAGATGCATCAACCGGCGCAGTAACCCTTGCATCATCGAAGACGATCGATTACGAAACAAATACACAGCTTGTTTTCAAAGTAGTGTAAGCATCAACCTCAAAGTGTTCAAATGCGTAATTTGCATTTCTACACCATTAAGAGGAACGTTTTTGCTTTCGGTGTATAACCTTAACATTATTTTCTCATTAAAAAGAGTAAATTATTATGTTATCGAAGGCGTGTAGAACATTATAAGTTATATAATCACTAGAAGAAGAAGTAGTAATAGTATTAGTTATTAATTATAATAGTGTATTAATATTATTTTTTATTAATAATAATAATATTATTATTATTGTTATTATTATTATTATTATTATTATTATTATTATTATTATTATTATTATTATTATTATTAATATTATTATTATTATTATTATTATCAGTATTATTATTATTATTATTATTATTATTATTATTATTATTGTTTTTGTATTGAATAGGGCTGTTGACAGTGCTTCTACAAAGAAAACAGCGACGGTGACGGTAACTCTTTCAGTAAAGAACATGCTTGAGTTTTCGGCAGCTACGTATGCAACCTGCTTCAACGAGGGAGCTACAACAGGTATCAATTTGAAATAACCAAAGCTTCTGAATATTTTCACTGTGCAAAACGTGCCTTCTTTTTAATTCAGGTATTTTTGTGTGTCAGAAGACAAAGTTGTAGAAGACAAAAATCAACAAACTAAAACTAAGTTCCCTATTTAAAAAGTAAAACTGGTGAGCTATGAACAACTGGTTGAAATAATTTTTTTGATTTCTTTTAATTCTAATGCAACATTAAAACCTTTTACCTTCATGTTCACGTTTAAAAAAAATAATTTTGTTAATATAATAGTCGTAAAATTATACTGTTTAATTCCGCCAATACTTTTTTTGTAACATAATTAGCTACATTCCCAGTAAACACTTTAAAACCGTAATAGTACCTATAAACAAATACATGCTAATGTTAATTTTTCGTTTTGTTTAAATTGTAGGCTGTTTGAAATAGGTACCGTTATTGGGACGTTCACTGTACAGGATGCTGTAGCAAATACGGATGCCGTAACATACATCAATAGTAAGTTTAATTTGCACATGCTAATTTAGTTTGAACATTTTGTATCGTTACTGAAAAAAATGCCTATTATACCAATTGTGTAAAATCAACATAAACAACTTATTAGTAGCATGTATTTGTGAATATTGCTTTATAGCGCATAGTGAATACTGTTAAATATAGCATTAAGTCCGTGCCTATTTCTTATTTTAAAGGGACATGTTCTCAGATTGGCAAACTGACAATATTCAACATAATTGTCATAAATGCAAACAAGAGTAAATATATGATATTCAAACAATCGAGATAACATTCGTGACTAAGAAACATGTTTGTGTTTTTCGTTTATGGATGATCATCAATACAAGTCGCTTAGGGTTTACCCTTCGCTGTATATTTCAATTTCTTGCATGATCCAATTTGAGGGCTTTATAAATTGTTTTTGTTATAACTTTTATCTTGTTATGTGTAGTTTAATGATTTAGGACTATGCTAACTATAAAAATTATTTTAGTATTTAAGTAGTTTTAGTTAAAAAATACACACATTTTTAACCAGTTCTCCTAAAAAGACAACAATTTAAGGTATTATTGAATCAGAAAACAAACAAAAAACATTTGCATAACAGACACAAAATAATTTGAATATTAAAGCAGTAAACTTACTGCGGTTATTCTCGACTGATAATGTGCATATTGCCAATTGCATAATGCCACTATTATATAGTTGAATATTCATTAGCATCTATTCTATATTTACAAGATGTATTTAACTAGCACCTTCTACTGACCTTGCTGTGGACTCCGCAACTGGTGCGCTCAAGGTTGCGACGGGCAAGACACTGACAAGAGCGACATCTGGCGGATACGTGACAAAAATCACTGCAAACTCTGGAACGAATGCAGCTGCCTCAACGGACGGTACAATGGTGGTGCCAGTCACCCTCTGCTGTGGAGCTGGACCAATCCAGTTCATGGCTATCCTGCTGCTAATCCCACTTCTGCTTACTCGTATTTTTTAGTTTATAAACGAAAATAATAAAACACATAGACTCGATTACTTTCTTGGGTAAATTGCTGAAGATAACATGAGTATTATACTAGTGTGCAGTTGATAAATTTAATTTGCCAAAATAAAAAATGGACTTTTGCATAAATGATTCAAATATCCGTCACACGTACAATGAATGACATCATTTAATTTGACAATGCTAAAAAACAATACTGATGATTCCAATTTAAAATATATTATTTTTCTGAATATTGTTTATATTACACAAGCTCTTTTTTGTAGTTTGTCTATAGTAAAAATGTACATTCATGAATTGTCCCTCTATGAAATACCTGTTGGTACTCGATATTTTGGGGTGATTAACATTGTTTGTACCTTTACCTGTTTGACGTGCTTTCGGAAATAAAGTTTCTCTTTAATTTTGTAGTATTTACTTTTTCTCGTGTTTCTTGTTTTCTCGTGTTTTCCAAACCACTTGCACATCTACTATTTGGTAGTATTGGTACTAGGCATAAGGCAATACTCCTCCCAAATTTTTTTATAAAATAATAAATAATTGTTTCTATTTGGATATGGTTTGGGAAATCAATATACAATAATGTAAAACGTTGCAATCATGAGAGCTTTATACATGACAGCCCATTACATTCTATATAAATGCCGATACTTGTATAGTGAATTACAAAATAAACGCCCATTTATATAATAGAAGCGAGTGGAAGCACATTAGTATGTTTTGATAATAACTGTGCTTCTTACAAATTTGATATATCATTTAATGTTTGTAAATGTGTTTTGGTAGTTAACCGAAAACACAGGGCAGTTAACTAAAAACAACAACAACATTCATTAGCTTTACAGCATACCATGCCTTTAAGCCATATAAAAACATAATATAACCCAAACGTAATGACACGGTTTATAAGATTAAAATGTGCGGTATTTAAAGAAGTAAACATAAAATCACTGATTAATAAAAGGCTTGTTATTAATCAACATTGTATCATCCGACATTTCGTGTTTACCCGATTAAAAAATACAAAACATACGATTTGTAGATTGATATTGCATGTTTAGATTTTCTTCAAGTATAACTAAAATGCATTTCCTCTACGGGATCCAGGCACGGATTTCTCCAGGTCATGTTGAGATAATATGGTGCTTGTGACTAGGAATAAAATAAAATAGTGTGATTTATAACGTCAATATGTGTCCGTTTATTGAAAGCACATTAAACACAACGCAAGTAACACATCTGAGGAAATTGAAAATAATATGTGTATCGCGCGGATAATTCACAAGGCGAGTTATTTAGTTTTCAAAGCCATGCACGTGTAAAAACAATGGTCATTTAAAACATAATCACGAAGGCAATCCGCGTATCGTCATACACATGTATAAGTAAATACATATATATGAAATTACTTCTTGTGAATAATGTAAAACACACGGCTTTGAAACGCTTGGAAAGTAGAACATCATTATAAAGTAGTGAAACTCCAGCTGCTGCATCAGTTCTTATTATACACAAGTTCGTGGTCCTTAATTTATGGCAATTGACCAATTTCCAAAACAGTACAACACAATAAGAAACAACATACACACATTGCAGAATAAAATCGGGATCACCGCCTTGGAACGGTCGATGCAAAGCACTGGGGGTTTAAATCATGAATACTCTGATTTGCAGGTGGCTGTATATAATTGAATACGTACGGAATAATCATCACCGTGGTGATCAAGACATTTTGAATAATTAGAAAAACAAATGCATTATGTTCATGCCCAATTTTAAGTGATTTACTACGATTTTAACATCCGCTGAAACTAAAACCGATTATGATTAAACCTGGGAGGTTGATGACAGTTTACGTGTTGGTGTGCGAACAAATGCATTTGAATACCAACCGTACTTTCGTTTGATAACTGATCATGCATGTACGATGTGAACCTAAATTTAGTTTAAGTGCAGATTCGTTCAGACACATATATATGAAATTACTTCTTGTGAATAATGTAAAACACACGGCTTTGAAACGCTTGGAAAGTAGAACATCATTATAAAGTAGTGAAACTCCAGCTGCTGCATCAGTTCTTATTATACACAAGTTCGTGGTCCTTAATTTATGGCAATTGACCAATTTCCAAAACAGTACAACACAATAAGAAACAACATACACACATTGCAGAATAAAATCGGGATCACCGCCTTGGAACGGTCGATGCAAAGCACTGGGGGTTTAAATCATGAATACTCTGATTTGCAGGTGGCTGTATATAATTGAATACGTACGGAATAATCATCACCGTGGTGATCAAGACATTTTGAATAATTAGAAAAACAAATGCATTATGTTCATGCCCAATTTTAAGTGATTTACTACGATTTTAACATCCGCTGAAACTAAAACCGATGATGATTAAACCTGGGAGGTTGATGACAGTTTACGTGTTGGTGTGCGAACAAATGCATTTGAATACCAACCGTACTTTCGTTTGATAACTGATCATGCATGTACGATGTGAACCTAAATTTAGTTTAAGTGCAGATTCGTTCAGACACAAAGACACAATTTTGTTTTACGGATCATTTCGGCTTAGAGGATTGGGTGAGTCATGTAAAATATCGTATATAAAATATATATTTAATAAACAACTGGTAGCAAGATGAGTTGCAGATAATTGGTCAGTAACCACATTTTAACTAACTCTTTTGACCTGTTAATTCTTTTCAGCTCAATTAAACAGTGAAAAATGCCCATAATATCACTTTAAAGGAATCATCAACCTTATTTTTTCCTTTATAAAACAATGCAGTTCACACAATATAAACAAGATTCAATCTGTTTTTTGACGACAAATTATAACACAAATCCTTGCTGTAGTGTCTGCAAAGTGAACAAGAGACACAAAATACGCCCGTTTGGGAGTTTGTGTTACAGTAATCTTCACTCGAACTCGTCAAGAAGCGGCGAGAAATTTAAACCGTTCAAAATTGTCGTCGCTTATCGTACACCTACCGAAAGCACGGCTCAGGACACTCGTGCACTCTCGAACACACTTCTTATACACGTCTCCACGTCCCGTAGAAATAAGCTTCCTGTTGGTATATTAGGGCATAACAAGACTTTGGTGTGCATTTGGTGAGATGGGCGGGAATTGCAATGCCAACGACATCTGCTCATAAACTCGTGCAGAATCTATACTCGATTATAATCGATGTCAAGTATTTTATCTTCGAGTGATAAAATAACATAAGGAATATGTAAATAAATAATAAATAAATAAATAGAAAAAAATAATATATATATATATAAATAAATATAATTTTTTATATATATATATATATTCTATTCCACTTAACGGCGAGTTTAAACTCGCCGAAAGTCGTACAGAACATGAAGCTAAAATTCGTCAGAGTCTTAAAAGGCGTTAAGGTATGGTTTTGGCCAGTCGGTTTTGTTAGGTTTGCCAGTTGGGGCTGTTTTGAAATGTTTGTGGAATTGTGAGATATACTAAATGTGGTTAGTCTTAAATGGTCAAAGCAATTTGATAAAAATGTATATTTTTTGTTTAACATCTTAAGAAGTGCGTGCATAATATCAGTTCATTACAATATATTTCCAACCATGGTATTTGATGATGATGTTGTTGATGATAGTGATGATGATGATGATGCTGGCGGTGGTGGTGATGATGATGATGGCGGTGGTGGTGGTGATGATGATGAAAATGATGATGATGATGACGATGATGATGATTATGATGATGATGAAGATGATGATGATGTTGATGATGAGGAGGAGGAGGATGAGGATGATGAGTTCCGGTTCATCAAGTATATGTACTTATTGATCTGACATCCCACATCCGTTTGTCTTCAAATATTGATTTAAATACACTCGGTCATATGCAGTCGGCGTTCTTATCGATCTACTTTAGTCTACAGTCGAAGACAAACTCCGTATGGTACGGCTACTTAAGAATTGCCTGGCATTGTTAAACTATATGTCAATAAATCAGCAGTGATATTTACGAAAGATCTTAAAGTTTGAGAAGTTTATTAAAACATGAAAAGCATTACGCTTGTATTGCAACGTGTTGAAGAGATACGATACTCAGTGACTCCTTAATGGGATGTTCTTAATTGAATTTGTCGGTCCTGGCATTTGTATTTTATTTGATTAATGTAAATTAAAACAAATATATGAAGGGTTATGACAAATGTTCTGTCATGAGTTTGTTTGAATTTGTTTGACAAGTACTCGTCGTAAGCAGTATATGTATTAGGAACTTTAGTGTGTCATAAATTAATTCAAATATTTTTTATTTAAACGTCAGTTTCCCGTAAAGTATTTCAAAGAGGGTAAACACGTGATGATCTAAGAGAACTCAAGATGGCGACGTCCGTGCCGAAACAGGTATTTTTCGCCGTTTAATTCCCTTTATTATTTTATTTAATTACTTAATGTCAATCACTTTCCAGCCATAGCAGCAAGACAGTGATAAGCGTTTATCTAGTAGTTCTATATATCGACTTTACCCTTCGCGACATTTCTTAGCGGATGCTGTTCGCCATGTAATTTGTGATCTTTCATAGGTTTCGCTTAAAGCGGGTATATACGATTTTGTCAAATATTTATGAATTTATATAAAATGTGTAAAAAACTTATTACAGTCAAGTTACCATTACCGGATCAGTAGCGTAATTAAGTTGTTCTGGTGAAAAGCAGTAAATGTTTTGAAACATCTTTTACACCAGTTTGATTTAATATTACCTTTGCTTACTGATTCAGCACATAGTCCTATTTTTAAACGCAGGCAAAATGTATTTTTGATACCTTTTATTCGCCGCAGAATTCATGCATTAACGGATCAGTTGTAGCCATAACGGATCACGTGACTGAAACCACTCAAAGGGCATCTAACCCGCTATTAGAATTGTCGTAACATGAAATGTGTTGTTTACAATGACCAAGTTACATTGCCAGTTATAAATTATATTTATTTTTGTTATAAATTGTTTTCTATATGTGCTATTGTATCCACACTGTACGCATGGTATTCATGTGTGAATTATCTGTTGAAAATCCTAAAACGATCGAAAAGATATGGGCATCTTATAAACCATGTAAATTTTTTAAATCATATCTAACCATCGATATTGAACATGGACCATAATTAAAACATTAAGATTGAGATCATTTATTGAAAATATCAACAAGATTTGCATATATTTTAATATAATATACACATGTTTTATCATTTCGCATATTTTCACGCTTGATCCGTTATTGCCCTAAATCTGCATTTTATTTAAGGTGTTGCGCAATCTTAAACACGAATCAAAACTGAAATGGACGTTTGCAGGTAGAAAGACTACTAAATGGCCTTTAAATTAATGCGTAAACTTCTTTCTTTCAAACAGAGTAATAGCATGTGGCCGCGAAAAATGTTCAACCTCGATTTGGAAACGAGACGGAAGTCAACAAAGTCATATATACATGTCTGCAAAACATACCGAAATGTTTGACAAAGAGTAGCTCCGATTACGACTCAATCAATGCGTTTTAAAGAACAGGCCTTGAAGATGCTGTGTGTAAAATATTATCTAAAAGTGTCAACTATTTATCGCGATACGCAGTCTTGAACTTCAAAGTGATTCGCTATGGGTAATGATCCGGTAATGGTAACTTGACTGTATATATATATTTCAAAATAAATTAAAATAAAAGTTAAGAAGAACATGTGTCGAAAAATGCGAAATAAGCCAGAGATTTAATTCTGTAATTGAAAACGGCTGTACAGCCGAATTCGCCAGCATGTATACCATACATGTACGATGTGAATCTAAACTTAGTTTAACGGTTTATTTGAATTCCTGCAACGATATCTATTCATACGACACACGAACACTAACTCCGATCCTAATACAAAGACGAATGCTTCGGTTATTGTAGGAAAATATGTTCGTCACAATCGGCTCGGAGCGCTAATTTGTCTTTGCTGCATTTTATGAAATTCGACTTTAATGTATAATTTTTCTTGTCTATTTTGTGTTATTGTAACATATTTTATCAATATATTACAATTAAACACATATAAAAAATCGTATATACCCGCTTTAATGTATAACTCTTCTGCATAAAAAGATACATATTCATTTTTAAAATCCGTTTACGAGAATTCTTGTTATGTTTATATAGCGGTCTGGTATGGAGTAGACGTCTAAAACATGTAATATTAAGTTTAATGAATCAGAATTGTGCATGATTTAAATGGGTTTCAGATTTGAAATGATCGAAAAGTGGTCCCGTTTATAGGAATTACGAATTTCTCATTTAGTACGTGTCTTTGATGAGCTCATGTACGTCACGTTATTCACACAGGTTGCAGCTATATGTGTTTGTGCGCGTTTGTGTAGATTGGTTGGTATTTAGGCATTTATATATAATACGTATTGTATGGCGAAATTGAAATGTAAACCTTAGTTGTTGATTTATTTTGCTAGATTTTGCTTTAAATATTTCATGTAATGTTAAGATCTACACAGGTAAATGATGTAAATAATGAACGCACTATGTTTTTAAATATCAAACCGAAATTTCAAGGCAAATATGGCATCGAACCCAAACACGACGCGTCGTTGCACTCAGTGTGGCCAACAGTTCCAGCCATGGAGTGGCTTCAGCCGTCATGTAAGACACCACAAAGGACAAGCCACATACCGGTGTTACAGGAAGATGTATTTTGACTAAACATGCACATATATATCACACCACAAGTTGGTATAGGCACAAACAATCAACAAAGCAATAAACACATATGCCGAAACTGTTAAAACTATGTATCTTAATTTATGTTTACTGCTTATTAATTAATCGACCTCTTATATATTGTTTAATGTTATTGAAATTGTAATTATTGTTGATCTCTTATACATTGATTTATGTAATTTAAATATGGGATTTTAAGATTATCACATTTATATATTGATTTATGTGATTTGAAACTGTGATTTACTGTTATAATATGCAATTGACAACCAGAGATACTAAAATATTGTCTGGGGTCGTGTCAAATGTTTTTCAAACTTCGTGTCAGTAGTTTATGGAAGTTTTGATCAGTGTAAAATGTATCTGAAATGCTACCCCTGATATAGCTTGTTGTTTTTCATGTTTGATTATTTGTTGTGAATGAAGAAACGACTTAATGTAATGAATTATAATGACCATTTTCTTGGTATATAACTTTCACAGGCAAAGTGATAAGCGTTTATTTCGAAGTAAGATGATTTATTGCATATACATGTATACATAAACAATTTTCACAGGTTCAAAAAGGTGTAATAGAGTGATCTCATGACCCTTCATTTTAGATTGTTCTTTCACAACTGTTGGGGTTGGGCTGCGTGGTCTTGATTCAGTACCATTATTCTCTTCATTTGACATGCGGTCTTCAGTAACATATATAAGCTGTGTTTCTAAAGGTTCCAACAGCGCCTTCATTTCTGGAAATCTGACGGTTTACAGTATTTTATGGCATTCTAGGGATAACACTTCAAACTCGTTACCGCATACATTACCTGTTATATTTATTTGGTCGCTTAATCGTTGTATTTCTTTGTTAATAGGTGAAAGCAAAGTTCGTGCAGATTTGAATTTCATTTTGAAGGAGATTTGATAGATAAGTGGTCATGATGGTATACGATAGCCGTAAATGGCGTTTGTTTTGCCTTCATCGGAGTACTTTGCCGTAATCGTTCTCCAGGCATCTTCGCAGTGAATAATGAACTCTGTCCGGGTTTGTCTTGTTGTCGGAACCTATACTTTTGAACATGACTCTTCTTTTTTGCCATCGACTGAAATAATTAAAATGTTGATCTGCAATCAGTTAAAAAAAACTACTCCTTCATCTCGTACAGGGATATGTTGATGGTATTTATTGTAACACAGATACGGTTTGTCGCAATAAACTCGTACATTTAATTGCATTATTGTTTCCAAACATTAAGTATTTTTACCGCTTAAAGCGGGTATATACGATTTTGTCAAATATTTATGAATTTATATAAAATGTGTAAAAAACTTATTATATATATATTTCAATATAAATTAAAATAAAAGTTAAGAAGAACATGTGTCGAAAAATGCGAAATAAGCCAGATATTTAATTCTGAAATTGAAAACGGCTGTACAGCCGAATTCGCCAGCATGTATACCATACATGTACGATGTGAATCTAAACTTAGTTTAAGGGTTTATTTGAATTCCTGCAACGATATCTATTCATACGACACACGAACACTAACTCCGATCCTAAACAAAGACGAATGCTTCGGTTATTGTAGGAAAATATGTTCGTCACAATCGGCTCGGGGCGCTAATTTGTCTTTGCTGCATTTTATGAAATTCGGCTTTAATGTATATTTTTTCTTGTCTATTTTGTGTTATTGTAACATATTTAATCAATATATTACAATTAAACACATATAAAAAATCGTATATACCCGCTTTAAGAAACAAGGCGTCCATTATCATTTAATTTTAAATCATAAATTTGCTATCGATACACAATTTTAAATTGTACTCTTATTTGCAACTGATTTTGTAAAATACTTTTAAAACAAAGATTTGTGTGAAAACAAAGATTTATGTATGCCAAAATTCATGGATAACAAGGTATAATGCCTAAGACTAACCACATATCGTTTCGTTGTAATGTATAAATGATTAAAAAGCATTTTTTGGTAAATTTACCATCGCTCATGGCGACATTCATATATATCAAACTTTACTTATGCCCTTCCTAATGAACCCACTGCAGTATACACGTCTGTAAAAGTACTTCTCCGTGTAAAATCCATTCGTACAAAGAGCTTTTCATAAAAGTTATAGAAAAGCACTGTACTTCATGAACGTATAAGTATTACCTTTCAAATGTGTAGTCTTTGAATGACATTCTGAAAAACTCAATAAATAGCATCAGTAATTAAGGCTTCATTAATTGGAACTTTGTGTATGTTTCTGATGATAAATTAAGTAACATGTTTATAAGGTAACGCCTTGCATTAAATGATGAAATGTATATGAAAATATAATGCATGCATAGAATAAATTGTATTTGTGTAAAATAAAATTTGTATTTGTAATGGTGCTTAATAAAAATACAGACAAGAAAAATGTGTAACTAATTCAAACTTACATCTCTTGCTGTACTGATTCTGGTGGATGCTAATTGATCAGTCACAATTTTTGTCTGTAAAAATGATAAAACAAGTTGAAAGACAGGCGTAATTTTGAAATTAATAGGTGCGGCATTAAAAATTTATGTTTGGTATTTATTGATAAGAGCTGCTAGTTTCGTTCTAGTCAAAATACTTCTATCACGTGTAACAACAGAAAATCATTCAACGAGCTTACGTTTTTTCTGCTGATATCTGGATCTCTTTCTGATCATATCAAAAGTGAGACCCATTTAGATCGTGAAACCTTTTAAGTTCTTACTACTTAAATAACGATTCGTACACATATACATTTTTTAACCAAACATAGAAAGGAACATTAAAATAATACTCGTATATGGATTTTAAATAGAAATATTTATGAGTTTGTATGCAGGAGAGCAATTTAATAAATGAAACCCAGCAAATATCACAAATTACATTGCAAAAGGCTCCCGCTAAGAAATTTTGCGGAGGGTAAAGTCGAGATAAAGTGCGAATAATACTACAAAATAAACGCTAATACTTGCTGCTATGGCTGTAAAGTGAGCAGCATTTCATAATTAAATAAAAGTAAAAAAGGATACAAAACGGCGAAAAATACCTGTTTCGGCACGGACGTCGCCATCTTGACGTCCTACAGACCATCACGTGATTACCCCTTCTGAATTTGATTCAAAATAAAATGCATTAAACATTAAATGCCAAAGAAAAAAACCGACATTGAATTGTATTTCCTTATCGTGAAACATGATTCGAGATATTTAGACTTAATATTCCTTAATTATATCATATACTTACAACTAAATAAATATGTATGCAAATTATATCGGCACCAAAATAAAACTGTATTATTGTTTGCAATATAAAAAATATCTTACAAAAAGACAACAATGTACTTTTTTGTATTATTATATTATGCAAGCGCTTGAAAGAGGCAATATGCATTAGACATACACATTTCATTTTATTTTTTACTTCAAATAAACAGTTTGAACCAAACGAACATACAGGAATATACGAAAAACTAATAAAATTCATCCTTAGAGGGCAGTAAACACTTAAGACAACGCCGTTACAATTTACACGTCTATGAAATTGTTATCAATCAGAGAACAATCACACATCACAGCAATGCATTTTTGAAGTATTCATGTGTAAATGTCTAAAATCTGTTGACAGTTGCTCGGAGCTGTATAAGTTCCCTGAGAACAAACTTTCTACGGAAATACGTGTTTTGTGCAGTTTATGGGCACACCCATAAAACAGTATTCTTGCTTCAAAATTATATAGCCTAAACTCACAAATTTGATTATGGATGAAACTATTTCATTTCGGTAAATTTCTATAAGAACAGAAGAACATGTGACGTCATTTCGTTTTGGCGTTTTGGCGCGATCCTCGAAGCACGATCCCACAGATCGGACGACAAATATCGCGATTTTCGTATCGGCGCTCTTATTTGCCGTTCGTTCCAAAACGTCAAAACGTCGAATATTTTAATGTCATATAGCGTGTTTTAGTTTTAGCGTTTTTCTGTTTATCGCCCTTCACACCGACAAGAACACCAGTACCACGAATCTATGTCGTCAACACGCCACTTAAGGTCCATCGTAACGAGATGTTTGAGTGTAATGATGAAGTTTTTGCCACATTAGTAGACTACACAGTATTATATGAGATATAAAGAATATATATTTTTGTGTTAAACGGCCACCGGAAAAACTTTGCGAAACCGAAATTTCGCAAACTTAAGTACCCTTTTTCTTGAAGGTTTGCTTATTTGTGATAAAGTATAAGATAAAAGTCTAACTTGTGATTAATAATTGGTTATTTTTGCTTGATAAATGCGTTTTCTCCACTATGAACTTTATTTGCAAAGTTGGGGTTCCCATGGGATTTTGTATTTTTCCATGGGATTTTTCATTATCCCATGGGAATTTTGGTTTCTCCCATGGGATTTTTCTCCAGCTTTTTTTATGGGAGAAAAAATCCCATGGGATTTTCAAAAACATAAAACGCGTTCGTTTGTGCTTAGTTATCGATTTTAAGCATTGTTAAAGCATTTGTGCTTATTTTCGTTCAATTTACTTTGATAGAAAAAAAATCCCATTTTTTTATGGGAAAAAATCCCATGGGATTTTTTTCTGATTTTTAGAGATTTATTCATGTAACCATCAGAAACACTACCTTTTAACAAATGATGAGCATTTCTCGCGATTTCAACGCGTTAAATCGTGTTTTAAAAAAATAAAAAATCCCATGGGATTTTTTTTCCCATGGGATTTTTTCCCATGGGATTTTTTTCCAATGGGATTTTTTTTAAGGTATAAGTTTCTAAAAGCTATATAATAATAATAATAATAATAATAATAATAATAATAATAATAATAATAATAATAATAATAATAATAATAATCGTGCTCAATATGATGAATTTGTACTTTTAAGCGACTAACATTTTTATTCGAGCCGATCGTCGAGTCCGAATGGTGAGTATAAGAGCAATTTACCAGTACAAATAAATCTCACTTGTGTAGAGAACGCTACCGTACTATAAAATAATCTTGATAATAAGTCATATCATTTCTCGACAGAAAATGAAAACAGTATCCATATTGATGTCAGCAATGTCCCCTGCTATGATAAATATTGACAAAATGAAAAACCTTGACAATAATTCCGTGTCGAATACGCATTAGATTATAGCAATCAAATTCATATAAGCATTGATAAGATAATATGCGAAAATGGGTCTTATGTCAAATACGGCCAGCGTAGCTCCATTCCATAATGTCCGGTATTAAGTCACGTCAAGTTTCGTGGTCGAATTATAGCATAATAATCATTTTCACATTACGCGAAACATATGAGTTTCCCTACATATATTGTGTTAAAATTTATGTTACACTAATGTGCGATGATGAAAAGGGGATTATGGTAATTCTACATTCGCCCGCCTAGTACCGAAATCCCCATATTTACGCCTTAAAGGGTCAATAGGTCATCGGTATGAATGGTTTTTGACTTCACATGAATGTTAAGGTGCAAAAAAATGATATTAATTTTAATTATTAAGCACTCTTGACAGCATTAAGTTGCCTCTCAGTGGGGATTTCGGTAATTCTACACTAGAACTTAAACGCGCGCCGGTACCGAAATCCTGCTGTACAAACCTTCAAGTGTCAACAAAATTATTTTAGTGTTTTTTTTTTCATTAGCAACCAGTGACATGTATTATCTCCCATTCGGTTACTTCTTTTGGAAAATAATTAGCGGGGATTTCGGTACTGCTACATTCGTACGCCCAGAGCCGAAATCACCCATGTTTACGCCAATCCCCCATATTACGCCTTAAAGGGTCTATATGTCATTATGTTTGGGTTTTGGCTTTGCATTAATGTTGATTTGTACACAATCATATTAGTGTTAATCGTTTAAACACTCTTATCAGAATATTTTTTCCATTATTAAATAGTTTATTAATGTGAAAAATGTAAACGAATGTAAAACAGATAAAATGTACATTTAAAACATTGGTTACACAAAAGTATATGTAAATATAACATGACATAGTAATAACATTTTAAATTAACAACGATAATGGATCAACATCACCGTTGCACAATTATTAAGTTCACAGTAATCTGTACTTTAAATAGAGATAGCCTAATTAAAGACGGTGCTAATAAAGAACAAAGCGTGAATGTGGATATTAAGAAATTAGATCCTTTTTGCATGACACTTGCAGTATATCATTTTATCTTATATAAATAAGCCACATTTAAGACATGGATAAAATTAAAATAAGACACATTTGCATCTTTCATTTCTTGAATAAAAAAGCACGCAGTCACATATAAATAAGATACATTGAAGACACAGAAAAAAATAAATAAGACACATTTGCATCTTTCACTAAATTTTCTTTATAAAACATGTGAAACTGAAGAAAAAAATTTATTACTGACACATTATTCTAAAAGTCGACTGACAACTTAAGTTCAAAGAGGGATTTACAATTAAATAAGATCCATTTTCGCATGATGCTGGTTGTAGAGCAAGCAATACATTTCTTACTGACACATTATTCTAAAAGTCGACAGGCAACATAAATTCAAAGAGGGAACCACAATTAAATAAGATCAATTTTCGCATGATACTGGTTGTATAGCAAGTAGTCACATATTAATTACAGCTTGCATTAGTTGCAATAATTTTGTTAAGTGCGCGTGCTTCTGAACGTTGCGTTAAGCGAGAGTGTTGTCATTTTGTTAGTTTTATATTTTGGTATTATGTATGATTATTGCTTGTTTTGAATTTGAAATAAACGCTTTCTGGCAAATAAGCATCGTCTTAATTTTAATACAAATAATGAACATTTGACATACAAAATGTCCAATAACATACCGGCAATAACATTATATATATGTTAATTTCTTTGCATGTTTATACCGAAATTATAGCCGACATCGGCAGTTAGGGAAATTTTGTGACACACTTTAACACATCAAACATGCATGATAGTTCTTTTTTCATATGATATTCCCCTGGTTGCTTACCGGTGTATTGGTGCAGTTGATAACCCCGCCGGGACTACAGTAGGGTGCTAATACACACGTGTATCGTGTTCAATACAATCGTCTTAATTTTAATACAAATAATGAACATTTGACATACAAAATGTCCAATAACATATCGGCAATAACATTATATATATGTTAATTTCTTTGCATGTTTATACCGAAATTATAGCCGACATCGGCAGTTAGGGAAATTTTGTGACACACTTTAACAAATCAAACATGCATGATAGTTCTTTTTTCATATGATATTCCCCTGGTTGCTTACCGGTGTATTGGTGCAGTTGATAACCCCGCCGGGACTACAGTAGGGTGCTAATACACACGTGTATCGTGTTCAATACCCGATCCATGCTACAATGTGTAAGAACGGGAATTTCGGTAATTCTACCTTTTTAAGCTTGCGCACCTCTAATGGGCACATATCCAAATATAATTTAATTAATTATTTTCCTAATCAGCATCATTTCACTAAACTACATGCAAATTTGTAGGTAGGCTTTCCATGCTTAAAAAAAATAAACCGATTTGTTCAAAACCACCCTCACGCTCGGCTTTTGTCCAGTTTATTTTCACCCCTGGGGTATATAAAAGTTCCATAATTCATTCAAATTTCCAAATATGGGCATGCAGTTGGTGTGTACAGATGCAGTAAAGGTGTTTAAAGTTTAAACAAGATGAAATAAGTATTCTTTTACAGACATTTATTTTTTACAAATTTTAATCTGTGGAATAGCGCCATGAAATGTAAGTGATTTCAGCCAAGTAAAAATTGGGTCGGTTAAAAACAAAGAGTCATAAAATTCAAAATAGTATCATTTAAGTTATATTTTAAACTAAGTTTTTATAGAAACACTATATACAGCAAAAATACCAAAAAATAGACAGATTTACCGTTTACTTTTTGAAATAAAAATACAAATGCAACATGCATCATTCGTATTTTCAGCAGTAAATTAATCAATTTAGCCATAACGTTGTTTTAATTTTAAAATTGAAGGATGTGCATACAATTTTCAACATATTTAACAATAAACATAGCTTATGTACTATATTAAATCAAATTACGTTAGAAAAGAAATAAAACGCGTCGCAAAAAGTATGCGATGTCGGCAGGAATCGAACCTGATGATTTCTAGTTCATCGCCTTACCCACTCGGCCACGACAACTTCACATCTGTGTAATCTTAAATTAGATGTATATAAGTAAACAGGTAAAAAGGCTCGCTCGATCTTTGAAGAAATCGCGAAATCGTATTTTTAAGATGATAATTGGATCAAAGTCAATATTTATAGTGAAAATAATGTAATCTAAATGAATAAGTTAAACATATATCAAAATTCGAAGTTTGAAAAAAATAAAATGCATCTCTCGGAAATAAGCGATCATTGAAGATCGGCAATGGCTTACGTATGAAGTGAATGGACAGTTGAAAGTTTCCATTTTGCACGTTAATGATTCTGATAATATGGTGACAAAGGCAGCAGTCCTATGTAGTATTGTGTTTGACCGGAGAGTAGCGTGATCTGTGTCGGTGTTGGGCGCTCTGAGGGCGCAATCCGGCTACATAGGTACATAGGAACCTCTTGTGGCTATAGTCCATGGATCGAGTTCGGCAGACAGGGAACATGTAAATTTTTATATGTATGTTTTATATCTTAATTACCTAAACGTATATTTATCCTGGTTACTTATTTACTGAGGTTTGAGTTAGTCGCAATGATTGTAGATACTTTGTACTATATTTAGAAAGTATTTGGAGGACGAGTGGCACGGGCACGCGCTTTATTATCACTTATGCAAGGAACGCGTTTTGTTAATATTCGTATTTTTGATATTCCGATAGGCTTAAGGGAGGTAACTTATTCAAGTAAAACGCGATATTTTTTGCGATGCCTTTTTATAACTCTTGTTTAATTAATTACATACGAATATACAGCTAAATTTAAGATGATTTTTACCAGAAAAAAATTTCGGAGAAAGATATATTGAGATTTTGATATGCCATAGAATGCGATTCTCCATATATATTTTCTATTTCAGGGGAGGTAATTAAAAAATTTTAAAGTCTTCGAATTGGTCTTTGTTGTATCTATTTACGTTTATTTTCAAGCTAATGGCGATTAAAAAATTAATTATTATTAGTATGTGCTCACATGGATATTGGTACGGATATATCGTGTTCATATAACTGTTACTACATCCATTTCATTCATCATTCCCTCGTGAAAAGGCCAGTAGGACCTGTAAATAAACTCTGAAACACACACACTCATTCATCATTCAGGTCGGGCTACACAAATCTCGTGAAGAGGCCAGTAGGACCTGTAAACAAACTCTCATACACACACTCTTCACTCATCGTGGCGCTCTCGCATGTCTGAGGCGATATATAAGACCGATGTCATATATAATACTGTATTCGCTGGTATTTTCGGTTGATATGTTTGATTGCTTAGGACGTAATGAATATAGTGTATTTATATTTAATCGAAGTGAGCTCATTGTTGTTTCTGGCGGTATTCAATTTCTGGTAATAGTTTCGCGATTAAAGACGTCGGTTCTCGGTAAGGTGTGCAATGTTCTTATTTGTTAATGTGCCAAGTGCTTAAAGGCGGTTTATCGCACTTTATTAGTCGGCGTTTCAAGAGAATGGGTAATAAATGCAAATCAGTAGGTGCTTAGAAGACTTAAGTACGGCAAGAACCACAACTCACTCTGCTAGGAACGATTACCACTGCCTGTCTGCAGCAGACGACAAATGATTCTGCTCTAGCAGTGAATGTATATACCAGCTTGTAAACGTCATTGGCCAGTCTAGTGTTTATCATTAAAATATGCACATATTTGCTGCTTTCATGGAAAACGAGGCTTAATGCACGTCAAATAAGATTAGCCTGTGCACAATGATAAGCATATGCAATGCGAACAAGCTAATCAAGGACGACAACAGCGAACAACTTCAGTGCCTTCAGCGCTTTGATTTATAATATACATTATGTCCTATGTTATATGGCGTATAGCTACTAATATATGTGTGTATAAAATATGTTAACCGTCTTTATTTTTTAAATAAATGAAATCATACTGAAACTCTACGAATTGAGGATTTACATGTTTTATGAGCTGTCAAAGATTATTACAAACAACAATTATTATCTTTTTTAATGCAGACACTTTAAAAGACTGTGGGTGCGGACCCAGGATCCTGCGATAAATTAAACGGAAAGGTACTTTAGGTACTTAAGCTACGTTGAAGAAACTCGGACATTGTTGACGCCCTGTCTTCAATAAATACTGTTTTTGAGTGAGGTAAAACTTACAAATGTATTTGTTAGCCAATTGACGTGTATCGTGGTATTTTGAAATTATTTTTAAAATAACTGGGCTAAGCATTGGTTTCGGTAGAAAAGTACTGCAACAATTTCGCTAGATTTGAACACATTTTAACACTCCGCATTATGATATTTTGATTCAATTTTTCATATTTATACCAAGTGAGTTTTCATTTGACCGCCTTGCGGATACAGATCCATTAGCATGTGCTTGTGTATTATAATAACAATTAATGAGTTAATTTACTACTTACAGTATCGTTATTTTCATCAACATCATCGTTTTCATCGTTATCATCATCATCATCATCAACATAATCATCATCTCATCATTATCATCATCATCATTATCATCATCATCATCATCATCATCATCATCATCATCATCATCATCATCATCATCGTCATCATCATCGTCATCATCATCGTCATCATCATCGTCGTCGTCGTCGTCGTCGTCGCCCTTGTCCTCGTCCTCGTCCTGCTCCTCCGCCTCCACCGCATCATCAGCAGCAGCATCGTCATCAGCAACAGCAGCAGCATTATCGTCACTATCACCAACAACATCGTTATGGTCGTCATCGTCGTGATCATCATCATCAGTGTCATCATCATCATCATCATCGTCATTGTTATCGTCGTTGTTCTCCTCCTCGTCGTAGTCATCGACATCATCGTCGTCATCGTCATTCTCATCATGAACAATTTCAACAACCGTAAAACCTATCGCTCAGCTCATTTTTGCAGTGAATTCGGATGTTATATCAAATCTTTTTGATTAATAGAGTTTGCTGCTTAATGTATTAATAACTAAATAATAATGTTGATAATATTGAAAATAAATGGTTTCAATTTTATTTATCCGTTTAAGATGCAGTATTTGACCAAGTCAATTTGTCGCTTAAAGTATTCATTACACATTCAATCCAAAAAGCGTTACGAGTTGCTATTGAAACTATAATCGCATTCCGATAAAAATGGTGTCTGTATTAGGGCCTGTTTAATTTCTACGCTTCATTGCAATTCATAAAAATATTGATAAGGGTACCGGTATATCTAGACACACTCTGTTATCCAAACAATCCTTGTGATCATAAACAAATAAACAATGAAATATAAATAAAATTAGATGATAAAAAATGGTATCTTCCTTTTTGCTGTTGCTAGTTATCAACAGAGTAGCAAAACTTTTAAATATAAATTATATTCAATTCATAGCACGCTTAAAGATTTGAAGTTTATCTAAATCTATAAGCACAAACATATTTATGTTTGTTAATACAAAGCTGTAGCAGTTTTCTGATTGCGCTTGAAAAGATGTGATTGTTGTTGTTGCATTAATAGTATCATTAGTTTGTATTTCCAGATTAGGTATTCCACCATACATTTTGTTTTTAATCAGATGTCTTATAATTGGCATTGCAATATTTCAATAACGAGTAATCAACACAATTGACTTTATGTATATTTAATTGTTTATCCATATTATCATTAACACTTGAGGGAAAAATAAGCTGTGTCATTTTTTATTTTTTATTTTACTTATGGTTCAGACAACTCTGCTTTTACTATATGCCGTAATAATTATAAGTTTCCGTTCACTTAAAGATATTGTTTTTCGTGTTGGAAAATTTAAATACGAAAAATATTTAGAGACAAGTGTGTTATGTTTGTTTGTCAATTATTTAATTGAAGTAGAAATAATACATCAGTGTACATAATTGTATTGTGTTGTTCCCTTCGTTCTTTACTTTAAAAATACAACTTAACAGCTTTGCAATCAACTGAAATAATATATAAAAAGTAAAAACAATAAACGTTTGGCTTTCTTAATACGATATCATTTCAAACGCTGTTGGAAGGAACCATTGCTTATTAGAGGTTTACAAGGTAATTTACCCAAGTACGCAAATGTAATGGTCGATTGCCCTTAGGCATGATTCTGTTTTATTACTTTAATCCGGTTGTAAAAATGCATTACCGAAGGGTCATCAGATAAGCAAAAACAGGGCCAAAATCTGATAAAATAGCGCTGTTTAACTGACTGTACGAAAATCCGTATGTCCGAAAATTTAGAATCACGAAAACATAAATATTTTGGCTTAAAAAGGAAATGTAAGAAAATTTAGAATGTAAGAGAAAATACGGTGGTTTTATGGTGTTTAAATCGATTAGAAATAGCAAAACCTAAAGACATTATCTCAAGTGTGATTTTCAAAAGATTTTATATGAATGTACACACACGGTAAAACTAGTCTATTAAAATGCAATACCTTCATTGGTTCTCATGTTTTTAATATTTATTAAACATAGGTATTTGTGAACACTTGTTGTTATATAATATTGAAATGTACACGCATACTGAACATAAAATCATTAGCATAACGGCTAAGTTGGTTTTTACTAAGATTGCAATAGTGTTTATTTTATTATTATAAATCTTATGAGGATAATTTTGAAAGTATGACACAGAGTATCTGAAGAAGATATATACATAATCACATATGTTGTTGTTGTTGTGGTTATTGTTTCAATATTTTTATGAGTATCATACATTCAATGACGAATAGCTATTAATTTGTCATACAAACACCATAATTATTATTGGATTGCGGAAATTAAAGAAATCGATTCCCTAGTAACTGATATAACTGATACATTTTTTGAGCGACAATTTGAAACTAAATCTAGTATTATTTAAATTTGATTATTTTAATTGCAGACTTTTTTTATTAACCACAATTAATGTGTACGCAACGTTTCTTTTATTTAAATCGCTGAGTACGAAGCATCAAGCTATTTTTTAATTAATTGACAGTGATCTTTAATGTATGTCATAATATAAATTGAAATCAATCTTAGTTAAAGCTTGAGTGGTTGGTTTGTAATAAGTTTTGTAAATGTTGCTGTAGGATATGTATGCACAATAAATACTAACGCTCTGGCATATTGTGATGGTGATATGATTATATATTGCACAATGAATATGTGATGATGTTCTTGTGATAATATTGAGGCTATATTTAGTTTTTGAATTAAGCTAGCTAATTTCAAATAAGATACAAACACATCCCAATCCTAAAATTATCAGTAAGTTATAGTATTGTTTGCCTCTAGGCGCATAATTAATTGAAGGCCTAGTTTATCTGTTAATCCTCGCCCCATGTGGTGTCCCAGTGGGTACACTGATATTAATACACGATGTATTGGTCCACAATTAAATCTCTTATAAAAACATGTCTCTCAGGTGACTGAAAAATGGCTGTGTAGATACAACAAATACTACTACATCGGAGACTAAGATAACACATGTTACAATTAATTTGTCTTCCTTGCGTTCTTCTTATACGACAAACACTTCTAAAACAAAAAAGCAAAAAGCCGCTACTGCTACTGCTTCGGCTACTCTTACTGCTACTGCTACTGCTACTGCTGCCGCTGCCGCTGCCGCTGCCACTGCCACTGCCGCTGCCACTGCCGCTGCCACTGCCGCTGCCACTGCCACTGCCGCTGCCAGTGCCGCTGCCAGTGCTGCTGCTGCTGCTGCTACTGATAGTGCTACTGCTACTGCCACTGCCACTGCTACTGCCACTGCTACTGCCACTGCTACTGCCACTGCCGCTGCTGCTGCTGCTACTGATAGTGCCACTGCTGCTGCTGCTGCTGCTTCTGCTGCTGTTGCTACTGCTACTGTTACTGCTACTGATACGGCTACTGATACGGCTACTGCTACTGCTACTTCTACTGCTACTTCTACTGCTAGTGCTACTGCTACTGCTACTGCTACTGATTCTGCTACTGCTGCTGCTGCTGCTGCTGCTACTGCTGCTGCTGCTGCTGCTGCTACTGCTACTAATGATAATAATTCTCCTTCTACTTCTCTTTCTACTATTGCTAGCGATGCTTCATAATTTATTTTTAAATGTATCATTTTGTTAAAACAGGAAAGAACTGTTATATATTTTCTTAAAGGTGTAAAGAATCTAATCTTTTCTGCGATTAAAGTTTTATTTAACTGGATTAGTATAGGCCACATAACAGACGCTATTGTACTGATTTGTACTAAACAACATTTTGTCATAATCAACAGTTTTAACATGCCGCAGTTTCCTTGGAAGTTAACCTTTGATTGGAGTTATGTATAAAACATTAACAAGGTATTTGTTGACAGTTTGTCCTGTCACAATTATATATTAGTTGAGCCAAACGTGTGATAAAGATCCCTTTTGGGGTGGCGATAAATACTATTTATATTGTTCAACAGTGGGAGACTGAGAAAACATATGTTACAATTATTTTTTCTACTTTGCCTGCTTCTTCTTTATATATTTTTCTTGCTAATCGTTTAAGTTTAGTTTTAGTTAAGTAGGTATATCAATTTTCATTTTTTGATGAACGTCTACTGGTAAATCTTACAAAAAAAGTGATAAATAAGACTGAGTAGCAGTTTTTTCGGCGTTGCTGTTTAACGTCAAATTTGGCCTTTCAACGAACTTCTTAAAAGCCCATTGAATTTTAATGAAGAAGTTTCCCGCTTGTAGGTCCGAATGAATTAAATCAATTTTTGCAATTAGCAATTTGATAGAAATCCCCATAAAACATTGCACATAGCTTTCTGAAATAAACAGGCCACATTGAACGCATTCACGATATCCAACAGCTCTCTTTGCAAAGACCTATCTAGTGTTTCTTGGCCGTGTAAGATCTATAATTAGAACATCGTCACCTAAACATCTACTAATAGAAGAGCATATTTTGGGGAAACAAATTCAATAAGAGTATAAAACGTCCACGATCAATAATGTGTAGTTTGTTAAAGATATCACGGCAGTAAAAACATAGCACTTTAAAGAGACCACAATCTGGTACATTTGGTCAATTGTTGCGTCCGTGGCGGACAATACATTTTTAAAAAGAAAGCGTACAAAAAAGCAAACACAAAGTTCTTCGTAAGCTTGTTTTAATATTAAAAACACATAATCGACAGTCATTCCAGTCAAATACAATACTAACAGTCAGCACTCTAGAGATCAAAATTGCGGATATAAATATTTAATTCAGGGATATCAAGTGTATCAAGTTCGAATTCCGGAAAAAATAGCCGGTAGTCTGGGGCATTAGGTCCCTTACAGGGATAAAAGGTAAATCCCCGCCCGAGCCGTAGCTAATTGATTTATTGTAGTCTTTCTAGTTGCAATTTCTGGTGAGTACAATGCGGAATATTACGGATATTTGCAACATGTCGAAGATTTTCGGAAAGTAGCGAAGAGGTTTTCGTCAGTTAATATTCATGTCCGTGCCGGCCGCTAACTTATCAGAATCAATAAAAAAGAACCAGGAAAAATCGGTACCGATCGCAAATTTCCGGAATTCCGATAAAGCTTCAACATTATTTGTTCTCAAATGATCGCGTACTCGAACGAATCTGTCCCTACGCCTCCAACTCCCTTTAAATCTCATCGGACGTACATTGATCTCAAAATCTATCCTTGACGACTCAAATCATATTTCCTGAATAGGTTGGCCTATTGACGTCCCTGTAATTATAACAATGGTCTTTTGGATAAACAACGCTAAGTTGTTGCAATATAATAACCGTTTAAAATAGTTACCGGTTTTCATTTAATAAAATGATTAAGTCATATTCGAGATTTCAGCGATTGCCAATATTTTGCTTTTGTTTCTCATAAGCATATGGTGCTTGGTATCTGCTATTGACTCCTATGTAGATTGCAAATATTACATAACCCTTACAGCGGCCGAGCGCAGATATCTGCACTTGGCCGCTAAAAAGAAAAATCTTTGCGCATTAATTTAATTCAAATCTCATTATCATATTAATTAGCCTAGGACAGTAGATGACCCCTGAATTTGGGGTCATTAGGTCAAAGGTCAAGGTAACTGTCACAATAGGTGAACATCAAGGCCCTGTTTTGTGGGGCATATGTCTCCGACCCAGGAACTCTTGTTTATATAGTGCCCTGAATATCATGAAAATATTGTAATTTTCAGAAATTTACCAATGTGTGTACTGCGAGACAGCATTCACTAGTGCAGTCCCCTGTGCGCGTCATTTGAGGAAAATGCATGGTGGTGATAAACTTACATCCAATGATATGCAAGTGCTGGACTAGTGGCTTCGAGAAAATGATCAAACATATCTTAAAAAGTATTCAAAACATTTAAATCTCACAACCATTAACACAAAGCTGCGCAGTAGTTCAAATGTTGAACATAATAAAAGTGACATTTTACAAAGTTCCTGTGAAAAGCAATTAAAAAGTGCAATATTACAGAAGAAGAACATAGAAAATACTGATGAAAAGGAGTACAATCGTGAGGTGTCTAACTATACTAGTAATAACCGAAGTCACATGAAGACACACATGAGGATACAAACAGGAGAGAGATTTTACAAGTGTGAGGTGTGTGGTTATGAATGTTACCATACTGGCAATTTGAAGACACACATGAGGATACATACAGGAGAGAAACCATATAAGTGTGAGGTGTGTAGTTATGAATGTAACAATTATGGCAATTTGAAGACACACATGAGGAAACATTCAGGAGAGAAACCATATAAGTGTGAGGTGTGTTATTATGAATGTAACAATTATGGCAATTTGAAGACACACATGAGGAAACATACAGGAGAGAAACCATATAAGTGTGAGGTGTGTAATTATGAATGTATCCATATTGGCAACTTAAAGACACACATGAGGATACATACCGGAGAGAAACCATATAAGTGTGAGATGTGTAGTTATGAATGTAGCCGGAGTGGTATGTTGAAGACACACAGGAGGATACATACAGTAGAGAAGCCATATAAGTGTGAGGTGTGTGGTTGTGAATGTAAGCGGAGTGATTCCTTGAAGAGACACATGAGAATACATACAGGAGAGAGACTGTACAAGTGTGAGATGTGTGTTTGTGAATGTCACCAGAGTGGTGATTTGAAGTCACACATGAGGATACATACAGGAGAGAAACCATATAAGTGTGGGATGTGTAGTTATGAATGTAACCAGAGTGGTACCTTGAAGAGACACATGAGGATACACACAAGAGTGGGCCTGCACAAGTGTGTTCCTTGAAGATACTCATGATAATACATACAGGAGGAAGACTGTTCAAGTGTGATGTGTGTGGTTATGCATTAAACCGGAGTTGTCACTTGAAGAAACACATGAGGATATATACAGGAGAGAGACTGTACAATTGTGAGGTGTGTGGTTGTGAATTTAACCATATTGGTTCATTGAAGACACACATGAGGATACATACAGGAGAGAGACCGTACAAGTGTGAGGTGTGTGGGTATGCATGCAACTCGAAAGGTAATTTGAATAAACACACACTGGCACAAACAGGAGAGATATTTCCAGTGTGAGGTGTTGTTGTGCATGAATCCGGAGTGGTTACTTGGAAGACACACATGAGGATACATACAGGAGAAAGACACTCTCCTTGGGTTAAAACTTGCCTGTTCTGGAGCTTTTTTGTAGTAATTGTATCGTATGTATAAAATTATTGTGAAAACTTGAAAAATCTATGAGACCATAAGGCACAGAGGTTTGTTTTTTCTGTGCCAAGTTTGTTCAAAACATGCTAATGGGGTCAAAATTGGCAACGTCCTGGGTGCAACCTGTGTACCTTTTATTTATCTTGAATGCTTAAAATATCACTGAAAGCGCAAGGCACAGAGGTTAGATTTTTTGCAATAAACATGGCATGATGGTCCTGTACCGATTTTGTACCACTCGTGTCCCAGGGTCAAAACTGGCCTTGCGGCGTGGTTACTTGTTTCCCGTATATGTATATTGTGAAAGCTTTCAAAACCTTCTCCTCTAAAACAGAAGTGCCAATAAGAAGAACCGTAACCCTACACTTACTAAGATGAGAGTTATTGCTCCTTTTTTATTAGTATGATGTCCGTCTGTCACAAACTTTTCAGAAATATATCTCAGAAACTATATAAGATTGAAAAATGAAACTAAATTGGTTTATAGACATCAATGAGGAGAAGTGCCATGCACAAGAACCTTTACCCTACATACGAAAAAAAATTGGCTACGAAAATTTTGGGTAATAAAAAATGTCGGTACAAAATGTTTTGGTACGAAACAAATTTGGTACTATTTTTTATAATTAGGAAAGATGGGGTACCCTAAAGTTTCATTTGAAAATCGGTGTACGGTGAAGTATACTTCAAAGAACCCGGGGTACGCGGAAGTAGTACCCGGGCGAACGTGACAAATTCAGCTGTATTATATGTTTTTGATTCTTGAAATATTTGGTGTTTTGTTTTTTAGTTTTGAGTCTTACCTTACCCTGAGTTGGAGGATGAATGTGTGCATGTTCGAATATCTGCATAACAGGTTTGCCATATCTTCCAACTTTACCCCCCAACATTTTGACATTCAGGCATACAGCCATTGTGTACACACCGTCGTACTGACCTGTTTACCAACGCGAAAGTAATTGTGGGAAGCACTTCTTTTACGAGTGAAAAGTAAAAGCGAAAGTAGGTCAGGTAATCGTGCTTCTGATAATCGCTATATCAGTCTGTATAGAGATTCAAAATCACATTTAAACGTAATTAAATAACATTTCTTTAAACAACATTCCGTTTTAAACACACAATATAAACGATTTTTCTTTCATTATTAACATTTTCATTCCTTCTCAGAACTTCTTTGGCGGAAGCATAATTCCCCAAACCAGGCAAACGTTATGCGTCTTAGTATAGAGGTGACAATAACGTAGTGACGTCACCATCTACCGGTATGTATAGAATGGGCATACAGCATTAGAATTTCCAATTGTTTAATTTTTTCGCATATTTTAACAGTCCGGAAGTTAGCGATACCTACCCGAATGGGAAACAACTCTTATTCGACTTAGTTGCGAAAATCCAGAATGCCAAACTGCTTTTGCTTGTCTGCTGACGTTTCGTCACTAGATTGCATCATTTCAATGACGTTTGTGTCTGGGCATTTTGAAACGTAGTTGAATTTATATAGCCTAATTATGATGTTGTTGTGTGTCAATGATGGATTATTAAGATTAAATGTTAGAAAAAGTGTTAGAATATATACATCGATTAAAACCGGTGATATGGCACGTGCAGACTTTAATAACGCAACACTCTTCTGTGCAGGCTAACTATAAACTAATTCATCTGTAAAGATCGGACGCTTTGACACTTGTGGTAAGTATGCTTCATAGTTTTGCATGTGGAAATTGTGAAACGCGATATAATTGTAATTTTATTTTCGTCACTCGCTGTGATTTTTTTCACCAGGCAAAACATCAATATAAAGTCAAAGTAAATATGGCTCGTATGATTATTCAGGAGCCGTGTAAGCCTTTCTGAGACGAGTCGGTCAAATTCAAGTTCACACTGACGCTAATATAGTATTCTATTTAGCATACGATATTTATTTACATATCTTTTGTGAGGCAGTCAAAATATAACCTTATAATTGTTAAAAGAAATAGCAAAAACAGATTAAAGTAACTGAATTGAACCTTGCGGAGTAATATCAAAATTATTTGTGATCTATCGCCACGCGATATAGTCCTCAACAACAAAAAAATTAACTTACATAATGAGCACCCCTATGACAAGCATGATACTACTAAGTGATTTTATAAAAAAAAAAACTCTGGGTGTCATGTAAACTTGTGCTTTACGTGCCTACAAGCCTTTACACGGCTACTTCGTGTTCAGAGCTGACTAGTATACCATGTAAACCTTTGTGCAACTTGCAAGATAAATTCAAATACACAAAGGCACTAACATAGTATTATCTATATTATCGCGTGAATAATTCCATACAGTGCAAAGGCGATTGATGACGTCATTATCCACATCGCCGAGTTCGTTGCGTGGTCAGCGTGATAGGTCAGTTGTTTACCGTAGCGCGTGAGCAGGTCAAGTACCACCCCGTTCGTCCAGCCGAACCCTTCCTGGATGGGAAACAAATTTTAATACAAGTGCAAGCAGGCTTTGGGCGTTAAACGTGTTTATATGAACAACATTTCTGTATCGGAAATTGTAGTTTTACAACCATTTACAAATTTAAAGCAGTGCAACTGTGTGTAAAATGTTGGCAATATAAAGTTATTACACAAACAGGTGTTATATATATATTCATATCTCGGACGTTCACTGAAAATAGTATTACATACATCGTCTACATATTTTACATGTGCATCGCTGATTTTCCGTTTTATATGCTGCACTTAAACGATAACCATACCGCCAGTGCAATGAAGGATGTATCTCACTGACAGCATTCTATATTTCACAACTAAGAATGAAGCAAACCGTGTGCCTGTTTATACCTGGACGTCGTATTCACCACCGCTTCCCCGCGATCCATAGTCTGTCACAACGTACTGTAATCATATCACAACGTACTGTAATCATATCACAACGTACTGTAATCATATCACAACGTACTGTAATCATATCACAACGTACTCTAATCATATCACAACGTACTCTAATCATATTACAACGTACTCTAATCATATCACAACGTACTGTAATCATATCACAACGTACTGTAATCATATCACAGCGTACTGTAATCATATCACAACGTACTGTAATCATATCACAACGTACTGTAATCATATCACAACGTACTGTAATCATATCACAACGTACTGTAAACATAAACTAGATCATTTTTATGGATCTGAGACAATATTTTTTATTAAGTACAATATTTGTATACATTTTAATACATCCCCATATACAAACAGGTTATTTGAATTAAATCTGTTTTCGTGTTCTAAATTACATCCTTCATAAAACATAGTAAGAGGAATTATAATACTTTTTTCGTAAGTATGTTTCAGAAATAGTGCAAGCTCGTAGTATAAATCCATACTATAGTTGTATACTGCAAAACAATAGTTTCAATTGTTATAAAAATGTATAATTTTAACTTCAATGATTTAAAGGCTTAGCCGATATAGACGACACTTACTTTTTCAAACATTTTTTTCTTTCGCTGCCAGCCGACGTAGTTGCTCTTCACCCATTGGTCAGCCAGATTCAACGCAGTTTCCCGACTTTTGTCGTTGATGCGTTCTAGTGCGGTTATGACGGCGTCTATAAGCGGGGGCCACGCGTTGGGAAAGTCCCATTGCTGCCCGGTGTTCACCAGAGATGTCGGAACGCCGCTTTCAAAGTTCACCAAATCGTGGCCCTTTCATAGAATAAATGCGGTCGACATAAAACTCATATTTTTGAGTAAGTCATACATTGACGCATCACGCTGAAAGCATATGCAATTTTGACACATTTCTGTGAAGGCACTTTTTTGCACGATACAATATTAAATAATAGTTTGCGTCAGCTTCCTTATAATTTCAAGGATTCGCATGTTATACATTCCATGGCAAGTGGGTAAACCTCTCTTACGGGATTACTGTTTTAAGGTAGCCATGTGCATGGACAGCCAACTACTAAGGCAAAAGGTGAAGCCGGAACTTGCAAGTCTGCGGGAGAAGCTGTAAAGACAAGCTGAGGCATAAGACCACCCATGCCATCCTTGCCTACGGACTCAAAGCGTAGCAGCGTTAGAGAAGAAGAAGAAGGGGGAGAAGAAGAGGAAGAAATAGAAGAAATTAGGAATTTCTAAAAACAGTTTTTTACATTCGTGGTAGGCGGAAAGTGAAGCAATTATGGACGACACAGTCTGATCCGGGACTTTACGCTCGTCAATCGTCGTCAATTGTTAATTTACTAACAATATTACCAACCAACACACGCGTTACATGCAATTTACCTTAAAGTAGTTCAAAACGTTCTCCAAGCCTTTGTTGGTTTCAAAACAGCCAGTGAAAAGCGGAAATAAATTAGACGGGTAAAATGATTGCCTCTGGTGTCGACCTTTTATCGAAACGTCAAACCATTGACCAGCCTGAGAATTCCAGAACACTTCCGACATCTTGCGCATGCGTGCGGAGCGTTTACTTGCATACTCCGCAGACTTGTTATGGTTTCCTAAATGAAATGTAATGTGAAAAATACACCAACCTGCTAGTGAGTATGCAAAATGAGTACAATCGGTGCATACAACACAAACACATTTTTGCCAAAAGTGTGATTTATGTTTTAATGTTACCCTTTTTATTTATGTTTTACTAGTACCCGTTTATGCAGAAAAACACGATTCGAGAAGACCGACATTCTAAATAGGCATTTTTATGCTCAGTTTTATTGTTCGGAATTTAAAATGTTCTTTACGTGGTAGGGTTATGCGGTAGATGCGCCGTGTATACATTTAACCGTTACATATTCTGTATGAATAATGATTACCTAACATAGCAAATAACCCTTCTAGTATATGTTCATTCCAGCACAAAACGCTGTTAAGATCCACCGGAACTACGTCAGTCGTGTCGATATACGTCAGCCACATGGTCTTATTGAAAGTCTCGTTGTAACTCGACGAGAACCAGCGTGACGAGAAATCCCAGCCCGACTCGGCTGCAGACGCCAGATTTGTGTAGACTTCCGGTGGCGCTCTGTCGGAAGCACGTCGCGCAGTCTCTTTGTCTTCTCGATACGATTCCGGCCTGTATATGTAAAACTGTTTATAATGTGTATAGATACATTATCGTTTTATCATACAGGGGACCGTTTCAATAAGCTCTCGTAAGTATGTTACGACTCGTAAACCAGTTGCGATTATCGCAACTTGCCATTTTGCGTTTCAATAAACTTTCGCAACTTACGATATCGTAGAATTCTCTCGTAAGTCTACGAGACGTAAGAAGCAGTCGTAGTTACGTCGAAAACAAAATGGACACCGCGTATGTTGTGCATTTAGACGCCGAATAAGAAGCTTTTGGCTCCGTCTTTTTATCGACGACAATACAGAGGAAGTAAACATGTTGTTTTTTATCCCTTGATTACTTTCTGCAAAATATTTAACGTTGGAATCAATATGTCAGTTACTGCCCTTTGTTTATATTCGATAAGGATGTATTAATCAAAATAAATTGCAATTTATCATACGTGAAAACCCTATGTGTTTATTATGTGTGTGATTCAATTATATTGTTCAACAGCAGTTGAAGTATATGCGCTTTCCGCCGCTCGAATTATTGTGCAATGATTAATTTTGCTGTAAGCTTTTATCCATTGCAATTTGCATGTGATTTCGGAAGTTTTTTTGTTCGGATAAGTACTCGATGGAGCCTTGTTTTTTATTGGTAAATGTTTGTTATCAACGCTATACAACTCGTTACAATCTATTCCTTTTCTTTGTATTATGTTTATTTAATATTCTGTCAGAACGATACATGCATTGCTAAATTATGTTGGATTGTAAAATGTGCCCAGTTAGGCAACTGTTAGCCTACATGTGTATCAAACCTTCAACCACAAAACACCAAAGTGATGATCATCATGAAATAACAAATCAGTTACTGAGTTATCAAAATATCTTGTTGTTCTTGAACACACATACACAACAGTAACATATTATAGTATTTTCATTACATTAGAAGACTAGTATTATTCACTTTTTCATATTGTACTACACCAACAGGTACTCATCACTGACATCAGTTAAAGATTTTTGGCCAAAGGAAACATCTATTCCAAGCTGGCAGATCTTCATGGAATCAGCAGATCATCTTTAGTTATTTGACATGCCTTCACGAGTTCAATCAGCAAACATATGATTGGTAAATGTCTTTATTTCTATAATCAATTACTCAATCATGATTTTAAACTGACTTACTGTTGTAGAAAAAATGTTATTTATTTAAAAACATCATGTCTTACATATAGGATCTGGCACGAGTTGTCATATCATACCATATTTCATTAAACGAGTTAAGGAATTTTGTAAGAAAACAGGCCTTTGGCGAGCTTACTAATGAATTTCCTGGACGAGTTAAATAAAATATGGTACATGAATGATATGACAACGAGTGTGAGATCTTTTTTTATCACATGCTTTTAAATGAGCAAATTAAATAAATATTAACGCAAACATAATGATAAATCCCAAATGTTGTTTACATTTTGTGGCATCAATTGACGTTGCAACGTCATTTTGGTGAAATAACAAAATGCGATTGGTCAATAAACGAAAACGAAGCCAATGAAAACGCTTAAAAAGTATATTACACATGTGTAACAGTGTATAGCATGTGATAAAATCTCATATAGATTTTGGGTCAAATAATTAAAGTTAAAATTATTTTTCATTTTACAGGGATGGTACACTCATAATTTATTTACTTTTCATCTTTTTTTATTCCTCATTTGTTTTTTTTATTTGATACATAAACTATATGTGAATAAAAAATCAATAGATGATGAAAACTTGAGCACAGTAAATAAATTAAAATTTAAACACAGTTAATCAAATCATGTATATAAATGCTTTATCATGTACTGTTAATTTTAAACACATGATACATTCCATAGGTTTCCAGTCCGTGTACAACAACAAACTTGCATGAAGGTTGGATTCTGCCACAAGGCCCGGGAGCAGTGGATGGGACTCTCATACCCATAATACTGAATACGTTATATTACACACATGCAGTTGAACACAGCGGGAACTCTTGAAGAAAAAAATTTGTATTTTTTATTCGAACTTAAATGTAAAATATATATTTAATTTTAGCTCGACTATACCTTGAATGATAAGCTGTGTATAAAATTATGGTAAACATGCAACATCCTTATATCACTGTTTCTATTACATATTTTCATTAAAAGCACTTATGTATTCAGGGTCATTAATATGTCATTGTGAGGTCACTGACCAAGTTGCTTATCTCTGACCTACATTTAGCTTAATAATGCCCCTTTTGTACTTAAAATGTTCCACTTAAATTGTGTGTACAGCTACTCCATACTATATTTTCCACAGATAATCCTTCACATATGTCGTCAGATTTTTTTTAAATCATATAAATAATATTTCTTTGGGTCATTGTTATAACCACTACAAATATTTACTGTTGTTGCGAATAAAGTTGTTAAAACTGTTTAAACTCGATGTTGTGTTAGTGAATCTTTAAGAGAAAAAGCTTCTTGAATAATGTCACTTTAGCTTCTTACTTCACAATCTTTTTGTTCAACATGTAATTAAATACACTTTAAATTATAAAGTGGATTGCAATACAGAGAACGCAGAAGAAGCGCTTACATTTGTACTTAAAAAGAAATTTAAGAATGATGTTTGAAGTTGTCAGCATTTTCATGGTGAACATTTTGATTGTATGGCCCCAATGGAAAAAATAATTTGTTACTAATTTAAATTTTAGCAAACACCTAATAATGCTTTTAAGAATGAGTTATTTTGTTTCTAAAGTAAAAATATGTCCTAACCTAGAAAAGATACACTTTAAACATTTTATAAATTAAAAAGATGTACTTAAAACTCCACTGTCTAAGAAAAAGTGGATTATTTAAAAAAAAGAAAAAGAAAAATACACTTTCGAATTTAAAGAACATGAAAAAAGGCTTCATCTGTTTCTAATTAATTAATGCAATAAAGTGTACTCTTTAGAAAATGCAGAGATTCGCTTAAACAAGTGCAGATAAAATGCAATTTTTTAAGTGCATTTTGGTAAAAAGCACATTTCATTTTCAGAAGGGTTACTGCTGATGCAGATATTAGAAACAATGATATGACACAATTTGAGATTCCAGTATTTCTTCATTATTCTAGGAACACACTGTTATGTGAAGTTGGAATAAGACATCAATTTGAAAATAAACAGTGTTTTTTCAACACTGCAGTACATGCAGTTTAACCTGTTATTAATTTGTACAAAATATAAGTAAAATAGACACTATTGCATATATAATTGTATCATTTTAATTGATTTCACTGGGTGTTTAATTTGATTTTTCTTAAATCCTAAAAAAATGAAACCCTGTGGATGTGTGCCTGCACACAGTTTAAAAATACAATGAAAATAATAAAAATACCATCACTGTTAAACATTAGAAAAGTACAAATAATACAAAAGTATACACAGTATTTAACAAAAATACATTCAGAGCATGAAATGAATTTGCATATGCAAGTATCTATTTTACTTATAATTTTGTCAAATAAATAAACACAATAGGAAAAAAGCACATTATAATTGTTGAAAATATGTTATATTCCAACTTCACATAGTGTCACTGTGTATAATTTAACATTACAGTTTTATATTGAACTGGATGGGTAGCTATATTTTGAAATAATAGTAATACAAAATGCATTTTGTCAACCATAAGTAAACCATTTTAGGACTACTGCTCATAAATAGGCGTTGGTACATGTATGTATATGAAAATGTAATTAATGCAAATTTAATACACTTGTGTGTACTTTTTCAGTTTTGTTTATTCCAAAAAGTTAATTAAATTATTTGAAAATATACTTAAAACACAATTAAAATGCACTTATGGTTACCTACTTATTTTCTGATGAAGTGCATTTTTCACAAGAAGAAATAATTTTTTTAATACACAAAAATGAATGTATGCAGGAAACATGCAGGAAAAACAAGAAATGTGTTTTTCGGAAACACTATGTCACCTTCTGCGCCACTTTTATGCTCCCCCCAAAATTTTTGGGGGGAGCATATAGTCGCCACTTCGTCTGTCCGTCCGTCCGTGTACAATTTTTGTCCGGGCTATTTCTCAGCAACTAATGACCGGAATTCAATGAAACTTTATGGGAAGCTTCACTACCAAGAGGAGATGTGCATATTATCAGCGGGTTCTGGTCGGATGATTTTTCACAGAGTTATGGCCCTTTGAAATTTTACATTAACTGTACATATAGTGCAATTCTTGTCCGGGCTATTTCTCAGCAACTAATGACCGGAATTCAATGAAACTTTATGGGAAGCTTCACTACCAAAAGGAGATGTGCATATTATCAGCGGGTTCTGGTCGGATGATTTTTCACAGAGTTATGGCCCTTTGAAATTTTACATTAACTGTACATATAGTGCAATTCTTGTCCGGGCTATTTCTCAGCAACTAATGACCGGAATTCAATGAAACTTTATGGGAAGCTTCACTACCAAAAGGAGATGTGCATATTATCAGCGGGTTCTAGTCGGATGATTTTTCACAGAGTTATGGCCCTTTGAAATTTTATATATAAATATTCTTGTCCCCCCAACTACTGTGCCCTCAAGACGTTTCCTTTTATCTGAATATATAGTGCAATATTGTGACAAAAAAAACCTTTGGGGAGCATCACCCGTCTCCGACGGTTTCTTGTTTTTACCTTTGACCTTGAAGGATGACCTTGACCGTTCACCACTCAAAATGTGCAGCTCCATGAGAAACACATGCATGCCGAATATGAAGTTGCTATCTTCAATATTGCAAAAGTTATGGCAAAATGTTAAAGTTGGAGCAAACAAACCAACAGACAGACAGACCAACCGACAGAAAGGGCAAAAACAATATGCCCCCCACTATAGTGGTGGGGGACATAAAAATTATGTTAAAAGTATATTATTTTTCTGCATGTCAAGTTTATTTACATGATCATTAAACACAGACAAATATGGTGCAAATACCCTACATTTCATTTGTCAAGACCTTTTTTTGTTGGAGTTTAAAAGGCAACATAGTGACTGTAATTTAGGAACAGTTACTGAGGCTTGATTGGTCATTTACGGCTCGGGTACTACTTACATGTACCGCTGGTATTCTTAAGTATACTTACATGTACCCCGGGTACGGTAAATATACTAAAACATACCCGGGAATTTTAACGCTAAATCGGTAGTTGTCTGCTATTTTTTTTATAAATTATGTTCACATTCATGTCAAATTTTCTGTACAATGGCCTCTATATTATCAAAACTCTTACTCAAAAAGCATGTTGATACAGTTTGTTTTTAAAGATTAGTTTGTTGAAGATAAGCAATATCGTTTTAGGGTAATCGGTGACCCGGGGTACATTTAAGTATACTTAAGAGTACCCAAGGTACATGTAAGAAGTAACCGAGCCGACAATGTCCAATCAAGCGTTACTGAGAGAGTTGGATGTGCATGGAGATAAACCATGTTTTATGAAGCAAAAAAATGAGTAACACATATTGTAACTGTTTTAATATGTAACTACATGTATTACAGAATCATCAATGATAATATGCACTTTTGAATAAATTAAAGCTTGTCAGATTTTGTTTAAGGTCACAGTGACCTTAGACCTTGTTACCCAAAAATGGGTGTGGCATGTAGAACTCATCAAGGTACATCTACATATGAAGTTAAAAAGTTGCAGGTGGAAGCACTTTGATTTTGCTCTTGATTTTAGAGCAAAATGTCAAAGTTTTAGCACGATGCGGAAGGCAGACGGCGGGCGACAAGCTGGCTATGACAATACCTTGGGTAAAAAGGTTGCCCTGGAATATTACATAATTATAGTGTCTGTCTAGCTACTTTTATCAGAAGGTCCCACTTTGATCCCCACTGGCAATGAGGGAGGGTCCTCAAGATCATCTCTGAAGACACAAAGTATTGGTTCTACTCGGGAAATAGACTCCAGTGTCTTGATAAGCATCATACTTTTTCAGGAATCAAGCTTTAATACAAAGAGTTAAATAAACTGCTGCGCCATGAGCGCATGATACGCCCGTCGTTCGCCAATGAAGTAGTAAGGTAATAAATAACCCTTTGAATCATTTTTTTACTTCAGTTTATTTAATGAAATCACGAAATTTTGACGAACAAAGTCGCATAACTCTGGAACGACAATTCAGAATTCCGTCAAAAATGAAAGGGGATCAGGGTTTATGAATATTAAGATTGTGTTAAAATTTGAAAAAAATCCATCGAAGGATATTTGAGCTACGGTAGGACATTCAATGAAATCACGAAATTTTGACGAACAAAGTCCCATAACTCTGGAACGACAATTCAGAATTCCGTCAAAAACGAAAGGGGATCAGGGTTTATCAATATTAAGATTGTGTTGAAATTTGAAAAAAATCCATCGAAGGATATTTGAGCTACAGTAGGACATTCAATGAAATCACGAAATTTTGACGAACAAAGTCCCATAACTCTGGAACGACAATTCAGAATTCCGTCAAAAACGAAAGGGGATCAGGGTTTATCAATATTAAGATTGTGTTAAAATTTGAAGAAAATCTGTCAAAGGATATTTGACGTAGCGTACGACATTAACAGACGGACGGACGGACGGACGGACGGACAGACGGACGGACGGACAGACGGACGGACAGACGGACGCGGGGTATACCATAATACGTCCCGTCATAGACGGGCGTATAATAAATATTTATATGTGAAAGTGTATGATATTAATGTGAAAATACTGAGCAAAAGCCGGGGATTGAATCCACGACCTCCAGAGTGGTAGTCAGACACTAACCGCGTCGCTAAAGAGCTAGCCCAACAGCCTTAGTGACCTTATTTCACTACACTCCTCCCCCTTTTAATGTTTCAAGGCCCAGACACGCTCGCTACAGCATGTCTTGCATCTGCATGGCCCTCCCAGAAACCATTAAACAGCTCAGACCCAGTCCCGCATTCACAGTTCGTTTTTTGTCTCGTCGCCATTAATGTGAAAATACTGAGCTCAAGCCGGGCATAGAACCCACGACCTCCAGAGTGGTAGTCATACACTTTAACCGCGTCGCTAAAGAGTTAGCCCAACAGCAAGGCTGTTGGAAGTGACCTTATTTCACTACAATATGTTAGTAAAATAAACACTGCACAATTATTTATTTTACCTGTATACAAGTACCATTCCAATCTTGGAAGATAGTGAACTACTTTAAAAGCACCATAACTATGAAACACTTATATAAGGAATATCGCAGTGTTCCACAGAAATGATGCTGTTGATAATTCAGCATGATGATTAGACATTTCTAAATTCCATTTCCACTAACGTCAACGACGTTAGTAACAATTCCAGTGAGTTCATGGACTTTGCACACAGTGAAAAACAACACTATTCCACTGTAACACGGTACAAAAGATTGATTTATGCAATAAATCGTCTATTGATCCCGTGTGAGCCATCTCGCTCTCTGTTCAATGTTTGTTATATGTGCTTTTTCTCAAATATTCGCAACACATTACGAAAACAACACGGTGTAAACACCCTACCGGATGTTGACAGTTTGAATATAACCCCAAAGAAAACCGAATGTACAATAAAGAAATCGTAGATTGCGAGAGCGATTTACGAGGACATTTACGAGGGGGTTATTGAAACGGTTTACGAGAATCGTAAATCCAATCGCAACTACCCGAGTTACGATATCGTTATATTTACGATACGATATCTTATTGAAACGGTCCCCAGGTATACAACGTTCGTTTTGTATATGTTTTTTTGTTTGTTTGCAAACACCTTTTATCTGCGTTTGCCAGTATAATATAAAATAATTGCAAATATCTATGGCACTATTCTGAAAGCCGTTGTATTGCAACATCTATTAAAGGGATTTTTTCACGGTTTGGTAAATTGACAAAATTGAAAAAAGTTATTTCAGATTCGCAAATTTTCGTTATAGTTATGATATTTGTGAGGAAACAGTATTACTAAACATTTACCATTGTCCAATATAGCCATTATATGTATCTTTTGACGATTTGAAAACCTGAAAATTATAAAGCGTTGCAACGCGAAACGATTGAATATTTGGAGAGTTTTGTTGTTGTCGTTTGAATTTACGAAACTACGAAGATTGCTTATATAAGCTATAAAATACTTAACTTGTGTATACCGGCGGAATAGACGAGAGGGCTAATGCGTTTTTACTTCAGACTAACTCCGGGACTCCAAGGGTCACTGGTTCGAGCCCTGGTACCGGCTACTTCTTTTCCTTTTTTTAATTTTATTCTTGATTTTTTACTGGAGCTTTTAAGATCCATTGCTTACATTTATCAATATAAAGCATTTAATGACAAACTTAAAAATATGCCAAAATCTGTGAAAAGGCCCCTTTAAACTGACTCACTTCTTAGTCTGTAGAACTCTTAACTCCAGTCCAAATTCTAAACCGCAAGCGAAAAAGCTAATATATAGGACATATTTTTTCATCTGAATGTAGATCTAAAATCTTTAACAATAAAAACAATCTTAAATCTATTGTAGTTAGGCATACCATACAATGATAATCTAAATTAGCAACAATGAAAGTTAAGTTTCCCGAAATATCAATTAGCGAAGTATTGTAAGATGTAGGGCAACGATACCTTGGTTCATCTATAGGTGTCGCGTAACGATTCAACGTTACTGATTTTCCTCCATATTGAAAATCCACGGTTCTATTAGTATTCCAAAAAAGGTACTCCTTTTCTATGATGTCAATGTTACTTCGGATAAACTCGGTGTCATTCGTAGCATGCAGGTACAGCTGCACCATGGGAATGAAGAATGGTGGCTGTGATCGCTTCGTGTAGTACATCCTACTGCCATTAGGTATCATGCCATATCTGTTAAAGAGAAAGCACGTACATATTCAGCTTTTAATTTTCATCAATCATTTTTTACACGTTTGATTAACAAATTGTGCTTATTGATAAAATATCAGTGATACTTTGTGAAAGACATCGTGTTTGCTCAAATACCTTACTATCAATCACAAATACAAACAATGAAATAATAGGCAAAACCTTGTTATGAAAGAAAGAAAATTTTGCAGCATTCCTTTAACGGTATGGGTCATCTCACAGGATAGCAAACCCTTAACCACCCAGAACGAGTCCCTGGAAAATTACATAAAGAACATATGCATCTTAAGCAAGTATAGTGCAAGTGAATTATAAATTTATTATATCCAGCTACAAGCGATCGTACAACAACCAATCGTGTTATGTTCTAACTTAATCATATTGACGTAGGCCTATTGAGCTAACGTTTATTCTATCGCTTGTTTTAAAACGCGATATATTTCAATTTAACGTCAAACAAAGAGTAGTAAACAACAACAAAAACACAGCTGAACTGCAAAACCAACGTTTTAGTTTTCAATCTTTGATATATTTCTACGCCGTTTACATAATTAACGAGGATAGCCTATCATAATAAAAAGAATATGTCAGTATAAAATAACGAGGAAGTACATGCATATCATATTGGAGAACATTGAAGTGCTTGACAAGCCTGGTGCTGATAAGTTTCTTAGCCTCGCATGATCAGATTCATTTTTTATCGAAAACTCACCAACTATTCGTTATATATGCATTCAAATGTTCTATTATATATTAAACTTTTCTGTATAAGGTAGTATGTACATGTTAGACATATACTGAAGATTTACCAGTAATAGGTATGTACGTATCTTCTACATACATATACATGTATAGGCTTTATTTAGTAATAGGTAACCAGTAGCATGTCCCTCGTCTCATCTCATCTGAATCGTCTATATACACATCTTCTAGAGGTTATATAGTGATGGGTAAGTTATAAGTTTCTCTGAATCTTCTATAGACACGTTAAAATGTCTCTTTGAATATTTTTTATACACATCTAAACGTTATATAATAAATGGTAACCAGTAATAGGTCTCCCTGAATCTTCCTCCGGGTACGATGAAGGGATGTTCCATGTAGATGAGGGAGTATCTTTCCGGGTGATCCTTAACGTTCCGCTTAATCTGAAAGAAAAATCGCGATGCATCGACTATCTCCGGACACCGTAAGATAGATGCAATAAATCGTTTGCTGATCCAAAGTGCTGCAAGAGGCACCGCGAACATCTACAAATCGCTTGAATGATTGTATATAAATTTTTGAAGCGCAAGAACCTCTACGAGATATCAATATACCATATATTATTGATGAGAACTTTTTTTGCAAGACATCAAATAACAGCAAATAGATGTACATAACCAATGAACAATCGAGTGGTGTCCATTAAACAACGAAAATGTGTCCAGTCAATCTCGACGCACGTTGCTTTAGATCATTCCGGAATATTATAGAAGCTTTGTAAGACGCAAAAACCTAGCAAACTACAAAGTATGGGTTTTAGACTTAGCTAGGTGCAAACTCTTGATGGATTTAGAAAAGTACTTTCTTCGCGTTATTGCCAATAATTCGACATTATCCGTATGGACAAATAACGTCGACATTATGAAGACGTTTGCGTCCGTCTATATGATAAAATCAATAGAGGCATAACATTAATCTCGAACTGTGACCGTACAGTGAATCAATATAGGTTTCGTATATCGAATTGCATGGATTCTATTCAGCTTTTGCATATATATTTAATTTATATATATATATATATATATATATATATATATATATATATATATATATATATATATATATATATCTATATATATATATATATATATATATATATATATATATATATATATATATATATATATACTACGTGTTTACCTAATGTTTAATTATTTTTGTAATAAATCTAAATCTGAAATTGTATTATTATGTATTAATTTTAGTGTAATTTTAGCGTACTTAAATGTGATAACAATACAATTTGCTAAATAAGTGAGTGATGCAAAATTTAAATTATGTAAGTATTGTATTCGAAATACGCTGAGTGCAATGCTTGCTTTTATCTGAGCTGATTTACAAGTGTGAGACACATGCATTGAACCCAATCAATAGTCTGTTGTCGAACACAAATAGGTCGTAGTAAAATGGCATCATATAGGCCCAAGAAAGAAATGCATTCATGGTATATGAGCGTTGTTTTAATCACGAATATACTCACCTTCCTACCTAAATGTTTCCACATACTGCACATATCCTTGCCGAACTGTCTGTATACAGGGTCTCGCACAAAACGGAGAAATGCTGGGCTGAAAAACATTATCATGTTTAAAGTGTACATAGTGTATAATTGTTCATTGATAATTGTATGAGGGAATTAATTAAATAGAAATGTAGTTTATTAATAAACAATGGAACGTCAATATGAATGTTTTTATGATATTCTTTATATTATTCGTTTTGATATGCTCTCGTGTTTTTTTTAACTTCTTTGTATCAAAATAATCAAGTGTTTGTTGTTAACTGGTAAATGAACGACGATTTGAGGATTGCTATGCCCGCGTAGTTTATAGCCGGCCACAAGAACGACACACATCGAGCTACATGTGTAGTTCCTTAGGTCTGGGAGGGATAATTAAGGCTGGATTTTGCCATTTTGAAAATATTAAATAGTACAAAAATATACAAGCCACGGTCAGTATTGAAGAACTATCAGAACTATATACTAGCCACAGTCCACATTGAAGAACTCTCAAAACGATATACTAGACACAGTCCACATTGAAGAACTCTCAGAACAATATGCTATACACAGGCCACATTGAATAACTCTCAGAACTATATACTAGACACAGTCCACATTGAATAACTCTCAGAACGATATACTAGACACAGTCCATATTGGAGAACTCTCAGGACTATAAACTAGACACAGTCCACATTGGGGAACTCTCAGAACTTAATACAAGCCGCAGTCCAAATTGGAGAACTCTCAGAACTATATACTAGACACAGTCCATATTGAAGAACTCTCAGAACTATATACTAGACACAGTTCATATTGGAGAACTCTCAGTACTATATACTAGACACAGTCCATATTGGAGAATTCCCAGAACTATATACTAGACACAGTCCATATTGGAGAACTCTCAATACTATATACTAGACACAGTCAATATTGGAGAATTCTCAGAACTATATACTAGCCACAGTCCACATTGGAGAACTCTCAGAACTATATACAAGACACAGTCCATATTGGAGAACTCTCAGAACTATATACAAGACACAGTCCACATTGGAGAACTCTCAGAACGATATACTAGACACAGTCCATATTTGAGAACTCTCAGAACTATATACTAGAAACAGTCCACATTGGAGAACTCTCAGAACTATATACTAGCCACAGTCCACATTAGAAAACTCTCAGAACTACATACTAGATAAAGTCCACTTTGGACACTCGCAGAACTAAACACGTATAGCAGACACAGTCCATATTGAAGAACTCTCAGAACTATATACTATACACAGTCCATATTGGAGAACTCGCAGAACTATACACGTATACTAGAGACAGTCCATATTGAAGTACTCTCATAACTATATACTAGACACAGTCCACATTGGAGAACTCTCATAGCTACATGTATATACAAAACACAGTCCTCATTGGAGAACTCTCAGAACTATACATGTATATTAGACACAGTCTATATTGAAGAACTCTCATAACTATATACTAGACACAGTCCATATTGAAAAACTCTTAGTATTATATACTAGATAATGTCCATATTGAAGAACTCTCATAACTATATGCTAGACACAGTCCACATTGAAGAACTCTTAGTATTATTTACTAGATAATGTCCATATTGAAGAACTCTCATAACTATATACTAGACACAGTCCGCATTGGAGAACTCTCAGAACTATATACAAGCATCTGTTCATATTGAAGAACTCTCAGAACTATATACTAGACACAGTTCATATTGGTGAACTCCCAGAACTCTATACGAGCCTCAGTCCATATTGAAGAACTCCCAGAACTATATACTAGACACAGTTCATATTGTAGAACTTCCAGAACAATATACTAGCCACATTCCACATTGGAGAACTCTCAGAAATATATACTAGACACAGTCCGTACTAAAGAACTCTCAGAAATATATACTAGCCACAGTCCACATTGGAGTTCTCTCAGAAATATATACTAGCCACAGTCCACATTGGAGAACTCTCAGAAATATATACTAGCCACAGTCGACATTAGAGAACTCTCATAACTATATACTAGACACAGTTAATATTGGAGAACTCTCAGAACTATATACTAGACACAGTCCACATTGGGGAACTCTCATAACTATATACTAGACACAGTTCATATTGGAGAACTCCCAGAACTATATACTAGACACAGTCCACATTGGGGAACTCTCAGAACTATATGCTAGACAAAGTTCATATTGGAGAACTCTCAGAACTATATACTAGACACAGTCCACATTGGAAAACTCTCAGAACTAAATACTAGACACAGTCCACATTGGAGAACTCTCAAAACTATATACTAGGCACAGTCCACATTGGGGAACTCTCAGAACTATATACTAGACACAGTCCACATTGGGGAACTCTCAGAACTATATACTAGGCACAGTCCACATTGGGGAACTCTCAGAACTATATACTAGACACAGTCCACATTGGGGAACTCTCAGAACTATATACTAGACACAGTCCACATTGGGGAACTCTCAGAACGATACATGTCTACTAGACACAATCCATATTGACGAACGCTCATAACTATATAATAAACACAGTCTATATTGGAGAACTCTCAGAACTATATATGTATACTAGAAACAGTCCATATTGAAGAACTCTCAGAACTATATAGTAGACACAGTTCATATTGGATAATTCTCAGGATTATAAACTAGTCGCTGTCCATATTGGAGAACTCTCAGAACTATATACAAGCCACAGTCCACATTGGAGAACTCTCAGAACTATATACTAGACACAGTCCACATTGGGGAACTCTCAGAACTACTGTATACGTGTCTACTAGACACAATCCAATTGAAGAACGCTCATAACTATATACTAACCACAGTCCATATGGGAGAACTCTCAGAACTATATACTAGAAAAGTCCATATTGGAGAACTCGCAGAGCTATATACTAGACAAAGTCCATATTGGAGAACTTTCAGAACTATATACTAACCACAGTCCATATTGGAGAACTCTCAGAACTATATACTAGAAATGTCCGTATTGGAGAACTCTCATAACTATATACAGGACAAATTCCATATTGGAGAACTTTCAGAACTATATACAAGACACAGTTCATATTGGAGTACTCTCAGAACTATATACGAGCCTCAGTCCATATTGAAGAACTCTCAGAACTATATAATAGACACAGTCCGTATTGGAGAACTCTCAGAACTATTTCATAAACACAGTCCATATTGGAGAAATCTCAGAACTATATTCAAGTCACAGCCCATATTGGAAAAATCTCAGGACTATATACAAGCCACAGTCCATACTGGAGGACTATATAATAGACACAGTCCATATTGGAGAACTCTCAGAACTATTTCATAAACACAGTCCATATTGGAGAAATCTCAGAACTATATACTAGACACAGTCCATATTGAAGAACTCACAGAACTATTTAATAGACACAGTCAATATTGGAGAACTCTCATAACTTTTTTATAGACACGTCCATATTGATGAACTCTCAGAACTATATACTAGACACAGTCCATATTGGAGAACTCTCATGTGTATTTAATAAACACAGTCCATATTGGAGAACTCAAAGAACTATACAAACTACAGTCCATATTGGATAACTCTCAGCACTATATACTAGACACAGTCCACATTGGAGAACTCTAAGAACTATATACAAGTCACAGCCCATATTGGAGAACTCTCAGAAGTATATACAAACCACAGTCCATATTGGAGAACTCTCAGAATTATATAATAGATAATGTCCATGTTGAAGAACTCTCAGTACTACATACTAGACACAGTCCACATTGGAGAACTCTCAGAACTATATACTAGACACAGTCCATATTGGAGAACTCTCAGAACTAAATACAAAGCACAGTCCATATTGGAGAACTCTCAAAATTATATACTAGATAATGTCCATGTTGAAGAACTCTCAGCACTATATACTAGACACAGTCGACAATGGAGAACTCTCAGAACTATATACTAGACACAGTCCACAATGGAGAACTCTCAGAACTATATACTAGACACAGTCCACAATGGAGAACTCTCAGAACTATATACTAGACACAGTCCACATTGGGGAACTCTCAGAACTACTGTATACATGTCTACTAGACACAATCCATATTGAAGAACGCTCATAACTATATACTAACCACAGTCCATATTGGAGAACTCTGAGAACTATACACTAGAAATGTCCATATTGGAGAACTCGCAGAGCTATATACTAGACATAGTCCATATTGGAGAACTGTCAGAACTATATACTAACCAAAGTCCATATTGGAGAACTCTCATAACTATATACTAGAAATGTCCATATTTTAGAACTCTCAGAACTATCTACAGGACAAATTCCATATAAGAGAACTTTCAGAACTATATACAAGACACAGTTCATATTGGAGAACTCTCAGAACTATATACGAGCCTCAGTCCGTATTGGAGAACTCTCAGAACAATTTAATAGACACGGTCCATATTGGAAAACTCTCAGGACTATATACAAGCCACAGTCCATACTGGAGGACTATATAATAGACACAGTCCATATTGGAGAACTCTCAGAACTATTTCATAAACACAGTCCAAATTGGAGAAATCTCAGAACTATATAATAGACATAGTCCATATTGGAGAACTCTCAGAACTATTTAATAGACACAGTCCATATTGAAGAATTCTCAGAACTATATACTAGACACAGTCCATATTGAAGAACTCTCAGAACTATTTAATAGACACAGTCCATATTGGAGAACTTTCAGAACTATTGAATAGACACAGTCCATATTGAAGAACTTTCAGAACTATATACTAGACACAGTCCATATTGGAGAACTCTCAGAACTATTTAATAAACACAGTCTATATTGGAGAACTCAAAGAACTATACAAACCACAGTCCATATTGGATAACTCTCAGCACTATATACTAGACACAGTCCACATTGGAGAACTCTTAGAACTATATACAGGTCACAGTCCATATTGGAGAACTCTCAGAAGTATATACAAACCACAGTCCATATTGTAGAACTCTCAGAATTATATACTTGATAATGTCCATGTTGAAGAACTCTCAGTACTATATACTAGACACAGTCCACATTGGAGAACTCTCAGAACTATGTACTAGACACAGTCCATATTGGAGAACTCTCAGAACTATATACAAACCACAGTCCAAATTGGAGAACTCTCAGAATTATATACTAGATAATGTCCATGTTGAAGAACTCTCAGTACTATATACTAGACACAGTCGACATTGGAGAACTCTCAGAACTATATACTAGACACAGTCCATATTGGAGAACTCTCAGAACTATATACTAGACACAGTCCACAATGGAGTACTCTCAGAACTATATACTTGACACATTCCACAATGGAGAACTCTCAGAACTATATACTAGACACAGTCCACAATGGAGAACTCTCAGAACTATATACTAGACATGTCCATATTGGAGAACTTAAATAACTATATACAAGCCGCATCCTCTACTTTTCCACGGCGTCCTCTGGTTCCCACGTGACGAGTTCGCTACCGGGCAGGTCGAAGAACCGATCCACGAATGCCCGAAGTTCGGAGGAATTGTCTTTGACGCTGCTGTTCAGACTATTAAACGCATTCATCATCGTTTCTGAAAGTAAACGCATGAGTTTTGTTATATAATACGTGCATTGAATTATTTTTTTTAATACGTAAAGAAAGTAAACATACAATATAGATATGTAGAAGCATCGAATGACCAAACGATGAAGTGCTGCGCTCTATGCAGTTATCATGCATGTGTACCATACATCAGAACAAACAATCAGAAACTAAACACCTTTATTTAACTCAAAGGTATACTGTTAAAATCATGCGATGCGTCGTTAAAGCGATATCGGTCATGGTGCATGAAGGCATTACATAACCAACTGAGATCATGTGTACATGAATGAGTTAAATAACTAACCGAGGTCAAGTTGCATAGATGCAAGACTTAGAAGACTTCAGTTATCAATCGAGGTCAGCTTTCATTAAGGCGTCATGTAACGCCTGTAAAGTTATAAGAATACGTTAAGTAGCCTTCTGAGATAAGATTGCATGAATTTCTTACCTAGGTCACCTTTAAGGGGCTTATCGATCTACCTTTCCGGGACCTTTTTAGGGGGCATATAGATCTACCTACCCAGGTCAGATTTAAGGGGCATATTATTTTACCTGTCAGAGTCCGATTAAAGGAGAATATTGGTGTACCTACCTGAGTACACTGTAATGTGCATGTTACGAGGACCGTTATATAGAGAATAATAGGCTGGTGATGTGGATGGAGAATGGTTATCTGGCAAGTCGGAGGAAGTTATCGGGTGAGCCGAAGGCGAACCCGATAAGATCCTCCGACGAGCCAGATAACCATTCTCCATCCACGTCACCAACCTATTATTCTATTTATCCTGTCACATTTGCAACATTCGTTGAAATGTTTCTTAAATATATAGTTTTCCAGTTTTTTGTGTTTAAATATTTAATATGGGAAAAAAAACACGCCGCAGCAAAAACATTGTGACGTCACGTCATGCAAAACGCTTAGGCTAGCTTCCGTCTTGTTAAACAACACAGAAATCGAGTCAATCGTTATTAATTCAATACACAAAGACGAAATTATGCTGTTAAAATAATAATTACAAACAGTACTTGACACGTATGTTGTATTTTTTTTAATTGAAAACAAGTATATTTTATAAATAGAAAATAGTACAGGCGTGCGCATGCGCGGACAGCAACTGACGGATATTCGAGGTCACGTGGTCATCTAGCCTAATATCTTTTGAGATATTAGGTTACCTGGTTATCGGGCTGATTTAAAGGCATGTGACAGGATAAAAATGCATATCGGTATACTTACCTGGGTCTACTTTTAGGGGCATATCGACAAATGTCTTTGAGTCTTTGAAAAGTCCTGCTGTCTGCACCGCATTCAAGAGAGGCCCGTGACACCAGATATCGCTTAAATAAACATGGAAAACATTTACATGAGGGAATATATATATATATATAGTAGTCATGGGACAATCCTGTTCCATTAAAGGCTCGCGCCATATGCACTGAAATGTTAATCTGGGACGGCAATATCCTCCTGCAGATCATTTGTGATTAAAAGACACATTCTTGAAAAAAATAGCATGAGAGCGGACTTTGCCGACGCGAATAAGCCTGTGTGTGGTGCACGTGTTTAAAGCTCGATTGTCCATGACGAGCTTCATTTATGTGTACGACAATAGTACGTAAATATGTGGCATTATTCATGCAGTCTTATCGAAGTTAATAATTTTAACGTTTATATTTTTTCCCACCGTATATCAATAATGCACACAATTTGAATCTTTATACTAGTATTTGATGAGTCACCCAAATGTTTGTACCTACGTGTTAAAATATGGATTAGGTGATGCGTTGTTTTTTCTCCTTTTTTTCATTTTATGTGTATCAGTTCAAATATTCATACATAATTTTAATAGCTTTTGCCAGTTTGCATCTACAAAAAAAAGTATACATACAGAACATATTCTTATTTAGTAAGATGGTAAGAGTTTTGAACATTTAAACATAAAAAATGAGGTATCGTGGCCTATACCTGTCGCACGCAGGCTCCGCATATATTTCCGGAATTAGCAACAATAGTAGAAGTGTACTCCAAAACTTCCGGTTCGCCATCCCTGTAGCGGTTTGGGGCGACTGTGAAAATGCCGAATTATAGTTTCTTCCCTGGCTGATATCTGCCATCACAGTGACGTAGCGTGTATCTTAACAAGATACCTCTCAGAAAGGTGTCCAGTACGTTTTCAAGAATTTCATTCATTCGCAATAGTTAAAAATATAAGTGTGAAATTGGGCTCCGGACGATTGCGATACGCAAAACGAACTTTTCAGAGGGAGAATTTATCTTTGAAATTCTTGTAAGAATCTAAAAGCATCCTCAACTGATATATGAGCCGAACGTTGAAAGGAAGGCTAGCAACGCCGTGCTTCAGATTCCGACGTTGGTAAGACCGATGACCCAGTCAGAACAAGCGGGTAATGAGATATAAAACCACTCATATCATCTTATACAAACAAACTATCCGTTGATCATCCAAAACGAACGTTTCAAAGTATTTACAAGGTTAGACATGCGATAAATATTTATTTGATAAATCTTGGGTGTTGTTGGACTTGAATCAAGGATGATGTGCGCGAACGCTAGTAATTTGTGATTATGACATTTTTAATCAAATGCATTTCATTGTTCAAGATATCATGAAACACAACTATTGTTGTATTACTTAATTGTGATTTAAAATAAAGCTGTCGAATGACATTGGGCACGAGTTTTCTAACGATTATCAAGAGTTTCTGGCATTGTGTTCGTAAACAAATTGTACGCATTTAGTAGGAGCCGATACACGTTAGATATCACGACCGTTAATCACGCGCTCCACCTCTTTTTTGAGATGCATTAATAAATGAGCCAATGCTACTTCTGAGGTGGCGCTCAGGCTCGGATGTTTTAAAATTTAACGTATAATTTTACAGGGTGATGAGGTTTTATATGGTGTTTTTTTTCAACACATCTCGTATTATTTTTTAAATCGGCAAATGTAGTACGATTCAGCGATTATATAATCATCCAATTTATATAACTTAAATGACTCCTTCAGCTCTTTACTATTTGGCAAATAATCCCCACAGTTGACCTTGATCCCTTTCGCCCTTCGTGCTACATGTATTTAATTAGGTATCTTAGCATGAAGTTGCCTTACACTATTGTAATACGTTTTTGAGTTATTGAGCAGGATAAGTTTTCTTTTTACCTTGATGCCACCAACTCTATATGCGATCCCAAGCGAGACCTTGATATAAGCTCGACTTAATAAGTTTATTATATCCGCCTAATGTGTGCTAAATTAACGGGGTTGAACCCCTGAATGATGTACAAGTAAAGGGCTTGTTGTCCAGGTTTTCAATTATTTTGATAACCCTGGTTACAAGATTTGTGTATGGCGGGCCGCTTCAAACAGGTGGTTTCCGGCAAAAATCATTAGTATGCATTGACCAACCTTGATGAAGCTTTGGAAATATTGAATATGCTTTACTTCGAATTGTATATTCATATCTTTTATCATGAATAATGTAAATTTTCAGCAAAACATAAAATCACTTATTTTAAAACCACAAATATGAATGTAAAACACGCCTACAAGTTGGAGTATTTTAAGAACTGACAGTAGATAGCACTTAAATGTTTTGGTTTCTTCTTTGTAAAAAGAGACTACCGGTATACAAGTTACTCATCATTCAGACATCAACGAGAAAAATGCAAGATGTGCATGGCCTTATATTATAACATGGTTTTTAACTCTGAACGAGTCAAGTCTTCCATGTAAATAAAAAAGTATAATTAATATGACGATAAAGTGTTAACATCTGTACACATGTACTAGATTTGTTTTCAAGAATTTGCCCAGTGGATGCTCTTTCGATAGAATATATCCCTTTACCCAACGGTGCTGTTGTTAATATTTCGCACAAAAAAAGCAATGGTGGATTTTTCACTGCATCAAATGAATTCCCATATAATGCACATATGAAAGCTTAAGAATTCAATATAGTTGTTTTGAAATTATAAACAACATGAAAATATGAATTCTTTATTATTTCCATATCATATACTGATTTTTAGTTACATTTAATTTTAAAGCCAACTCTGGGGGCATTTGGTTTATAACACATACAAGGAATAAGTTAAATATACAGCTTACATTTTTGTGACTGAAAATTGAATTTTTTAAATAAATATCATTGATTATCGCTATGACTTTTAACCCAAACACATTTTTATGCAAGCATTTCCCTACGACTTATGAACATGATTTCAACAAACTAATACAATAAACAACAATACGAACAAAGCAAATACAAGGAATTGTTTAAACAAAGTTTCATACAAATGCTTTTGTGAACTTAAATTAAATCTAAAAATTAAAACAGACTGTCTCAATCTAGAAGACCAAATCAAAATTATTTTCAAAAAAGACAATTTTTTACAAGTAATAAATAAACTAAGAGTGGTGCATATATATAATGTCCAATAATGAAACACTGGTTCAAATGTACATTAACATGAAAAATACAAGACATAAATGTATTATTCTCTTTAAAAAATTAAAATTGACGCTTATTGCATAATGACAAAAGAAATAATTATATCAAAAAGTCAAAACTATCCTACATTTCCAATTAACTGTATGACTTTTTTATCAAGTGTCTTTCCAAGATACGTGTACTATCTGATACAATGTGTTTTACCACAGGATTACATGGTAAATGAAGGACACTTATCATCTTCAAATTAAATTGAAATTCATGTACTAACAAGCATTTGCACATGAAATGTGTTTGTGATAAACAGAGAGCTGGTGGGAATTTTTTGTTCATTTCAAAGAATTGAAATCCATCCTGTAGAGGCACTGAAGAGTTTATACTGTTTGTGGTGAAATTAAAAGAGGTAAATTCAGTGGATTCAAATTTGGATCACTATTTTCCTATTCTTTGCACAACCCAGTCCTGTTGGCACAGTGGACATCTGTTGTTCTGTTTCGTCCAGAGCGTCATACAACAATTGTGGAATGAATGGTTGCATTCACCCCAAACCACTGAAACAGCAAAACAACATTTAGCAGAACCTGAACATAGTTGGGTGTGAGACTGTTGTATCAGCTAAATGTTTATATATCAATATCATGTACAGTAGCAGCGTGTCAAGTTAGTAGAAAGTTGCACTTGCAAAACTTTGCGCTTTGCTTTTCAATCAACTCGCAAAATGGCAAATAATACCATGAAAAAGTTTTTTTCATATTTTATCTACTGACAACTGTCTCCATGAGATACACATGTTTGCCAAATATCAAGTTGCTATCTTCAATATTTGACCTTGAAGGATGGCCTTGACCTTTCACCACTCAAAATGTGCAGCTCCATGAGATACACACACATACCAAATATCAAGTTGCTACTTTCAATATTGCAAAAGTTATGGCCAAGGTTAAAGTTTTGGGACAGACACACACATACAATGACACACAGACACACACATACAATAACAGACAGACAAACACATACAATTACAGACAGACAGACAGACAGGCCAAAAACAGTATACCCCTGATCATTCGATCTGGGGGCATAAAAATCACTCTGGTTCAGTTACATTTCAGTGCAATTGAATTGACATCTTTAGCTGATCACAATATAGCTAATCTGCACTGTATACTGATGCAATGCCTGTTTAGTACTTAGAACAAAGGCCATTGGCAAATTTCCACTGGCAGAATTTAAACAAGAGGGCCAAGATGGCCCTAGTTTGCTCACCTGAGAGGAGTCGGTTCATTCAATCTTTACCAAATGTCAAACTTGACCTAGATATTGTCCAGACAAACATCCTGGTCAAGTTTCATCATTATTTCATCTGCGAGTCATGATCAATGTACCTATGAAGTTTCATGATCCTAGGCGTAAGCATTTTTGAGTTATCATCCGGAAACATTTTTTTAAGTAGAGTCACCGTGACCTTGACAGCCATTGTGTGTATACGTTTTTTGGTACTGTGACCTTGACCTTTGACCTAGTGACCTGATAATCAAAAGAGGTTATCTGCAAGTCATGATCAATATACCTATGAAGTTTCATGAACTTAGGCATAAGCGTTCTTGAGTTATCAGCCAGAAACCATTTTACTATTTCAGGTCACCGTGACCTAAACCTTTGACCTAGTGACCTGAAAATCAATAGGGGTCATCTGCGAGTCATGATCATTGTACCTATGAAGTTTTATGATCCTAGGCATAGGCATTCTTGAGTTATCATCCAGAAACCATTTTACTATTTCAGGTCACTGTGACCTTGACCTTTGACCTAGTGACCTGAAAATTTGGGTCATCTTCGAGTCATGATCAATGTACCTATGAAGTTTCATGATCCTAGGCATAAGCGTTCTTGAGTTATCATCTGGAAACCATTTTACTATTTCGAGTCACCGTGACCTTGACCTTTGACCTAGTGACCTGAAAATCAATAGGCGTCATCTGCGAGTCATGATCAATGTACCTATGAAGTTTCATGATCCTAGGCCTAAGCGTTCTTGAGTTATCATCCGGTAACCATTTTACTATTTTGGGTCATCGTGACCTTGACCTTTGACCTAGTGACCTGAAAATCAATAGGGGTTATCTGCGAGTCATGATCAATGTTTCTATGAAGTTTCATGATCCTAGGCATAAGCGTTCTTGAGTTATCATCCGGAAACCATTTTACTGCTTTGGGTCACCGTGACCTTGACCTTTGACCTACTGACCTGAAAATCAATATAGGTCATCTGCAAGTCATGATTAGTGTATCTATGAAGTTTCATGATCCTAGGCATAAAAGTTCTTGAGTTATCATCCAGAAACCATTTTATTATTTCGGGTCATTGTGACCTTGACCTTTGACCTAGTGACCTGAAAATCAATAGGGGTCATCTGCGAGTCATGATCAATGTACCTATGAAGTTTCATGATCCTTGGCATAAGCGCTCTTGAGTTATCATCCGGAAACCATCTGGTGGACAGACGGACCGTCATGAGCAAAACAATATACCCCCTCTTCTTCGAAAGGGGGGGGGGGCATAATGAGAAAACTGCCCCCCTACCAGCAGCCCTGTTATTCAACTGACCGGATTCATTTTTAAACTCAACTCTCGTATCAAGGAAACAAATGTTCTGAGCAAATCTCATGAAAATTGGGCCAAAAATGTGACTTCTACTGTGTTCACATGTTTTCACTATATACATATAGAGAAAAATGCCCCGCCCACTGGGGGCCATGTTTTTTCACCGATCCCGACCATTTTCAAAGTCGTCCGAGTTATCAATAAAACCAATGTTTTGACCAACTTTCATGATGATTGGGCAAAAATTGTGACTTCTAGAGTGTTTACAAGGTTTCTCTATAGCCAAATAGGAAAAACTGCCACTATATACATATAGAGAAAAATGCCCCACCCACTGGCCGCCATGTTTTTTCACCGATCTCGACCATTTTCGAACTCGTCCGAGACATCAATTGAACCAATGTTTTGACCAACATTCATGATGATTGGGTAAAAATTGTGACTTCTAGAGTGTTTACAAGGTTTCTCTATAGCCAAATAAGGAAAATTGCCCCGCCCACTGGCAGCCATGTTTTTCAACGGATCTAAACCTCTTTTGAACACAACCAAGATATCATTAAGACAAACATTTTGACAAAGTTACATGAAGATTGGGCATGAAATGTGACTTCTACAGTGTTTACAAGGTTTTTCTTTTTTTTTTACCTAGTGACCTAGTTTTTGACCCGGCACAACCCAGTTTCGAACTCGGCCAAGATTTCATTGGGACAAAGCTTCTGACAAAGTTTCATGAAGATGGGACAAGAAATGTGGCCTCTAGAGTGTTTACGAGCAAATGTTAACGGACGGACGGACTGACATACGACGGACAAAGACCGGTCACAAAAGCTCACCTAAGCAATCAGGTGAGCTTAAAATCTAACTTGCATTTTACAAAGATAATTTACAGGGAGCCTACGGTAATTTGGAGCCCTGAGTAGTTTCTTGTTGAAATTTTAATAATTTTGAATATTTGTATGATATCAATAGACTTTTTTATTTATATTTTTTCAAGTACAGAATTTACAATTTATTGTACCAATGTAACTTACCAACACAGTCATCTTGCTTGTTTTCTGATTGACATCGTAGACATGCATCTGACAAATTAAATGACAGTAATTATTTGAAGTTGAATATCTGTAGTACAGGTAGTAATAAAGTAAACAAACTTAAAGCTCAACATCATTTGAGCCTTGTTTTGAGAAAACTGGGCTTAATGCATGTGCGCAGTCCGCAAAGGCTAATCAGGGACACAATTTCCACCTAAACTTGATTTTCGGTAAGGAAGGACTTCCTTGAAACTAAAAATACCATAAGAGCGGAAAGTGTTGTCCCTGATAAGCCTGTGCAGACTGCGCACATGCATTAAGCCCAGTTTTCTCACAACGCGGCTCATTTAATTAAAACATAAAATATTACCATGCAATCAAACTAAATTTTGAACTTTCAACCAATTAATTTAGTTGAACTTAATTACATTATTAACATTGAAAGCAATGTCTGCATTTGAGCTACCTTAACCAAAAATTTCAGCACATAACTTCCATGGAAACTCAAGTTTTTGAGCTGCAACCATTTTCCTATTTTAAGTACCAATAACCTTGACCCGACTGGCTGCTAATTCTGTATGTATTTACACTTTGAGACTGTAATCTCAAAGATTAGTTGAAAGGCAGTTTATGGGTTTTGTTAATTTAGATTTGGGAGAAAAATCATTATTTATAGATGGTTTTTATTTCAACTAGAATCTGCTGCATCAAATATTGACTGTGGTCATAATCAGAATTCATATTGACCGAAAAATGATTTTTTAGGAACACATGTTAAATTGCATGCGCAAGTCTAAAAGTTTGTCTGTTAAGTAACGATAGGCAAAGATACATTGTGTATATGTAGATTTAATATTGGGGAATATTTACAGAAATGTATGGTTTTCATGTTAATGTTTAATAATAACTATTGTTTTTCTTTATATGTTTTATTTTAAAACTCTGTCAGATACTACATTTGTAACACTGATGCCTTATTTGTCTTCGTTGAAATAAGCTGTATGGAACTTTTTAGATTGATGAGGATGATAATGATGATAATAATATGAAACAAGAGATGTGTTTGTCAGACACACAATGCCCCCTATTACGCCGCTTTGAAGCTATATATTTGACCTTTGACCTTGAACGATGACCTTGACCCTTCACCAATCAAAATGTGCAGCTCCACGAGAAGTAAGAGATTGAATGGAGAAATTAACTTTTCTTTTTTTTTTACCTTTGACCTTAAAGGATGACCTTGACATTGACCTTTCACCACTCCAAATGTTTAGCGCCAGGAGATACACATGCATGCCAAATATCAAGTTGCTATCTTCAATATTTAAAAAAGTTATGGCCAATGTTAAAGTTTTCGGGCGGACAGAATTTTTCACATTTGACCATGAAGGATGACCTTGACCTTTCACCACTCAAAATGTTCAGCTCCAAGAGATACACATGCATGCCAAATAATAAGTTGCTATCTTCAATAGTGAAAAAGTTATGGCCAATGTTAAAGTTTTCGGATGGATGGAATATTTGACATTTGACCTTGAAGGATGAACTTGACCTTCACCTTTCACCACTCAAAATGTTCAGTTCCAGGAGATACACACGCATGCCAAATATCAAGTTGCTATCTTCAATAGTGAAAAAGTTATGGCCAATGTTAAAGTTTTCGGATGGACGGACAGACGCCATATATCAGACATTTGACCTTGAAGGACGACCTTGACCTTCACCTTTCACCACTCAAAATGTGCAGCTCCATGAGATGCACATGCATGCCAAATATCAAGTTGCTATGTTAAATATTGAAAAAGTTATGACCATTAAAGTTTTCGGACGGACGGACAGACTGACATACTGACTGCCTGACGGACAGTTCAACTGCTATATGCCACCCTACCGGGGGCATAAAAAGATAATAATGTTCAGTTATGATGATAATAATTGATAAGGACAGTATTTTGAGAATGGAGAATACTAAGTTTACTCATAACAATGAGCACAAGTAAATTTCTGTGAAAATTGAACTACATTTTTTTGCATTTAAATGAGTTTTTTACTGACATAAAAATTGTTGTTTCGACAGACAATAACAACCACAAAGTTTCATGATTAAGTGGTCGTCAGGACTTAATACACAAACAAAATAAGTGTGAAACATAGTAATTAGATGTTGGATCGCAAAAATGTCTCATTTGCAAATGATTATTTAAATTGCAGTAACAAGAAACTTTAAATTGCCCTAAATTTTATGTTAGAAAAAAATTACCAATGTTGTCAAAACAGTGTCTGTCTTGATATTCATCCTCTTACTTGCATTGATGTTGACATAAATGTTCATTTTATTCCGGAGCTTATACTACCATGGGCAATGTTTGTGTACAGAATCAACCAATCAATCATTTCAACACTGTAGTGGAGAATGTACCCATAAACTGCATAAATCCATACTAGTTTTTCTTGAATGCTCTGAGCTTTTCTGCGTACATACATACAGCTCAGAGTTCTTCTTGATTAGACCAAATTCAATGTTAAAAAATAATTTTTCACATATGTCTATAAAATCGATTTCAATAAACCTAATACATCGTGACAAACACAATACCTGTTATCATGAACATCAATTGGTGAGTCATTTGTGGAAAAAAACTAACAAAAAAACTACTTAACACAAAAACCCTTATCAAAGCCGAAGTTTTGAATTAATGATTCAATCTATCTTATGGAGGTTCCAGAGAAAGTTGATGTATTACGATTGGTTGATTAGACACGAGCTCTTTCTCACAGAGAATTCTGAAGAAAGTCGATAGCGTATATGTGTATTTTCAAAGTCGGAACACTCTGTGTTTTCTATTGCAAAAACTTACACATGTTCATGATCCGTTGATGTGTTTGAAACTTTGGATTAATATCATTACTATGCGAGCACACCATATCATGTTAGTTGTTTTAATTTGCGCATTAGTGATATATCATATACATATATATATCATTGTCTATGATCTTTTAGTGTTTATTCATGCTAAAAAATAGTTAATGATGCTAATATTACCGATTAAAGTTCTGCCCAGAATCTGGGCGACATGTTTCTTTGAAATATCTTGTTACCAGTTGCAACTCCCAGCGACCCGGAGGGTCAATAGCTGGGAGTTGGATTATTGTAACTAAAATCCATACCAGCAAATACATCTATAATACTGCCATTTAAAATGTACACAACATGTGACAAGTTATCTACCTTTTACATAGTGTAATTCTAAATCTATTGTCATCACAGGTACACAGCATAAGCGTTAACATTAGTTGGATGTGTTGGATTAAAATTGATTACGTATCCAAAATAGTCGTTCTATCTACAAATCGTAGAAAATAAGAAATCTGAACAGGGATTTCAATCCTGCGTTTTGACACGAGCAATTTGAAAATGACTCGTTTTTGACCCGACCATTTTTTCTGTCGTGCGTCATTTTGACGCACCGAAAAATTTGACCCGCGCATCAGTCAGTTTACATCTAACCATATTTCCATGATGTAAATCCCTTTATGCTTCTGATTGACATTCATGCCCCAGTATTGGAAACTCGGTCAATACATAGAGGGGATACCACAGGCGTCGTTTATCTTATCTAATCTCTTCCAATAAACATGTCATCGTTTAAAGAGTGCGTATGCGCATTAATTGGGAAATTAGAAGCACATGCATATGCCGTTAAAACAGTTCCTTTGAATTATGGTGCATAATCCATAATACAATCCAAACACAACACCTTTGACAAATTACTTTGTAAACAAAACGAGTAACTATTAATTGACATACACACAAAGTTTCTTTTTGACCCGTATTATAAATTGTCAACACTTAAATCCAAACTGCGAGTTCAACAATTGTTTATATCGGAAAGACCAATTAACGCAACAATGAACACGGCGCTGTACTTAGTTACACTTTTTGCGAAATAAGTTTACACAATACAGCACGTGGTCATGAAAGTTCAAAGCAGCCCTTTAAAGTGGCGCCGATTAGCGGGTAGCGTCTAGCGAATTGAGAACTTTAAATGTATTTCATGTGACGTCATTGACTAAGTTAATTGCTTAAATCGTAACCGTTACACAATCGTTTGTGAACTGTGTTAACTCGGTTCGGATTAATTGTTTGTGAAAGTTGTAATTCGGTATTTAAAAAGTACTTTAAAGACGGTGCCGAGCATCATCATCACACCTTTATGGTGAGCAATTGATTACTTATGGCGAGAAAGTTGTGAAAACGATACCCGTATTACAATTTTATGCGGCAACACTTCAATTTCAGTACATGTATATTTCATCATGTCCATTTATAAAACTGAAGCATATCGTTTTTCTACAGCGGCATTATTTGCTGGTACAAATTTCGATTGACAGTGTTGTGCCGGTGCCCGGTCTACAAAATGCGCACATACCTCGTGATTGGGAACCAGCGACAAATCGGTAAAGTGCATGCTGGGTAGCACGAGTTTGTACAGTCTCTTGTGCACGGGACGTTGATGTGAGTAGATGGGTTTATGTGCCTATGTCCCAATGTGAGTATTGTGTGAGGAATTGTGAGCCTGTATATCTTATATGGTATTGTATTGTATATGTGTGTCTGTAACTGTGAGCCTGTAACTGTGAACCTGTGCGTGTAACCCTGAGTACGATAGTAGTTCCAGTGTTTAAGTACGTATTCGCCTGGAGGTGTATTCCCAGAAGTACATGTATAGTGCCATTTTGTGACGTGCAACCGACGAGTATAGCCGAAGAGTATAGCCGACGAGTTCCCTCGAAGACGACGAGGACGATTGGTGCCATCCTGACGAGCATTCCAGTCGATGGCAACGTGAGTATTGTATTTAGTGCCGTTGCAAGTAATTACTGTTGTTGTTGTAAACGAACCCCAAAGAGCTAACTGTGAAAACACTACAGCGTACGCCAGTAGTAATGGTGCTAGTTAAATGAATTATAAATAAGTTGATACCAGTAATAAGGGGAATTAAGGGGTTAGCAATAGTATTATTAATAAAAACAGTATGATATTACTTGTGTTCCTTTATATGAATCATTTTGTATGCAAATTATGTCATTTAATAAAATTGAATAATACAGACAAAAACACAATTCTTGTACACCTATTTTTGCGCTTCAAAATTGACCCCAACATTTTTCAATTTGACTCCTCAAAATTTTAGACCAGGGGTCATTGACTCCTTGTTTTTAAAATCTATTGAAATCCCTGTCTAAACTAAGACTGAAGACTGAAATGTTTATGAATTGGGACGTCAACGAGTTTAAAGAAATATTGTAATTTCTATACCTACCCATCACTTGAACTCTACAGATAGCGCAGGTATCACATTCTACATCCCAGCTCCACATAGCAACGAGATTCCATTTCTTAAGAGTAAACATCTTGTCCGTTTTTTGATTCGCTTCTCTGTCAACTTCCATTTCGTCCGCCATCTTTGTTGTTTTTGACAATGCGATAATCACAAATTAATACTTCATGTAGCGCCGTTTTCCGAATACATTAGTGACGTACTGTCTGCAGCTGAGGCAGATATTCTGAAGTTTCAAAATGGCAGGCGGACGAATTGGAGCTGCGATGTCTTCAGGGCCTGCAGTGGCATTAACAAAGTCCTTCCTCACAATCTTTAACTTCATATTCTGGGTAAACGTTTCTTTTAGTGTTTTGGACAAAATAACGTCCGAATATTGTGCCACTTTTTGACAAAACATGGACATATGGATTATGCACTGCCGCGGGTGGCTTCATAAGTGTGGTGATAGTATAATTACTCAATTAGGGTGTGTTTTGATTTAAAATAACACAAACTTAAGACATATACTAATTATAATAAGTGTTTTTACTGCAAAATTTATTTTTATTTGACAGCCATCAGGCATCAACAGAGTCAAATTTCCTTGCAATAAAAAAATAATAACACATGGTAAGGTAAACTTTATGTTTCTAGATAAAGCTAAAATTTTGCTTTATCACTTAACACTTACAGCTTTTTGCATAAAGCATTGAAAATGGTACATTATATTTCACCATCCCCACACCCGCTTTTTTCCTTCCTAATGTACCAGTAAACCACTCTTTCCCAATAGAGGAAACATGCAACAATTTCCATTTGCTTGCTAAATCAAAGCACTGAAGTTGTTCGCTATTGCATCATCTTAGATGCAACTTGTTTTTTTTATGTCCCCCACTATAGTAGTGGGGGACATATTGTTTTTGCCCTGTTTGTTGGTTGGTTGGTCTGTTGGTTGGTTTGCGCCAACTTTAACATTTGCAATAACTTTTGCAATATTGAAGATAGCAACTTGATATTTGGCATGCAAGGTCAAAGGTCAAATATATGGGTCAAAATCGCTAATTTAATGTACACTTTTGCAATATTTCAATATTCAAGATAGCAACTTCATATTTGGCATGCATGTGTATCTCATGGAGCTGCACATTTTGAGTGGTGAAAGGTCAAGGTCATCCTTCAAGGTCAGAGGTCAAATATATGTGGCCCAAATCGCTTATTTTATGAGTACTTTTGCAATATTGAAGATAGCAACTTGAAATTTGGCATGCATGTGTATCTCATGGAGCTGCACATTTTGAGTGGTGAAAGGTCAAGGTCAAGGTCATCCTTTAAGGTCAGAGGTCAAATATATGTGGCCCAAATCGCTTATTTTATGAATACTTTTTCACTATTGAAGATAGCAACTTGATATTTGGCATGCATGTGTATCTCATGGAGCTGCACATTTTGAGTGGTGAAAGGTCAAGGTCATCCTTCAAGGTCAAATATATGGGTCAAAATTGCTGATGTAATGTCACTTCTGCAATATTGAAGCTAGCAATTTTATATTTGAAATGCATGTGTTTCTCATGGAGCTGCACATTTTGAGTGGTGAAGGGTCAAGGTCATCCTTCAAGGTCAAACGTCATATAGGGGGACATTGTGTTTCACAAACACATCTTGTTTTAAATTGTTATATACTTTTTTAAAAAGACGAGCAGACAAATCTAAACTTTTTAAATAACCATATCTGATGTTATAAATATCATGCTATATATTTTATGTATATATGCCTTTTAATTACAGATTGTTTTCAGTCTTTTCAGCTTTTATACACTTGTTATCCATATTCAACATGTTTTATGGTCGGTTGTACAAGCTGCCTGAGCTTATGTTTGTTGTTTTTATTCACTCTTGCCGACTCAAAATAAATCTTCTCTTATCTTAAATAGCAAGTTTTAAATGAACACAGACTATTCAAATTTTAAAGAGTGTGTCTTAACGCACAGGTCGAGATGGGTGTCGACTGTTTATTCTCATATTTATTTTAGAGATAACTTAGACAAAATATTAAATAACAACAACATGTCTCTTCTTTGACGTTCTGAAAGCATTAAAAAATATGATGAAAATACAACATAAAATTTGCAATCACCACCATATTAAATGAATATTGTTGGAATATCGAATACCTATCACACTAAAAATATAATTTCACGAAGGAAATTCCCTTAACAAAACTTTTTTTTTACTCCATTTACAATTCAAAATATACAATAAGATGATTGATGAAAATAAATACAAAATTAATCTGCGAGCAGTAGTTTTTACTCATGAATTAGGTGGTCATAAAGACAGCACTGTTTACCCTTACTTTGTTGTTGATGCATTACTTGTTACCCTAGTAGTTCACACGATGTCAACCAGTCTCTTTAATACCTTAACATCGGTATAGAAAACTTGTGTGCTTTTTCGGCGTAGCTGTTTTAAGCAGCTTTTCACATTAAATGACCTCTGCATAACGCCAGCAGGTACGAATGAATACATTCGGATATTTTATTGGCTGATTCAAGAGAAATCCCTTTAAATTTGGCTGCATCACTGTGTCTGTGCTCAGCATCAAGGATGTAACACTGTTCAATGTTCAGAATTCCGGACTACTCTCTGCTTGTTTTTAATGACACATCAACACAAATTGTGGCCCAGTTACAATTACACGTTAAAATCCATCTCGCAGAATTTTAGGGTCTCTACTCGGTCACTTAATGGTCAGGGGAAGACATAATTGACTAGCGATTAACACAATTTTGTTTTCAAGATGAGAAAAAAAAACACTACCGAAATAGTATAGTTTCAGGTTAAGAGAAAATCATTAAATTATATTACCAAAATTGTTTGCTGTACTCGGTCAGCACGTCTGGAAGTTGTTCCTGAACGCCTGAATAGGCTCCCCTTATTTGCCAGTTTGCTGTATTTGCTTTTTATGCCCCTAATGGTTGGCATATAGTTTTTGAACTGTCTGTCCGTCTGGCTGTCAGTCAGTCTGACAGTCCGTCCGTCCGAAAACTTTAACATTGGTCATAACTTTTGCATTTGTAAGATAGCAACTTGATATTTGGGATGCATGTGTATCTCATGGAGCTGCACATTTTAAGCGGTGAACAAGTCAAGGTCATCCTTCAAGGTCAAAGGTCAAATATATGGCTTCAAAGGGGCGAAGAAGGGGGCACATCTCTTGTTTGAATTCAATTTTATATCGAAATGCATTGTGCTAAAATATGCCATTAACAGCTCGCAATGAGATTTACAAAGACCCACATCATGAGAAAATGGCAAACCAACCAAGAGAAAGAATAACAATTATACATTCAGTGTTTTTTTTCATTCAAAATTGGGTTTGGTAATCGGCCCCATTCCCAATGGAATAAAGTATATTTTTTTCCCAAATGGGAGCTTAAAATTCTCAATGGAAGATTTAAAAACACAAAAATATTTTTTTGTAGATCTCAATATTTTGTTAATCTCCCATCCATTTACGTTCAACCTTAGTAAATATAATACTGAAAACTCTTGTATTCTCAATTTTGACGCATATCTTAGCAAACAACAACACTTATTTCCCGATTTATTTTAGTCAAAAGGCCGTAAATTTTCCCAATCCAATGGGACCCTGCCCCATTCCCAAAATGGTGAAAAAAACACTGACATTGCTCGCATCATTGTATTGTTTGTTTGTTCCTCAGCTGTCTGGTATTGCTGTCCTGGCGCTGGGGATATGGACAAAGCTGCAGCTGTACATCTACATGGAGCTCTCCTCCGTGTACTACAAGGAGGTCCCCTATGTCCTTATAGGAGTCGGAGCTTTGATTGTTCTTGTAGGCTCGTTTGGTTGCTGCTGCACCTTTAAGGGAAATTCAGTGCTGCTCTACATGGTATGTGCTACTATATATATGCCCCTTTCATATTGATTGTGAGATACTTAACTACAAGAATAATTCAAATAAGAACTAAATTTCCATTTGCCAAATTAGCCAATTTCTACCCAAAAAGGGCCTACAAGTTAAACATTTTTAGCTCATCTATTTTTTGAAAAAAAAAATTATGAGCTATTGTCATCACCTTGGCGTTGGCGTCCGATTAAGTTTTGCGTTTAGGTCCACTTTTCTCAGAAAGTATCAATGCTATTGCATTCAAACTTGGTACACTTACTTACTATCATGAGGGGACTGGGCAGGCAAAGTTAGATAACTCTGGCGTGCATTTTGACAGAATTATGTGCCCTTTTTATACTTAGAAAATTGAAATTTTTTGTTAAGTTTTGTGTTTAGGTCCATTTTATTCCTTAAGTATCAAAGCTATTGCTTTCATACTTGCAACACTTACTTACTATCATAAGGGGACTGGGCAGGCAAAGTAATGTAACTCTGACTGGCATTTTGACAGAATTATGTGCCCTTTTTATACTTAGAAAATTGAAAATTTGGTTAAGTTTTGTGTTTAGGTCCACTTTATTCCTACAGTATCAAAGCTATTGCTTTCATACTTGCAACACTTATTAACTATCATAAGGGGACTGTGCAGGCAAAGTTATGTAACTCTGACTGGCATTTGGACGGAATTATGGGCCCTTTATACTTAGAATTTTGAAAATTTTGTTAAGTTTTGTGTTTTGGTCCACTTTACCCCTAAAGTATCATAGATATTGCTTTCATACTTGGAACACTCGCAAACTATCATAAGGGTACAGTAAAAGGACAAGTTGCATAACTCTGGTTGTCATTTTTACGGAATTATGGCCCTTTTTTGACTTAGTAACTTTGAATATATGGTTAAATTTTGTGTTTCAATCCACTTGACTTCTAAAGTATCAAGGCTATTGCTTTCAAACTTCAAATACTTTCATGCTATCATGAGGTTACTGTACCTGGCAAGTTGAATTTTACCTTGACCTTTGAATGACCTTGACTCTCAATGTCAAATTATTAAATTTTGCTAAAATTGCCATAACTTCTTTATTTATGATTAGATTTGATTGATACTTTGACAAAACTACTCTTACCTGACATACCACAATACACTCCACCCAAACCATTCCCCGTGCCCCCCCCCTCCCCCCCTCCGAATCCCCCCCCCCTAATTTTTTTTTTTTAAATCATCTCACTAATGACCACCACACCCTCACACTATATCCCCCCCACCCGACCCCACCCCCCAATTTTATTTTTTTTGAAACGGTTAAAAAACACAAATATTTATTTTTATTATTTTATGTTTGAAATACCGTCCAACCACCGCACCCAAGAATACCCCCCAACCCACCCCCCCTCCCCCCCACCCCCCGAATCCCCCCCCAAATTGTTTTTTATTTTTTTATTTTTTTTAAGATCATCTCACAAATGACCACCACTACCTTACACTATACTCCCCCCCCCCCCACCCCCCACCCCCAATTATTTTTTTTTGAAACGGTTAAAAACACACAAATATTTATTTTTATTATTTTATGTTTGAAATACCGTCCAACCATCGCACCCAAGAATCCCCCCCCCCCCTGCGATTTTTTTTTTTTGCATTTTTTTTTCTGCATTTTTGGAAGATAATGTAATAAATGTCCACACCCCCACACTCCACCCCTCCCTCCTTTGTGATTGAAAATGAAAGTCCCTTCACCTTTAAAAAGAAAATAGATGAGCGGTCTGCACCCGCAAGGCGGTGCTCTTGTTTGATTTGGCTACAACTTTGTCAGAACAAAGCCCCAAAATGTTTGATATGATAAAAATTCTGGCTCACAAACATAAAAAATTAGCTGCTATATTTGGTGAAGTTGCCCAGCTCCATATATCTCCGTTGGTAGAATGCTAGCCTACAATTTGGAGGAGAGTAGGTTTGATCCTTGACATTTTTGGAGCATTGGTTATGAAATCCTTTCCTTCAGGCATTCAGTCTCTGATTTAAGTTGGGCAGTTGTCAGTGACTGACATAATTGTGTGCATTTACTACCAACCCAACCCAAGAAAACCGTGAGTTGGTTAGTAGACAGCCGTGATATGGAAGAAATACTGTTGTAAACCCACAAAAAACACTAAAACAAGCAACCAAAAAGGTGAAGCGGCCATAAAATTTAATTTAATGCAATAAAAATAAACCTTTTTGTTTTTAATCTTACTAATTTTGGAAAAAAGTATTTGCATAAACAGTGCTATTTTTCCGATTAAAATTTGTATACACCTGTAAGTTGTGATAAAAAAGTATACAAATATACTGTCTGTAATAATTCTATAATACCAGTTGTTACAAGTTAAAGTTTTTGAAACCATTGATATGAAAAAAATTGGAAAGAGTTTCATTCTCAGTTAAGATTTAAAATTGTATATGCCTACAATAAACACATTTTCCTGTTAATCATCATAGTTTCCATTTTATTTGTTAGTACTCTGGATTCCTGGTGCTGGTGTTTGTGGTAGAGCTGAGCTCAGGCATAGCTGGCTTTGTCTACAAGAACAGGGTATGTACATGTACCCACACTCTGAGACATAATGAGTCTTGTTCTAGACAAACTGTTCTTATTATATGTGCGTTAAGTATCTTACATTTAAGCTGGGTTACATTGAATTATACTTGCCTATTTACTGATTTACATCAGCAAAGTTATTATTAAGCAATAGTTAATATTTTTTACTGCAATAAACCATTGTTTATCATTTACCAGCGGTTGACAATAATGACCCACAGATTTGTATACCCCCATTACTGGTAATGGGGGCTATATAGGAGTCACTTTGTCGGTTCGTCTGTCTGTCGGTCTGTCCCGAAAGTTTTATCCGATCTTCACCAAACTTGGTCAGAAGTTGTATGTAGATGATGTCAAGGTCAAGTTTAAATATGGGTCATGCCCGGTCAAAAACAAGGTCACAGGGTCACTAAGTGCATTTTAAACCGAAAGTTTGTGCGGACCATAACTATGTCATTTATCGTTAAATTTTAAAATAACTTGGTACATTTGTTTACCATCATAGGACGATGTGTTGCGCGAAAGAAGTATGTCAACATCTCAAAGGTCAAGGTAACACTTTGGTGTTCAAAGGTAAAATGCATGTGCGGGCCATAACTTTATCATTTATTGTGAGATTTAAAAATCTTTTGGCAAATTTGTTCAGCATCATTGGACGGTGTGTCGCGCGAAAGAATTTCGTCGATATCTCCAAGGTCAAGGTCACACTTTGAGTTCAAAGAAAGGTCAAATGCATGTCCGGGCCATAACTTAATAATTTATTGTGAGATTTTAAAATCATTTGGAAAATGTGTTCACCATCATTGGACGGTATGTCACGCGAAAGAATTACGTCGATATCTCCAAGGTCAAGGTCACACTTTGAGTTCAAAGATAAAAAATTGCCATAAATGAGCTTGTCCGGGCAATAACTATGTCATTCATTGTGAGATTTTAAAATCATTTGGCACATTTGCTCACCGTCATTGGACAGTGTGTCGCGCGAAAGAATTACGTAGATATCTCAGAGGTCAAGGTCACACTTTAAGTTCAAAGGTCAAAAATGGCCATAAATGAGCTTGTCCGGGTTATAACTATGTTGTTCATTGCGAGATTTTAAAATAATTTGGCACATTTGTTCAGCATCATTTGCTGGTGTGTGGCGCGAAAGAATTACATTGATATCTCCAAGGTTAAGGTCAAACTTGAGTTCAACGGTAAAAAATGGCCATAATTTAGCTTGTCCAGGTCATAACTATGTCATCATTGTGAGATTTTAAAATAATTTGGCACATTTGTTCACCATTTTTGGATGGTGTGTCGCGCGAAAGAATTACGTCGATATCTCCAAGGTCACACTGAGTTCAAAGGTCAAAAATGGCCGTAAATAATCTTGTCCGGGCCATAACTATGTCATTCATTGTGAGATTTTAAAATTACTTGGTTCATTTGTTCACAACCATTGGACAATGTGTCATGCGGAAGAATTACGTTGATATCTTAAAGGTAAAGGTCGCACTTGGAGTTCAAAAGTGAAAAATGGCCATAAATGAGCTTGTCCGGGCCATAACTATATAATTTATTGTGAGATTTTAAAATGACTCTGTACATTAATTTTGTTCACAGTCATTGGACAGTGTGTCATGCGAAAGAATTCAAGAGTTCAAAGGTCAAAATGGCCATAAATAAAAATGGCATAATAATTCTTAAAAATCACCATTTAGATTCTCTTGTTTTGTGAAGACAGCTTGCAAAATAGTCTTTGTCAATGCGGCATGTGGGGGTATATGTCACGTCTGTGACAAAGCTCTAGTTCTGATTGAGATGTGAATGTTTTGCACCTTGATTTTCATTGACAACCATATGTTACTGGAGGAGTGGAGGTATTGTTGGTCTGTTGTAAAATTGGTAACAACAACCATAATATGTAACCAGATGCACTGTTGTTTTGTTGTCCTTGGTTACCATGTGTGACCACATAGTCACAGTGTTGTTGTGTGTTCACAGCTGACCGGGGGTTTCAAGGAGGGCCTACAGACAGCCATGACTGAGTACGACAGTCATGCTGAGAAGGCGCAGGCTATGGATGGAATGCAACACAATGTACATAAGTTTATCAGTTTCTTTAAATAGTTTATTTATGGTACAATGTTAAAAGTATTTTGTTATCCATATATATTAGCTTAACATATTTTTACTGTAGCCCATAATAATGTCAAATTGGTTTTCTTTGTGAAATGTGTGCAAAGTGCTCATAGGGGGCTTTAAGGATACCATGTTTTCAGTCGTCTTTTCGTGCATGTGTGAGGTGGGTCTCACCTAACGCACGCACTAACAACATCACCAGTTCTCCTTGACAGATTTTAACGATACTTTACAGCAATGATCCTTGGGTGGCCCTCTTTCATATTTGTTCAAATCGTTCTAGTCTATTGCATAATTATGTAGGCCAACAGAGCTAAAAATAGATTAAAAAATATGAAAACTTCCATAGGGTCAAAACCCTCAGGGGTCACATGATTTAAATAGACATATTTAGTAATAACCTCAAAATCTTTTTCTATAAAACGGCAAAGGTCAGGGGTTTTATTTGTTGGGTAACATTGTATGATGGTCCTCTACAAAGTTTGTTCAAATAATTCCCCAGGGGTCAACATTAGCCCAACCCTGGGGATTACTTCTTTCCTTTGTATGTAAACATGTATTGTAAAAACTTTAAAAAATCTTCTCTGAAACTGCAAGGCCGTGGGTTTGGTATTTTGCCTGCAATTGCAGTGCTTCATAATTTTTTATTATTGATTATAATTGTGTTTAGCTGAAGTTTACAATGCAGTCATTTGGTAAATATTAACAGTCTGACTGATCAACATTGTCTGTGAATTCAGCAGTATGAATTCAGCTCAGTTATGCTTCAGGCAAGCTCTCTGCTTTGAATTGGTTTTTTGTTGCACCAGATAATCAATATTTGCATGAGCTGGCTTACCAGAATCAACTCTTTCTATGTAACTATATTTAGAGCCACTTATTCATCATGAATAATATATGCCTTATTATTGGGGATGAGAGTTTGATTTATTTACTGGAGCATTACGGTACATTTGAGGTTGAAAACATATATATTTCACTTCTTTAGTAAGGGCTTTATAAAGGCCCCATTCTCCAAGAGGATGGCCCCTTTCCCAAAGAGAATTTCTTTAAAATGATGCAATTTTTCCCAAATTGCAAGCTTTCTTTGGAAATGTGTTTCCCTTTCTCATTTTTTGTCGATTATTGTTTCCCCAAAATGGAAGGCCAGGCCCTTTCACCAAATTAAGAAAAAACAACCTGTATGCATAGAAATTCTGAGTGTTCAAAAGGCAATGAAGTAGGAAAAATTGATATACTGATGTCCCATATTAATTTGATTTAGATTCACAGTTTAAATTTGAAAAGAAAAGCCCTAAACATTTCTTTTGAAATGTACTGTAGCTTCAAAATAGTACAGTTAGTACACCAAGAATCTAATTGAGAATTCTCAGTTGCGTAAAGATATGTACAGTGTACAGAGATCTGCATAGCTAGTTATTCTGAAGATACAGTTGATTGGTGTGGATTTTAGTGAGTAATGGATAGGTTAAACGTTTTTTGCAAAATACTTTTATTAATGTTAAGATTTATAGTGTTCAATGAATTAAATACAAAAAGCCTATCATTGTTAAGTCGATTCATGTTTTTGTTGACGTGTGTCAATGTTTACAACTGTTTCTTTTTTCGAAAGCAAAACAAGGTCACGTTATGTACGCACCGTTTTTGTGACGACAGGAAAAGTGCAGACGAATGGTTTCTTGAATTTTGCAGATTTTGTTTGGTAAACATAATGTTCATTGATGTAATATTTATGCCCCCCTTCGAAGAAGAGGGGGTATATTGCTTTGCACATGTTGGTCGGTCGGTCAGTCCGTCCACCAGGTGGTTTCCGGATGATAACTCAAGAACACTTGGGCCTAGGATCATGAAACTTCATAGGTACATTGATCATGACTCACAGATGACCCCTATTGATTTTGAGGTCACTAGGTCAAAGGTCAAGGTCACGATGACCCGAAATAGTAAAATGGTTTCCGGATGATAACTCAAGAACGCTTAGGCCTAGGATCATGAAACTTGATAGGTAGATTGATCATGACTCGCAGATGACCCCTATTGATTTTCAGGTCACTAGGTCAAAGGTCAAGGTCACAGTGACCCGAAATAGTAAAATGGTTTCCGGATGATAACTCAAGAACGCTTATGCCTAGGATCATGAAACTTCCTAGGTAGATTGATAATGGCTGGCAGATGACCCCTTTTGATTTTCAGGTCACTAGGTCAAAGGTCAAGGTCTCGGTGACCAGAAATAGTAAAATGGTTTCCGGATGATAACTCAAGAACGCTTATGCCTAGGATCATGAAACTTCATAGGTACATTGATCATGACTCGCAGATGACCCCTATTGATTTTCTGGTCACTAGGTCAAAGGTCAAGGTCAGTGTGACCCGAAATAGTAAAATGGTTTCCGGATGATAACTCAAGAACGCTTATGCCTAGGATCATGAAACTTGATAGGGAGATTGATCATGAACTGCAGTTGACCCCTATTTATTTTCAGGTCACTATATCAAAGGTCAAGGTCACGGTGACCTGAAATAGTAAAATGGTTTCCGGATGATAACTCAAGAACGCTAATGGCTACAATCATGAAACTTCATAGGTACATTGATCATGACTCGCAGATGACCCCTATTGATTTTAAGGTAACTAGGTCGAAGGTCAAGGTCATGGTGACCCGAAATAGTAAAATGGTTTCCGGATGATAACTCAAGAACGCTTATGCCTAGGATCATGAAACTTCATAGGTACATTGATCATGACTCGCAGATGACCCCTATCGATTTTGAGGTCACTAGGTCGAAGGTCAAGTTCACTGTGACCCGAAATAGTTAATTTTTTTCCGAAAGATAACTGAGAACGCTTATTCCTAGGATCATGAAACTTGATAGGTAGATTGATCATGACTTGCAGATGACCCCTATTGATTTTCAGGTCACTAGGTCAAACGTCACGGTGACCCGAAATAGTAAAATGGTTTCCGGATGATAACTCAAGAACGCTTATGGCTAGGATCATGAAACTTCATAGGTACATTGATCATGACTGGCAGATGACCCCTATTGATTTTCTGGTCACTAGGTCAAAGGTCAAGGTCACAGTGACAAAAAACATATTCACACAATGGCTGTCACTACAACGGAGAGCACATATGGGGGGCATGCATGTTTTACAAACAGCCCTTGTTATTTTAGTATTATGTGTCCTTTACAAAAGTAAGAATGCTCAGAAACCAAATTGATGCGTACCATATAAAATAAGCATAAAAGCTGCAACTCGGGATTTAGTGAATAACGGACATGTGGTGACACATATTCAGGAATGTGGGGATTGTCTCAAAATGATTATAAACTCAATTAAAGTTGTCCAATACACATGTGGTTAGCGTGTGGCTATGATATTATTAGTGAAAACATCATTTTTAATGAAAAATAATCAAATTAAAACAAAAAATCGATTTCTCTGAAATCATATTTTTCACTATCAAATCTATATATATAACAAGGTATTGAACTCAAAATGACCCGAATATAGGGTGCATTGCTTTGAACAGCCATTACTTCATTAATTGTGCAGTGATTTCCATGAACTTGATCTTATTAAACGCAAAAATGAATTTCCTTTCTGGAAATGTACACATATTGCATTTATTTTTACAAATGCTGTGTCAAATTTCAAGAAATAACACGATACACATGTAATCCGATAAAGACCTAAGCGATCCAGTAATGGCTGAATCAGTGTACCATGAAATTCGCGCTGTAAACAAATAATATTTTTTTCGGAAATTTAAAACCGCTGGCATGTTTCAATAGGAAAGACATGTGTCTATCTAGGTTTAATGGTTTAATTACTGAATGCATGGCGTTTTCTTTGAAATGAGACTCAAAGTCCTTAGCTATCCGTTATACACCAATCGACTGTATTGTTAATGTACATTCATTAAATTTTGTTGACATGAGCTCTGTAGATACATTAAATCTGGCATTTTTGTCCGACTTAAGACTATTACAATAATGCACTTTGATTTTTGAGGTTGAGAAGACCACAAAATCTACTAAAATAAGTATCCGACAAATAATAGGCAGTGTTTGTGTGTGTCAAATTTAGGGCTGTAACGAATACACTAGGTATCAAATACAATACGTATCACGAATACAGGGTGGCAAATATGAATATTTATTAACGAATATGAATTTCAATGAACAAAAGTAATACTGACAACTTGACATGACATTATATATTATGAAACTATGGGTATTTGTCAATCTGATTAATTGAGTATCATTGCATACAGAAAATATGAAATATAACACTTTGAAATAATAAAACACTGAGTAGAACTGCTTTAACTTTGAACAGAGCGCCAGACAAACAATGTGTATTTGGCAGGCAGGTCAACGATATCAATAGCATTCCCTTTGCTACTAGGCTCCATGTTTGTTGATAAGTTGCACGATCATTGGCGTAAAGATAAACAAAAAAGAAATTCCATCTGCCAATCCTTTGTGTGTATGTTTGAGCATCAAAGCTCTCGTATTTGCCTAAATAAACATTAAACAACCATCGAAAGATTTTTCACTTCAATGTAGTAAATATTCAACTGGTGCTCGCCATTATTGTTGATAATCTCACTGTGTAACAGTGGGTGGGGTAAACATGATGAAAAACGCAAGAATAAGGAGAAGAACATTTAAATATAGGGGTTTATTGTATGAACCTTCATTTGAAAGGTAAGATAAGATGATTTAACTTTCAAACTCAAAATCACGTTGTTTGTATTCGCCAAATATTCGGTTCGGGAGGTGGGGAATAATGAATACAATTCGTCCACAGCCGTATTCGAGTAATTCGAATATTCGAATGTATCATTACAGCCCTAGTCAAATTTGGATATGTGATTCTGTCCAATTCCCCAACTAAAAAAGAATAATTTGTACCAAAATTACTGCATATGAAGGTTTTCCAGATTTTGTGTGTGTAAAATCTTTACTTTTAGTTCATCTCCCTTAAATATTAAGTATTTCTTATAAAAAAACACACACACAAAAACTCTGATTTCCTTGCTGATTCAAGTAAAAACAACACGATTTTTTCCAATCCAAAGGGCTGCAGCTCTATGTCAAAAATGGTATAAAAAATACGGATATTGGTTTATAAGTAAAGGACAAAGTAAAACGAATCTTGTTAGTTGTAAATTACATGTCCCTTGTAACAGCTGCACTGCTGCGGCAGCGACAACTATGTGGACTGGTTCAAGACTCCCTGGGCGGACAAACAGAAGGCACTCAACCGCACAAACGCTGTGCCAAAGTCCTGCTGTAGGGTCCCAGAGGCTGAGTGCAGGTACTTCAATCTGACCCCGACACAAACCAACCAAACACTGGATGTTTACACTAGCGTAAGTGCTGATAAATTGAGCTGCTTTCTGAGAAAACTGGGCTAAATGCATGTGCATCAAGTGTCGTCCCAGAATGAACTGTGCAGTCCGCACAGGTTAATCAGGGACGACACTGCGCTTTTATGGTATTTTTAGTTTCAAATAAGCCCCTCCTAATAGAAAATCAAATGTAGGCCGAGAGTGTCGTCCCTGATTAGCCTGTGCAGACTGCACAGGCTAATCTGGGATGACACTTTACGCAAATGCATTAAGCCCAATTTTCTGAAAACAAGGTTCAATTGTCTTTTGTGATTGACATGATGCAATTGAATAAATTGTCGTGCAGTTGTAGTGATGCATTTTATCATGGATAATGGTCAGACAGTTGTAGTATCAACAAATTCACATCTTCATTTGAAGGAGGATTTAGAAATCTGCAAGTAAGTCGTTATTTTGATATTGTCGTACATTTTCGTGACTCAAAAAATCAAAATATCCCACCGTAAGGACCAATTTGCTAAGTTTAAGTCACAATCATGCAGTTTATAATATATAATGGCGACACAAATGCATGTATTGTGGCCAATATTATTTACAAAATGATGGTGACAACTTTTAAAAAGGGGATAAATTAAGTAGCAACAACTTTTTTGAGCCAGGGGGAACCCTTGTTGAGAGCTAAATAGAGAATAGACACCTTATACATAATAAAATTACTTATCTTTACCAAAACAGCATTTTGTATTTGCAGGGCTGTTTCACAGAGGTGAATGACTTCATGCAGAAGAACATGGCCCTGATCGGGGGCGTCGCCCTCGGAATCTCCTTCTTCCAGGTACATGCATAGTCATACTGCTGTTAAAGATACACATTAACAAATTGCCATGAAAAACAATTGCTTTTTGTCTGTGAATGAAAACATTTAATAGAAGAGAACAGTAGATTATACATGAATTGATGCTCAAACCCCACAACAACTGGATCGAATATACAAATATGAACTTAGAACTGATAAATACAGTGTGATGACAATTTGTACACAATAAAAAAGCATTAAATGAGGCAAACATTGTTGCCTACAAACCACTTCATACTTTTATTATCTGTATTGTACATCTTGAATTCCTGTGCACATTTTTTGATATTTGCATGCCAAATGGTGTAAAAACTGTCCAATACGGTCATGCTTTTCTTTAAAGTGTGTGTTGTCCTGCCTGTCAAGGGTTGTTATAAGCTATTTTATGAAAAGCAGATATTGACTCCCTAGACTTTAACATGCTTTTTGTGATGTGAACTGCAGCTGATTGGAGCCCTGCTAGCCTGTTGTCTCGCCAAGAACATCAACAAGGCCAAGTATGAGATAGTGCAGTAAAGGGGGACAATCCATGGACATGAGCAAGGGAGACAATTTGTGGAGCACAAAAAGGGAGACAATGTTGGAAGAACAACAATGGAAATTGATCAATCAAAATCTTTAAAAAATGTATACATCCAAATTTACTTGACATTTGTTCATGGTTTTGTGTTTCCATTGTTATGTTTTACTGTTTACTGCTTTAAAGAAGAACTGTATGACGTTGAATGAAAAAATGGAAATGTAAATACATGTATTTTTGTTTTATGATATCCTTTTATAAAATATCTATTATTATACCTATCATATTATATGAGAATATATTTGTTGTAATTGATTTTAATGTTTAGAATTAAGAGAGAAATTAAACGTTTTAGTAACACTTAGCCAAGCAGCAAACAATTAAAGGCATGAATATTCAGCGTCATGACACATCGAAGTGATTGGTGGTGATGCGCAGTAGTTAATCTATCATTTCCGAACTTGCACCAAATTGTGTATTTATCTTTCTTGACAAGTAAATTTTTTTGACATTGATTTGTTTTACATTTAATGAAAAAGGAAATTAGGTTAAAAAAAGATGCAAACTATCTGTTTATATATGGCCCCTCTAAAATAAGTTAAATTTATTGTCAAGGTAGAAAACAACACTTATTAAAAACTTTCTTACATAAATATTATTTCCTTGTAAAATAATTTGTATTAAATTGAATGCATTTGTCAAACCAATACGTATGCAGGTATAAGCCAACAAAATTCTATGTCATGTCTTAAAAAGAAATGAATGAATATAATGTTTAAGGATTTTGTTTGAAAGTGCTGGATGACAAATTGTTCAGCAAGAACACATTTATTAACATGTTCAGCCATATGATTAAAAATGCATGATTTTATTGTCCCCTACGGGTGAAACTGGAGGGGACTTATGGTTTGCGCTCTGTGCGTCAGTCTGTGAGTCTGTCAGACCGTCACACTTTTCTGGATCCTGCGATAACTTTAAAAGTTCTTCATATTTTTTCATGAAACTTGAAACATGGACAGATGGCAATATCGAGATTATGTACGTCATTTCATTTTATTCCTATGTCAAGAATTTTGGTTGCTATGGTAACAAATAGACAAAAATATTGCTGAAAATGGTGGATCCTGCGATAACTTAAAAAGTTCTTGATATTTGTTCCTGAAACTGGAAAGATGGATAGATGGCAATATGGAGATTATGCACGTCATTTCATTTTGTTCTTACGTCAAGATTTATGGTTGCTGTGGCAACAAATAGACTAGAAATATTTCTGAAAATGGTGGAGTTTCACCTGTAGGGGACTTATATTGCTTGGCAATAGTCTTGTTATAAATGTATTTTGTTAACTCTGTTATAACTGTTTGTTTTGAATTTATAAGACAGTTAAAGGATTTATATTTTAACTTTTTTTCTTTGTTATTTGTTATTATTAATATCGTTATTTTGTTAACTTGTATTTGCTAATTTTTAATTGTTTTTGTTCAAATACAGTTTAATAATGAAGAATCTGTTTTCATTGAAATGGAAATAATCATAGGTTATAATATTATACATTTAACATAAAACATGGTTTTCACTAATTGACATCTTAAACCAAGACCTATCTGGGTCATTATGTTTTGATTTTTGCATTATTATTAATGAAAAACAAACTAAAAATGTCCTTGCATTCTAACCAAAAGCATGGTTTGTTAAGAATCTTAAGAATTTATAACATAAAAATTACATATAACGCTTTTTATAGTGAACCGGTGGTATGACAACCAAACCTTCCATTGACAGACAGCGATATTTCAACATTTCTGTAAGATAATGATCTAATTTGTGCTCGTTTGTTTACTCTCTTTTTTCATTCTAGCCTTTTTTGTTATATAAAGATGATAATTATTAATATTATATAGATTTTATATTAACTTGTTTGCATTTTTTTCACCAAAGGTTCATAATTTACACAGACAGGGTGCATTTGAAATTATAATAGATAAATGTTGTGTTCAGATAGATATATGTTGTGTTTATTTTTTTTTTCACTGAACAGAAGAATATAAATTGTTTCACTTTATATTGTATTTTTTCTTACTTAGGGAGTTTATGGTAATTGTTGTTTTTTTGTTGGTTGAAAATAACCATGACATGTTTTTCCTTCAGATAATGGTGATTTATACTCACATTCCATAGATGGTTATTGAAAGAATACAAATTTTGTTATCAAAGATCAATACAAATACTCAATCATTATTTTAAAAACAGCTACCATATTTAGTTTTTACTTTCTTTTTCATGTCATGTTTATACTTGTCTTGCAATCAATGGCAGATTTTGCCCTTATATATTTTTTGTATCAAAATAGCAGCTTATCAAAAATATTGTATGTCTTTGATATGTTTTTTTCTTTCCTTTAACTGTTCTCTCAAAAAAATCAAAAGATTTACATATCTGGTGAGTAATCAATTACTGGTTTGATAATCTTTGTTGCATTTTGTTATGATTTGTTTTTTAACAGCAACTAAAATCAGACATATGTATATTGTTAATGCTTTAAAACCAGTTTCAAGGCGTTGTTGAATTACTAAATATCAGGAAAAAAAACAGGCAGATCTGTCAACAAAAGCAATTTATGCTATATTTATGCCCCCCTTCGAAGAAGAGGGGGTATATTGTTTTGCACATGTCGGTCTGTTCGTTGGTCCGTCCACCAAATGGTTTCTGGATGATAACTCAACAACGCTTAGGCCTAGGATTATGAAACTACATAGGTACATTGATCATGACTGGCAGATGCCCCTATTGATTTTCAGGTCACTAGGTCAAAGGTCAAGGTCACAGTGACTCAAAATAGTAAAATGGTTTCCGCATGATAACTCAAAAAAGCTTACGCCTAGGATCATGAAACATCATAAGTACATTGATCATGTGTGGCAGATGACCCTTATTGATTTTCAGGTCACTAGGTCAAAGGTCAAGGTCACAGTGACTCGAAACAGTATAATGGTTTCCGGATGGTAACTCGAGAAGGCTTAGGCCTAGGATCATGAAACTTCATAGGTTTATTGATCATGACTGGCAGATGACCCCTATTGATTTTCAGGTCACTAGGTCAAAGGTCAAGGTCACAGTGACTTGAAGCAGTATAAAGATTTCTGGATGATAACTCAAGAATGCTTAAGCTTGGGATCAGGAAAGTTCATTGGGACATTGGTCATGACTGACAGATGACCCCAATTGATTTTAAGTACTCTAGGTCAAAGGTCAAGGTCACAGTGACTTGAAACAGTAAAATGGTTTCTGGTTGATAACTCACAAATGCATTGGTTTAGGATCAGGAAAGTTCATGGGGACATTGGTCATGACCGACAGATGACCCCTATTGATTTTCAGGACTCTAGGTCAAAGTTTAAGGTCACAGTGATCTGAAGCCACTACAAATGACAGCCCATTTGGGGGGCATGCATGTTATACAAACAGCCCTTGTTTAATATTATCTAACACATTTCTGAAATGTATCTTAAACGTTTGTTTTGCTTATTCTTATTACATGTGTCTGCATTTGCTAATCGAAATAGTGTTATTGGTTCTCAAACAGTGTGTTACCAGAGAGGACTTAAGGGTTACTTTTTATGCTATGCCACCTGCTGTGAAACTGCAAAATTGAATTCTGAAATCAACTATAAAGATACTTTGATGAAGCTCGGTAAATTTATCAACTGCAAAGTAATTAAGTTATTCTCAAAATCTGGTAGTCCATTATGGCAACTAGCTTTTCAGAAAGCTTCATTGACATTGATTACTATACCAATTACCCACCGACTTCCATACCACCATCCTGCTGCATAGGAATGGCTTTCTAATAAAAGTTTTGAATACATTTTTCATGTAATGAAAATACCCCATTTATGTGTTTACCTATTTTGAAGTATTATGTACCATGTTTTTTGTTCACTGAGATAAAGCAAATGTCATGTTACTGTTACTTGAAATAGAACAAACCTTAATATTTTCATATCACGAAACAAGTGTTTATGAAAGGTATTATAATGAAATTTGTATACACACAGCTCTATAGGTTTACCCTTTATTCGTTTGTCAATCCCTCAAACTTTTCATCAGTCAACAAAAACTTCCAAAGGAACCTAAAATATGATTGTCAAGCTTGTATGCAAATTCGGTGCAATGGATTATGTATTATCTTTAACCCTTTACCACTTAGATTCTTATTATTACAAATGTGTAGTCCCAAATTAAGTTAAATCAAATTTAAGACCGTTCTTACTAGATTTAAGTTTTAAAGGCTTCATTTCCAATCCTCCGATACTGATATGCAGCAAACAGCATAAAACCGGAACAGACTGCAAGTTACTTGCAGGGGCTGTTCTGGTTTTATGCTGTTGGCACACAGCCATTTTCACTTGTCTTCTGTGTGGGAAAGGGTTAATAATTATATCCAGAGGTCAATAGTCAAGCAAATGTTACTTAAATATTATAACACTATATACTGCAATAACTCAAAAAGTATACAACATAATTATGATCATTGAACTTTTAATACTCTTGAAAGGCATTGTGATGCATAATCATTTTCCACCTAATGTTAAACATGTCAGGAATGATAAAAATAAATAAAAATAATCTAACAATACTGCTTTGACAAATGGACATTCGATGATGGATTGTTACATATTTACATATAACATGCAATACAGAGGTAATACTCAATTGTTAATTGAAAGGTGTTTTAGCCCGTAGGGAACTTCTGTATCGCTTGCAACATGTCAGACTTGCTTCAGTACTTTTTATTTATACTTAAAAGTTTTGTCTTATATTTTAACTTAAAAGTTTAATAAGTATTGTTCGTAAATGAATTGTTGTTTTGCAATGTTTTGTTTTTGAAACAATTTAAAAAATAGTACAACAAAACTTTTATTTCCTTTTTTTTTTTTTTTACTTGTGTCATTTTATAAGTTTGAAGATTTCACTTTCGAGTAAAAATCTTTTACAGTCCTGAACAGAAGCTTTCTGTAATTTCAATAATAAATGTGACATGTAAGCAGCAGTGTGAAAGTTAGATGTGCTTTGTATTGTTGTTTTATAAATAATTGTTCAATGTTACTTTTACAGTTTATCTCGTTTTCTATTCTGTGCAGTATTACTCCTGGCAATCGCAAAATGAATTCCAATTTACATTATTGTATATTTGTTTTCTGTTATTATATCTATATGGTGTTTGGCTTTGACTGTGATCATTTATCGAATCTCTTGCATATAAATATAGATGTAGTTATTTGTTATTCTCAATAAATTTATCTTCTGCACATTATGTCGTTTGTGAATGCCTCATTGATGCCCCCATACGTAGTACTGATGTTTATAATCACCTGGTGAAGGGAGTGGAGACTAGGAATTTCATTTGCCTGTCCATCTGTCCGACTGAATGTCATTTATTCTGTTTTTTGGAAACACTTTCATGACAGCTCTATATCTCATATTCCCTGTGACAGATTCTCGTGAAACTTCGCTATATTGTAAAGGGCATTGAAAGGATGTGAAGAAGGCCCGTGTCAGTCATGTTGCTTCTAAGCAAAGTGCGTTCTTAAAGGTCAAATATTTGTGCATACATTGTTAAGTCCACTCCATATCTTGAATACCCTTTTAAGGATTTTCATGAAACGTACTTATATGTTCAGCTCATTGTGAAACAATGTAGAAGGCCAGTCCTTGAAGGCCTGAGTGAGTCACGCTAAGGGTCAGGGTTATTCTTTGAGGTAATAAAAAGCCCTTGGGTTTTGTATTCGCTCCATATCTATCATTTCCCATTTTAATGAATTTTATGAAACTTAGCTGACATGTGCAAAAGACTTAAGTAACTTATGCCCACTTAAGGATTAGGTTATACCCCAAGGTCAACTGTTTGAGCCACATTGTCATGCTTGCTAAATATCTATTATACCCTTTAAAAGGTTTTCATAAAACTTGCTTAAAATGTTAAGGTTATTGAGACATTGTGTGCAACTCATGAGTCAGTCACACAGGGCAATGTTAAAGTCATAAAAATCAAGATTTAAAGGGACCTTTTCACAGATTTTGGCATGTATTGAAGTTTGCCATTCAATGCTTTATATTGATAAATGTAAACATGGATCTAAAAAGCTCCAGTAAAAAACCATCAACTGGGCTCGAACCACTGACCCCTGGAATAAAAGTCTTAACGCGAAGACCACTGTATCTCATTCGTGCTGATACAATGACATATTTTGTGACACTATGAGGTTTGCTTATAGAGTATAAAATACTATGAGGTTTGCTTATAGAGTATAAAATACATCTAACGACAACAACAAAACTCTCCAAATGATTCAATTGTTTCATGTTGCAACGCTTTATAAGTTTCAGGTTTTTAAATCATCAAAAGATGCCTATAATGGATATTTTAGAGCATGGTAAATGCTAAGTATTACCGTTTCCTCACAAATATGATAACTACAACTAAAATTTTCGAATCTGAAACATTTTTCAAAATTGTTGTCAACTTACCAAAACATGAAAAGGTCCCTTTAAGTCTTTATTTTTGTGCATGCCTCATATCTCTAATATCCATAAAATAATTTTTGAAGTTTGTTGCAAAAGACAGATTCCAGCAATCTAAATCTTTAGCATCATGTTGTATCTGATACAAGAGCAGGCATGGCTTCACCCAAACTAGAAATGACAACAAAATATTGTTTGGTGATTTATTAGTAACAAAACTTAAAATAGCAATTCCCATACCACAATAAGCAAAGTCTGTAACAATCAGTAACAATATACCAACAAGAGCTTGACACAGCAGGGGTGACCACTTCCCTGAGGCTTTTTTAATTTATAGGAAGAAGAAATAATAAATATAAAATACATTTAGAAAATAGGCACTTTACCCTAGAAATTTAACATTGATGCAACACTTAAAATATCATGAATATAGGTTGTTCTCGCCCAACAAATTTAAAAATAATGAATACGTCAACATTTTCTTTAATAAAACTTATATCTTAAAACAATAATATAATTCAAATTGGAATTAAACATTAAAGGGTGAGGTAAAACAAGGTTTTTATTTACATTGCAAAGTCCAATCCAATCAATTGTATACATAAACACAGTATTTAACAGAAGACCAAGACACATACAGGTTTATAATGTACATATATTTCAAACCCTTTTCCATCTCTAAAAAACAACAGTATAATGTTTGAACTTCTATTGTATTGTATAATTGCAGACAAAAACATTTCTAAAAACATCTCTTATTTCATAAGAGCAACATTTTGTGAAACTGGCCAATCTATCAAAGTAACTGATCAACCTGTTCATAAACCGTTGGCCAAAGTGTTATTTTGTTAAAAAAAATCCATCATTATTTTATTTAATATATTTTTTCTGAATTTGTTTCACATTAGTTAGTTGCTAAAACTAGTGCTTGCGGATTCTAAATTCTAAGTTCTAATTTGAAAAAGGGGCATAAATTTAGAAATTTCTTTATGTCGGATAATAAAAAAGTGCCCATGTACATTTTGATATCATAAGGAACAATGCTTTTATGTGAAAACATGTTGGAGTACTTTGTGCCACAAGTTTGTGTATCTGGATAGACATACAGACTTCAAAGGTGAATCGTGCCTTACACCCGCTTCTTTGTTGCAGGTGGTATAATCAATGGTCACCAAGCCAAACAACAAAACCTTATCAGATTTAGAATATTGCCTACATAATTAAATTCTGGCACCACTGACAAGTGTGCACATATAAGATATGAACCTCAGTCTGGTCAAACAGGTCTTAATGCATGAGCGTTCAATGTCGGCAAAGTTTTGCCAGTGCAGTTTGCACAGACTTATCATGGACAACACATTCCACTTTTATTGTTGATAAGTTTAAAGGAAGTCTCTTCTATGCAAAAATCCAGTTAACCCTTTCAGTGCGGGAACCGAATTTTGAAGGCCTTTGCAAACAGTTTGGATCCAGATGAGACGCCACAGAACATGGCGTCTCATCTGGATCCAAACTGTTTGCTATTCTGATAGTATATTTTGAAAAAAAAATCGAAGAAATGCTAATTGTAGAAATTCAGCAGACGACATTTTAGCAGACAATAAATTTCCCAGCATGCAAAGGGTTAAGTTCTGGCACCACTGACAAGTGTGCACATATAAGATATAAACCTTGGTCTGGTAAAACAGGTCTTAATGCATCATCGTTCAGTGTCGTAAAAGTTTTGCCAGTGCAGTTTGCACAGGCTTATCATGGGCAACACATTCCACTTTTATTGTTGATAAGTTTAAAGGAAGTCTCTTCTATGCAAAAATCCAGTTAACCCTTTCAGTGCCGGAACCGAATTTTGAAGGCCTTTGCAAACAGTTTGGATCAAGATGAGACGCCACAGAACGTGGCGTCTCATCTGGATCCAAACTGTTTGCTATTCTGATAGTATATTTTGAAAAAAAAATCGAAGAAATTCTAATTGTAGAAATTCAGCAGACGACATTTTAGCAGACGATAAATTTTCCAGCATGCAAAGGGTTAAGGTTGAAAGTATCATCCCTGATCTGGTATAACAATTTGCGATGATGCATTAAATCCTGGTTTTACAGAGAGGCTCACACGAGTGTCAAACAAAGAGCCAGCTTTCAGAACAGCCAGTTTTCAGAATGGCTAAACACACTGTGAATCAAATCTCTATGTATGGTGTTTGTACCAGATAAAACTTCAGAGCTAGCTTTCTATACATGTATCTAAAATTACATCAAATCAAACACACTTGTTTACAACAATACAAAAGCTTATAAATACTACTGATTATATATTCTCATATTTAATAAGTGACCCAGAGAAAAATGAAATTTTTCTGAAATAAACATCAACTTAATAGTTTTGCACCATCTAAGAACGCTATTTTAATGGTAAACAGAACATGCCAAATACATTCCCCACCCATCACTGTATTACTAGGACCTATCGGCTTATTTAAACAATTACAATACTTCACAAATACATGTTCAGCTGTAAAAGTATTTTAGAAGTTCATGAGGTCCATACAAGCCAGAAGCTGCAGTATGTGTGAACCCGGAGTGTGTCCCAAACCGTACTTATTAATAATTAATTATTACTTAATACTTTCACAAAAGTTGGGACATATTTTGAATTACAGCTGCAATTGCAGCTCTATTCTTCTTTTACTGAAAGATATTCAATATTAGTGTAGTCTTGTGGCGTGGGGGAAAACCGGGATACCCGGAGTAACATGATGGTCAAAATCATGCTAAAAAAATGGTGACCTGTCAACCAATCTCACATGCGCCCCTGAGGACTGGAAATTGAACCCAGGTTGCAATACATGTACCACTTAAAATCTTTTGTTGCAAAGAAGAACACTTGCATAGTGGTTTGAGATTAATATCTATCAGATCTCTGCTACTGTAAGTCATTATTATCACTGCTGATTAAACTTGCAAAAAATCAATGGCACAATGGTACATGTATATAAAGATAAATAATTAATCTTCTAAGTTAAAATATTAGAAATAAACTTAAACAATTCATTTGCCTCTATATCCTTTAGGCACCTGGTCGATTTTTTCAGCGAAACATTGTAGTGTATTGAAACGTATACAATTTACAACCGGGGCTTTTTTTAAAGGTATCACCTACAACGTTGTTAAACGTGCACATTTTTCACAATTTTCAATACTGTAACGGATTGTCGCGTTTTAAAAAAATACATTTTACGGTTCACAACAAAAATCGGGTCTAAAATACGTTTTTACCCATAACAGTTGTTTATCGTCAAACAATTATCCACTTATTAAAATACGTTATAATTTGTTTTAGAAAGTGATGCCCCATAGCGGTTTCTACCGTATTTTTACGCTTTTATACAACTGAAAAATGAAGTGCATGAGAATACTAATATATATTAGATGAAGACAAAAGAAGAACTGTAACATATTTTTACGAACTTTGTCAATAGCAAATAAACCTCTGTATAACATATAAAAACGTATTTTTTTTTAAATCGATACAGATCAATTAACAATATTACACATGATCTGTTGTATGATCTTTTTTGCCAAAACGTTGTCATATAAACAATAGAAATGCAGAACTTTCTTAAGTTTATACCACAAACATGACAGAAATCATTGTTTTCAAAATACCACTGGTTTGCTTTTTATACGCCCGTATAAAATACGGGACGTATTATGTGAAACCCCTTGGCGGGCGGCGGGCGGGCGGCGCGCGGAAGGCATCACTTTGTCCGGACTCTAATTCAAATTGTATTCATCCGATCTTCACCAAACTTGGTCAGCAGTTGCATCTAGTTGATATCTAGGCCAAGTTCGAATATGGGTCATGCCGGGTCAAAAACTAGGTCATAGGGTCAATAAGTGCATTTTCAAAGGGGCCACTTTGTCCGGACTCTATTTCAAATTGTATTCATCCGATCTTCACCAAACTTGGTCAGCAGTTGCATCTAGTTGATATATAGGCCAAGTTCGAATATGGGTCATGCCGGGTCAAAAACTAGGTCATAGGGTCAATTAGTGCATTTTCAACGGCGCCACTTTGTCCGGACTCTAATTCAAATTGTATTCATCCGATCTTCACCAAACTTGGTCAGTAGTTGCATCTAGTTGATATCTAGGTCAAGTCCGAATATGGGTCATGCTGGGTCAAAAACTAGGTCAAAGGGTCAATTAGTGCATTTTACTTTGTCCGGACTTTAATTCAAATTGTATAAATCTTATCTTCACCAAACTTGGTCAGTAGTTGCATCTAGTTGATATCTAGGCCAAGTTCGAATATGGGTCATGCCGGGTCAAAAAGAAGGTCAAGAGGTCACATAGTGCATTTCAAGCATTAAGCATGTTGTCGTCTCTCTAATTGAAGTAGTTTTCATCTGATCGGCACCAAATTTAGTCAGATGTTACATCTAAATGATATCTAGGTCAAGTTCAAATATGGGTCATGCCGGGTAAATATCTAAAGTCTCGAGGTCACTTAGTGCATTTCAAGCATTGAGCATGGTGTCTAAAACCTTCAAACGGGCATATCTTGTGACAGTTTGGCACTCTTGTTTAAGATGAATTTTGGGCATTTAAATACTTATTGATTTTAACTCTCAATTATTAACCATAAATGGTCGAAACTTTTTTTGACAAGTTTATCGCCAACAGACTGTATATTGAACATTCGAACGTTGAGTCTTATGTTTAGTGTGAGCGTTAGCTCACACTTATGTTACAGACCAAAGTTTGCAAATCAGTATGCGCGTAACTGCTTAACTACGCTATGGAAAGACAACCACTGTCTGTTTCAGTAAAACTAGCAGACGACAAATTTATGCTAGAAGTGTCTACTAGGAAAGATAACCACCACATCTGCCTGTTCACTGCAGTGGGTGTATATGACTAATAGTGTTTAACGGCTTGTAAGACGACATTGGCCAGTCAAGTATTTATCATTGAACTCTGTACATATTGGCTCCTTTTAGGGAAAACAGGGTTTAATGCATGTCAAATAAGATTAGCCTGTGCACACTGATTAGCCTGTGCAATGCGCACAAGCTAATGAAGGACGACATTTCTGATTGTATAATGTTTTTCGTTTAAAGAGTCTCTGGTACTGGGATGACAATTAATGCATATGCATTAAGCCCTGTTTTCCCAAAATGAAGCTTTAATTATATTTTTTATTAATGATTAAAAAAAAACACACCTGGACCTGTGCTTTATGACACACAATTTATAAATTTGAATGGGTTGTGTTCATTTAAAACTTGCAATATAAAAAGCTATTACATAATTTTTTTAACTGAGTTGCGTCTAAACTTATACCACAGCAAACACCAACAGCGCCTTCAGCGCTTTGATAATTTTTGTCTTTGATTAAGTTTCAGTTCATTTACAAACATTGATAATTGTATTTTTTAAGAAAAAAAGTTTCAGGGTTCCTACGCCTAATAAGGGTCAGGTTTTGAAACAACGAAATTTGTATGCGTTCAATAACGTTGTAGTCGTTCACTGTAAAAATCGCCCTGGTTTTGAGGAGAGAAAAAACGTGTACATTGTAATACGTTACAGGTGTGCAAAGAATATTAAAGATCAACAGTATTGTTATATAAATAAATATTCTTCTATTATTGCACATGTTATAAAGGTAACTATATAAAATAAACTCTTGATTAATAAGTAACAAATTAAAAATAAACTTTAAAAAATAACTACTTTCTCTTTAATCACATATTTTTAAATTAACACGTAACAGCCATACAACAATAACTATTCTTTTTGACTAAATAAATGTTATATAAAACAAAAAAACAAACATTGTATTTAAATTATTCATAATTTTAAATCACATACAAATTTACCGAACTCTTTTTTTACAGGACAGTGTATAAAAGTGTACATTATTAAATTATTTTTATTGCTTTGACATTTGTTACTTAACAACACAAAATAATATATTAGAATTTTAAAGTTGAACAGCAAAACATACCTTACTAAATATACAAAAACACAGAATTTGTTGTGATGGTCCACATCATTTCAAAATCAATATGGAAAAAAAATGTTCACACAGGAGTTCAACAGATTTCACATCAAATGCATTCATACATATAATTATAATTGGGCCATGTGAAAAGGGGGTTTAATGCATGTGCGTAAAGTGTTGTCCCAGATTAGCCTGTGGAGTCGGCACAGGCTAATCAGGGACAACACTTTCCACCTTAACTGGATTTTTGCTAAGAATAGACTTTCTTAAAACGAAAAATACCATAAAAGCGGAAAGTGTCATCCCTGATTAGCCTGTGCAGACTGCAAGGCTAATTTGGGACGACATTTAATGCACATGCATTAAGCCCCTTTTCACAGAGCAAAGCCCAATTATATATACCACCATTTGAATAGAACTCAAATCATAGTAATGTGCCAACCAAGAAGGCGAAGATTAACACCCAAATATCAGGGTGGGGCAACCTGCTCCTTTTGTGTTTGCCTCTTCTTCCCCCATTTCCCTGCTTAATGGTCAAGTTGAGGAAATATGTTGAGCTTAGTAGATTATCGTTTTTCACAGATTAATATTTTCACAAGTGAATATATTTATTTTCTATCATCACAGGTGAATACATATCAGTACTCTACCAACAACCAACACATATCCTCAGGAATCCTGTTTATTTAATGCCTTTTCAATTGCTTTTGTTACATTTTAAAATAATTTAATTGGAGTATTTTGCTTGAATAATGAGGTCATAAAACGAAGTCATTTCACAGTTAACACTTGAAAAGTATATAAGGACAATTATTATTGATACTTTTTTACACTGTGATTTTTCACTGTTTATTTCCCTATAAACCACAAAAAAGCTCTTAATTTAACTACGTTAAAGTGAATGTGCAAGAAAAATAAAAGGGTTAAAATAAATGCGTAAAAAAAAGCTTTGTTGCATTGCTGTACTCACCTAACTATAATGTGATTACATGATCACGACACACAAAATTTATTAATGCTAGTGTGGAGGCAATGTTGGAGACCCTTTTGAACTTTCTCCTTCTTTATGGTAAATGCATGTATTGATGTTGAATTATCATTTCTCTTGTGTTTGTGTCAGGCAGTCAGATACCAATTGTTACTTACTCTAATATATTATTATTTAAATTTGTTTTGAGTAATTTTTCAAAACCATGCAACTAGTTGCATGATTCACATCTCAAACCATTATGGATGATTCACAGCTCAAACCATTATACATGATTCACAGCTCAAACCATTAAACATGATTCAAAGTTCAAACCATTATACATACTTCACAGTTCAAACCAATATGGATGATTAGCAGCTCAAACCATTAAACATAATACACAGTTCAAACCATAAAACATGCTTCACAGCTCATACCAATATGCATGATTTTCAATTCAACTGTCTCTTCGACTACCAATACTATGTTGACTTGTTGCATTCAATGGTAAACTGGTTTTTAGGATGGATGGTAAACTGGTTTAGGCTGGTTCCCTGGTGCCTCCTCTTTCAAACAAATGGGTGCACTCCATTCCAGTCCACATTAGCACCGTACCATCTACAAATCAATATGAGTCTTGTTCTGAGAAAACTGGGCATAATTCATGTGCATTAAGTGTCATCCCAGATTAGCCTGTGCAGTCCGCACAGGCTAATCAGCGATGACACTCTCCGCCAAAATTGGATATTTGCTATAAAGAGACTTCATTTAAACAAAAAAAATATCATACAAGTAGAAAGTGTCGTCCCTGATTAGCCTGTGCAGACTGCACAGGCTAATCTGGGAGGACACTACGCACATGCATTATGCCCAGTTTTCTCAGAACACAACTCATATAAATGAAGCTTACTCTAGGAAAATGTGCGTAAAGTCTTGTTCCAGATTAGCCAATGCAGTCTGCACAGGACAACCCGGACAACAATAACTGCATTAAACAGATTCTTGCTAAGAAAAGACTTCCTTTAATCCTTTACCCCTTATATGATGGGTTTGTAGTCCCTTAGAAAATCTAACTAAATTAAAAACATTCTTTACTAGAATCAAGTTTTATCTTTACTAGAATCAAGTTTTAAAGGCTTCATTTCAACTTTAAAAAACTGATGATCACAAACAGCATAAAACCTGAACAGACTACAAGTTACTTGCAGGCTATTCTGGTTTTATGCTGGTTGAAAAATACAATTTTCACTTTTCTTCTGAGGGGGAAAGGGTGTCACAAAAAATACCATTACAAGCGGAAAGTGTTGGACCTGTGTTGACAGCACAGGCTAATCTGGGATGACACTTAACGCACATGAATTAACTCTTTCAGCGCGGGAACCGAATTTTGAAGGCCTTTGCAAACAGTTTGGATCCAGATGAGACGCCACAGAACGTGGCGTCTCATCTGGATCCAAACTGTTTGCTATTCTGATAGTATTCTTTGAAAAAAAAATCAAAGAAAATGCTAATTTTAGAAATTCAGCAGATGACATTTTAGCAGACGACAAATTTCCCAGCATGCAAAGGGTTAATGCTGCTGAAAAGTATGCTGACTACAATGGGGATGATTGATGAAGAGAAACATAATTAAAACAAAATATATGAACAACTGAAAATAAGAAATAATCAATTACTTGGTTAAAATGCAACGCTCCAAAGGTGGTATTTTCTCTTCCTCAATTTTTCGAGCTACAGCAGTCTTCACGCGAAATCTTCTATTGTATCTGGTGTCTGAAATCCAAAAACATTCTTGGGCACATATTCACAAATATTGTAAAATAAGTCGGAATTTAAATAAAGTAGTACGTAATGAAGTTAAATAATTATGAGATAAAATATGTATGTTAATTTCGACAATTTTTTTTAATTTAAAGGTTATGTAATAACCATTTCACAAAACAAATTGTGTGATAAATGATGTTTATTATAAGATTTATATATACTGTACATGCAACAGTCAGTGAGAATTAAATTAAATTAATTAATTTGAGAAATAGAACCCAAGTTTTCTTAAAGGTTTTGCAGTGTTCAGTTATCTTGGCGGACCCAACATAAATAAGTAAAGCATCAAGGTTGTCATAATTGAGGCATCAACATTAATGATATTTAATTATAAAACAGAATACATGTAGCTGGATGCATTAATTTCAAGCATAAATAATTCTTTAAATTTGCATATATGCTGAAATGTGTGTGTTTTCTAAAGAAAAGAAACACATGCCATTGATTCTTCAAGTCTGCACAGGCTTATCAGGGACAACATTTTCCGCTTTAATAGAATTTTTTGTTTAAAGGAAGTCTCTTCTTAGCGACTACAACGACAGTTTAGGCAGAAAGTGTTGTCCCTGATTAGCCTGTGCTGCAAATCTTGGACGACACTTTATGCACATTCACTGTTTTCCCAGAGCAAGGGGTCAAATATTTCCTGGTATACATCACATCAGGATACCTATTCATCAGGATACCATTTCATCAGGATACATGTTTATCAGGATACCTATTCATCAGAATACCTATTTATCAGGATATATATTCATCAGGATACTTATTCATCAGGATACCAATTCCTCCCATACCTATTCATCAGGATACCTATTCATCAAGATACAAATTCATCAGGATAGATATTTATCAGGATACCAATTCATCAGGATACCTATTCATCAGGATTCATCAGGATACCAATTCATCAGGATACCTATTTATCAGGATACCTATCCATTGTTGTGAAAGTAATTATAACACAACCAACATTGTGCAACTACAAAACCTGACAATGTGTGATAACAATACGAACAATGAACAACATATTTTACCATATCTCTAACTGTAAGTTTGATTTCTATCTGAAAATAGACTAAGAATATCCTTAAAATGTTTACTTCATGCTTTTTGTTCACACAACGACAAATAATGCACTTGAAGCAAAATGACTGCGCTGCAACATTACACCAAAATTAATGTGGAATACAATTGTTACTAATATAAGTGCGAGTGTTTTTTTCACATATCTTTTATTAAGTGTATTAATGGGCTTCAGAACTTTTGTAAATAAGACAACTCATTTTAATTAAAAAGAATGTCCATGTACCGGTAGGTCTATGGCATGTTTCTTATAGCGCAAACATTTCACTTTAACATTTCAATAGATGCAAATCAATTTAAGGACACATACAAACATAACATGACAATTGTTTGATTTAATCCAAATTGTGCCATGATTTTTTTTCCGATCTGAACACAAATTAAGAGGACTGCTAAATTAATGGATAAAAATAAATGTGTCTTTTACAAAAATAAAAATGTGGCTTACAAAACAAGCACTTAATATAAAATAAAAATCTTTGTAATATCCTTAAAAGAGGCTTGTTCACAAAATGACAAAACAAAAGTAAAGTATTGAAACGAGCGTATTATCACAAATGCATAAAAATAGTAAATATAGTGTTTCTTTTATTATATACACCAATAAAAACAAATATTCATTTGAACTTGTTACACGCTAAATCAATAATGTGCATATATTTTACTAACGAAAGTAATAAACAACACAGTAAAGTTCAAAAGCCTGAAAGCACAATAGTTGCGTATTAGATTATTCCAAATTAAATAGGTTTGTTTTTTATAAACATATTTACTGCTATTTTCCACAACTATGAAAATATGTGAACAATTCCCTTTAAGCATCCACACACGACTATAAATGTGTCTTAACACACACTGATGCCTCCACATTTCGGTTTTGTCTTAAACTCAACTTATGTCGGAAAAAAAACTGAACAAAAGTATGGAAATGCACAGGTTTACGTGCTTGTTAATATGTTTGTACAGTTTTATCTCTCTCGGAGCAATACTGTTAAAGTGACGTCCAACACAAGTTAAAAAAGTATTATTTTGAATAAACAGGGGAACAACTCTGCATGCGTAGAAAATATAAAAATTTAAATATGGAGGGTTGCAATTTCACATGCTGGTTATTTAAGTTTTAGCCTTCTAGCACAAATACTTTTTGATTTACACCTGACATCAGTTAAAAAACAATTCCATATAATAAGAGCAATAACTCTGCTAATGTCAAACATATGCAAAACAAACGATAAAGGTGGTCAAAGACGGACTAACAAGGGCGAATCTACCTCCCCCTTATAGTTAAGTTAAGGCATTTCTTAAGCATTTCATGGTTAACCTTTACCACACGCTGACTGTTAAAACTCCAGTTTCCATTCTGCACCACAAAGTGAGTTTATGTTATTAACTCATTTATGCCTAGCATCTATAAAAAATGCCTTGGCAAACAGCGTAGACACTGATGAGACGCCGCATGATGCGGTGTCTCATCAGGGTCTGCGCTGTTTGCTTACAGGAATTTCTGTAAGAATTATTATAAATATAGAAATAAATATACTAGACATCCCTAATTTTGGAAATAAATGGATCCAATTTCGAAGGATGGGAGAGTCCACTAGGCATAAATGGGTAAAATGCACACATCATTCTGCTGTTTTGTCTGAAACAGTGAGCTAGTTACATACGTCCCCAGTCCTCGTCAGGATTTTTCTCGTGTTTGTCTTTTGGTAGGCGTAGTGTCTCTATGCAATATGCATAACACGCATACACAATAGACATTGACGTTGAGCAAATCATAAAAAAATGACTGTACTTAATTTTGAAATCTGATAAGGGTAGACGTTACACTGAATTGTTATTTATTTTTTATTGCCTTTTTATCTTCGATTATATGCTAATTATTTAAACATACAATTTAATTTATGAGTTCCTTTTAGGGCATAGTCACTGTTTCAAAAATAATATGGAAAAACTGTTTAAATTTATGAATAAAGTGCAATAAGATCCTTATTTTTAGAAATGTTGTTTATCATTTACCTATATTTATCACAGTGTATGTATTTTGTAGAAGACCAGTGTAGTAATACAAGGTGAAGTGATGCTCCACCCTCCAGTCAGACACAAGGTCATGGTTGTTGCTAAAAAGTAGTCCCCACTGATTGTTTACCAATGTCAGCCATATTGGACTCTTAGGCGTTTTCAACATACTGCCAATCTGCAAAAAAAGGACTGCTACAGTCGGTAAGTTAGCAAGTGATAATTCATTTTTAAAACATGCTCAAGTTTTACATATGCATTTACACGTGGCAAAATAGCTTATATTTGTTAGCATAAAATTGGTAGATTTCTGATTTTGGCAAAATAAATCTTAATAATTTGCCTTGTTCAATGTCCAATGTGTTTGACTTTTACGTCCACAATAAATAGTGTTTTAGAGTGGGAGTCACTTGTTAGAAGTGGGCCCTATTTATCATTTGCCAATCAAATAGTCCATGGATATGAGTGATAGTATAAAGCCCTATTCATTACATACCAATTAAATAGTCCAAACATATAAAGTGATACTCAACAGAATAGCGCATTATGCTGTATACAGATTTCATTAAATAAAGATACAAATATATTAAAACATCCACACATTATCATGTAGAATTTGAGTTGCAAAATAATGTCATCATTCAAAGTGAAAAAGTCAGAATAAAATGACTTCATTTGAAAAAAGTAGAAAACAAGAGGGCCTGAAAGGCCGAAAGTTGCTCACTTGAGATAACAAGATATTATTGAGACAAATCTTCTGACCAAGTGTCATGAAGATCGGAAAATAAATGTGGCCTCTAGAGTGTTAACAAGGTTTTACTATAGCCATATAAGGAAAAATGCCCCGCCCCCTGGCAGCCATGTTTTTCAACCAACCGGCATCATTTTTAAACACTTCCAAGATATTATCAGGATAAATCTTCTGACCAAGTTTCATGAAGATTGGACAGTAAATGTGGCCTCTAGAGTGTTAACAAGATTACTATAGCCATATAAGGAAAATGCCCCGCCCCTTGGAAGCCATGTTTTTCAAGCAAACATAATTATTTTCGAACTCATCCAAGCTATCATTGACACCAATCTTCTCATCCAAGATATCATTTTTATTTAATATAAGATATCATTTTGACAAATCTTTTGACCAAGTTTCATGATAATCGGAACATAAATGTGACCTCTAGAGTGTTAACAAGGTTTTACATGTACTACAGCCATATAAGGAAAAATGCCCTGCCCCCGTGGTGGCCATGTTTTCTAAGCAAACGTAACCATTTTCTAACTCATCCAAGATATCAATAAGACAAATCTTCTGACCATATTTCATGAAGATTGGACTATAAATGTGGCCTCTAGAGTGTTAACAAGATTTTACAATAGCCTTATATAGCCATATAAGGAAACATGCCCCGCCCCTTGGCAGCCATGCTTTTTAAGCAAATGTAACAATTTTCGAACTCATACAAGATATCAATAAGACAAATCTTCTGACCATTTTTCATGAAGATTGGAAATAAATGTGGCCTCTAGAGTGTTAACAAGGTTTTACAAAAGCCATATATAGCTTTATAAGGAAAAATACCCCACCCCCTGGTGGCCATGTTTTTAAAGAAACCAAAACCATTTTCAAACTCATCCAAGATATGATTGGGAAAAATCTTCTGACCAAGTTTCATGAAGATTGGAAAATAAATGTGGCCTCTAGAGTGTTAACAAGGTTTTACTATAGCCATTTAAGGAAAAATGCCCCGCACCTTGGCGACCATGTTTTTTAACCAAAGGGCATCATTTTTTACCTCTTCCAAGATATTATTGGGATGAATGTTCTGATCAAGTTTCATGAAGATTAGACAATAAATGTGGCCTCTAGAGTGTTAACAAGATTTTACTATAGCCATATATAGCCATATAAGTAAAAATGCTCCGCTCCTTGGCATCCATGTTTTTCAAGCAAAGGTTACCATTTTTGAACTTATCCAAGATATCATTGGGACAAATCTTCTGAGCAAGTTTCATGAAGATTGGAAAATAAATGTGGCCTCAAGAGTTTTAACAATGTTTTACTATAGCCATATAAGGAAAAATGCCCCGCCCCCTGGCGGCCATGTTTTGCAACCAACCGGCATCATTTTGTTCGAACTCGTCCAAGATATTACTCGGATGAATCTTCTGACCAAGTTTCATGAAGGTCAGACAATATTTATGTGGCCTCTAGAGTGTTAACAAGATTTTACTAAACCCATATATAGCCATATAAGGAAAAATGCCCCGCCCCTTGGCAGCCATATTTTTCAAGCAAACGTAATCACTTTCAAACTTATGCAAGATATTATTGAGACCAATCTTCTGAGCAAGTTCCATGAAGATTGGAAAATAAATGTGGCCTCTAGAGTGTTAACGAGGTTTTACTATAGCCATATAAGGAAAAATGCCACGCCCCCTGGCGGCCATGTTTTGCAACCAACCGGCATCATTTTGTTCGAACTCGTCCAAGATATTACTCAGATGAATCTTCTGACCAAGTTTCATGAAGGTCAGATTATATTTATGTGGCCTCTAGAGTGTTAACAAGATTTTACTATAGCCATATATAGCCATACAAGGAAAAATGCCCCGCCCCTTGGCCGCCATGTTTTTCAAGCAAACGTAATCACTTTCAAACTTATCCAAGATATCATTGAGACCAATCTTCTGACCAGATTTCATGAAGATTGGAAAAAAAATGTGGCCTCTAGAGAGTTAACAAGGCAAATGTTGACGGCACACGATGCACGATGGACCACGCATGACGGACAAAAGGCGATCACAAAAGCTCACCATGAGCACATTGTGCTCAGGTGAGCTAAAAAGACATTCTATAAAAGAATGAAAAGTAGGAAAAAGTGGGAACAGTTGACAGCATGGAACATTGTCAGTTAAACTGACTTATGAAAGGCATTTTCCTTAAACACATATCTGTGATTCCACCCACCTCTGTCCGCTCATCATCATCCTCATTCTTGTCAAAGAACAGCATGCCAATTTGACTCCTCTCCTTCAAGCCAGGCAGGGGGTGGGGCTGCAAATGTAAGCCACTCGATATGTGGGTAAAGTGTCGTCACTAATCAGAACAAGCAGTCCACATAAGTTAATCAGGGATGACACCTTCTGCTTTTAAGTGTTTTTGCTTTACAGGTCCCTTCTAAACAAAAAAACTTGTGTAGTTGGAAAGTGTTGTCCCTGATTAGCCTGTGTGGACGGCACTGGCTTATCTGGGATGACACATAACGCATATGCATTAACCCTTTGAACGCTGGAACCGGATTTTGAAGGCCTTTGCAAACAGGTTGGATCCAGATGAGACGCCACAGAACGTGGCATCTCATCAGGATCCAAACTGTTCGCTATTCTGATTTATTTTTTTTGAAAAGAAATCGAAGAAAATGCTTATTTTAAATTTTAGCAGACAACATTTTAGCAGACGACAAATTTCCCAGCATGCAAAGGGTTAAGCCCCGTTTTTGCAGACCATGGCTCAAATGAGGATACCTTTTGCTTCCATCTGCTGATCTGCTTAGTGGAAAAGCTATGAATAAACAAAGCTCATTCAGAAAAATGACAGACATTACAAGTGGCCTATGTATTGAGTTTTTAAATATGGTTTAAAACTATAAAAGAAACTATGAACGAATCCTAAAGATTTGTATTGTTAAAACATTCCAGTGCCATTTTGATTTAAAGTTTTCACTTAATGAAGCATGCCTTACCAGTAAATGACCGTCCTTATCATAGATAATGTTGCCGTTGTGGTAGTACTGGGTGGCGCGGCCTGTCAACAGCAGGTTAATGAGTGCAGGCACACAATCCTCGTTGTCGGCTAGCAGACGTACCTTGTCTGGGTTCTCATGAATACCCATGTCCTCATATATCCTGCAGTTATAGTAAAACTGTTAACACATGTTATATAAATGGGCCTCGTTCTGGGAACACCAGGCTTCATGAATGTTCCTAAAGTGTCATCCCAGATTAGCCTGTGCACACTGCACAGGCTTATCAGGGAGGGCATTTTCAATTTTAATGGAATATTTCTTCTACAGGAGGTCTCTTCTAATACAAAATTCAGTGAAGGCAGAACAGAAACCAGTGAAGGCAGAACAGGAACCAGTGAAGGCAGAACAGGAACCAGTGAAGGCAGAACAGGAACCAGTGAAGGCAGAACAGGAACCAGTGAAGGCAGAACAGAAACCAGTGAAGGCAGAACAGGAACCAGTGAAGGCAGAACAGGAACCAGTGAAGGCAGAACAGGAACCAGTGAAGGCAGAACAGGAACCAGTGAAGGCAGAACAGGAACCAGTGAAGGCAGAACAGGAACCAGTGAAGGCAGAACAGGAACTTCGTCCAATAAGTGTGTGAAAGACACACAGATGGACGGATCAAAAGAATTTAAGACAAACAATGAACAAATAGCATCCGTGGTGAATCAAGAATATCCCATCTACTTTCTTTTGTGGTATTAAAAGAATACAGGGTTAGTATTTAATACAGATTGTTTATTTCGCAAGGCTTAGCAAACCTAAACCACCAGCCTTTTCATGTTTTCATAAACTTATCTGTGTTTAAAATGTACTTAATATTCTATGATCCATCATTTACTGAAAAAGATAAGGTCCTTTCCTTGCAAACAAAGAAACGAAAACGGCTGAAGGTGCTTGAATATTAAAACATCAAAAGACGTCGAGAGAACAACATAATGATGTCATTGTTCTTCCCTTAACAACCATTTCCATGCTATGCTTAAATCAAGCTAAGTTTAAACAGCGGAAGTTTCATTGCAATGCAGTGACACTTCATTCACACAGTGCCCTTACTTTGGTATGGTCCTTGATAGGATGATGCTGTAGAGGAGTGTGATGCAGCCATTGGAGTTTTCATGCTCAAACTAAAAATCAGAAGAGAAACAGTAATTGGAACAGCAAAATACCTTAAGAGTCCAGAAACTAACAATAATAACTGTAAGTAAGTTACGATCTGTAATTCATTAGCTTTGATTTTTTAGAGTCGTTACTCAATTATGACAGTTAATTAAAACTGTCTCAGGTCGGATGGAAATTTCACCTGTTCACTATGATTGCAAACTGACCTGGGTAGTGGTGGATTCAAATTATTTTGAATCGCCTCTGAGAAAGCATGTCTTAATGCATGTATGTAAAGTGTTGTCCTAGATTAGCCTGTGCAGTCTGCACAGGCTAATAAAGGACTACACTTTCCGCTGTTACGGTATTTCTTTTATAAAGGCAGTCTCTTCTTAGCAAAAATCCAGTTTAGGTGGAAAGTGTTGTCCCTGATTAGCCTCTGCAGACAACGAACATGCATTAAATCCCTTTTTCCAAGAGCAAATCAATCAAAGTGAATACTGAGACAGTTAATGAGTTCCTTATGTGACTGAGTTGTCTCTGAGTGAATACTGAGACAGTTTATGAGTTCCTTACGTGACAGAGTTGTCTCTGAGTGAATACTGAGACAGTTTATGAGTTCTTTATGTGACTGAGTTGTCTCTGAGTGAATACTGAGACAGTTTATGAGTTCCTTACGTGACTGAGGTGTCTCTTCACAAACATCTCCAGGTCCACATACTTCTTGAACTCATACAGGTTAATCTGTGGAAACAAATGATGGAGACCATGGTATGGATTAGGATATTATATCAAACCTCAAAATCACATACAAGTGTAGAAACAAAATTGAGGAATGAAAACCTTCATAAGCACAGGGAAAATTAGGAGGCACCCAAGCAAAAAGTTGGAAACATTTGTAAAGCTACTAAGACTTATGCTTTAACGCTTAATTTTATGCTTATTAATATGCTAAAAATTGTATTCTTGTTCAACTATCATTAGTAACGCTCATTGGGTAATTGTCGACCTGAAATGGCTTGAAGTCACCAGGGGTGACTAGAAGCCGATTCAAGTCACCCTGGGGTGACTTCATGCCGACGCTAGTCACCTCAAGGTGAATAGAATCGGCTATTTGTCACCCCAGAGTGACATGAATTGGCTTGAAGTCACCCTAGGGTGACAAGAATCGGCTTCTAGTCACCCCTGGGTGACTTGTGGGCCATTTTATGTCGACAAAGAACCAATGAGCCATTGTGACATATAACATTTCTGTGAGCCCACTCAAGCTTAAGTTTCACTATGGGACCTACTATTTCTGTATAACCAAAAAGGGCTAAGCAGCGCTGTTAGAAATACCATTTGCATTTCTGTGAAACCATACAAGGTCACCACGGTCACACAGCACTATTAGACATACAATTTCTGTGAGACCATACAAAGTTAAAATACACAATAAGGTATACCATTTCTGTAAGACCACTAAGAACTAGAGCTTTGTCACAGACGTGACCTATACCCCCACATGATGCATTGACACAGACTATTTTGCATGCTGTCTTCACAAAACAAGAGAATCTAATTTATGGCGATTTTTAAGAATTATTATGCCATTATCATTTATGGCCATTTTTGACCTTTGAACTCAAAGTGTGACCTTGACATTGGAGATATTGACGTAATTCTTTCGTGCGACACACCGTCCAATGATGGTGAACAAATAATTTTAAAATCTCACAATGAACGACATAGTTATGGCTCGGACATGCTCATTTATGGCAATTTTTGACCTTTGAACTCAGTGTGACCTTGACATTGCAGATAAGGACGTAATTCTTTCGCGCAACACACCGTCCCATGATGATGAACAAATGTGCCAAATGATTTGAAAATCCCACAATGAACGACATAGTTATGGCCCGGACAAGCTCATTTATTGCCATTTTTTACCTTTGAACTCAAAGTGTGACCTTGACCTTGGAGATATCGACGTAATTATTTCGCGCAACACACTGTCCAATGATGGTGTACAAATGTGCCAAATGATTTTAAAATCTCACAATGAACGACATAGTTATGGCCCAGACAAGCTCATTTATGGCCATTTTTACAAGGTTACAGAACACAATAAAGCATATTATTTCTGTGAAACTGAACAAGGTTACACAGTACTATATGACATATCATTTCGGTGAGACTATACAAGGTTACACAATACTGATAGACATACCATTTCTGGGTTTGGCAAACCATTTTAGTGAGCTCATACAAGGTTGAACAGCACTATAACTAATACCATTGCTTGAGACCATACAAGAGTACACCACACCATACTTCATACCATTTTTGTGAGCTCTGTCATGGCAACAGAGCACTATAAACATACCATTTCTGTAAGCCCATCTTTACGGTAGGTGTAATCTGTGTCAAAAAAGGCGGAGTCTTGCAGCAGACACAGGCTGCACCTAGACTGGCAACCAGCCTGCCACAGTATCTCACAGATGGCAGAACACAGCGCTTTACGGCGCTCAAAATCTGATGGCTTTAAGGCACTACAAAAGGGGCAGATTTTACTTAAATATTGTTCAAGAAGAAGGAAAGGGGATAATGGCTATACGCTATCATCATAAAACCAGAATAGCCTGTGAGCCACTAGCAGTCTGTTCAGGTTTTATGATGATTGCTGCTTATCAGTATCTTATGGTTGGAAATGAAGACTTTAAAAATTGAATGTATTTTGAAAGGTTTGTAATTGAATTGGATGTTGTAAGGGACTGCACATTTGTCAAAGTGCGTATCTGAATGGTTATTGATTTAACATTTTCTGAGAAGAGAGTTTCACAAACACATATTTAGTACAGTGAATATTGACTATGTAATGAAGTATGCAAATGCAATTTGAAAACAATGAAGATAATTAAATACCATACACTCTTTTGGAAATACTAAGCAAAATTTTAAAAGACACATTTAAAAACATAATGTTTACCCCAATTTGTGTGATTGTATTTCCTTCTTTACTAAATTATCAACAACAAGAGGGCTAAATTTGCTCACATGAGACCCCAAGAAAATAATCTGTTCTGAGAAGGTTAAATGACAATTCTTAAATGGGTAAAAGAGGTATGCACCAAAAACGGAAAAAGGCCAAACATTTTACCTTTAAATATGACCTTGAGCAAGAGGAAATTACTCATGCCGTAAAAACATAGTAATCCATTTATGGTCTTGGGAAAAGTATTGTCAAGATAAACTTTCTGACACCAAATTTCATAAAGAAATTAGTCATAAACAATGCAGATGAAGTGGGAACAAGTTTTTTCTAATTATTGACCTGGCGACCTAGTTTTTTTTTAAGCTTAGGAGCCAGTTTCTAATTCAGCATAGAAAATGTCAAGATAAACATTCTGACCAAATTTCATTAAGATAAAGATTTTATTGAGATTAAGTCATAAATCTCTCTCAAGTGGTAACAAGGTTTTTCTAGGTCCTGGTGACCTAGTTTTTCTACACATGTGATCCAGATTGGAAATGCGCCTAGATATTGTCCAGATAAACATTTTGACCACCTTTCATAAAGTTAAGATGAAAAATGTGGCCTCTAAAGTGGTAACAAGCTATAAGTGTACAACACACATTGCAAATCGCAGGACAATTGCTCGGCTGCGGGTGCAGTTTTGAATAAATGAAAGCTTGACAGAATATTTTTGTTTTTTTGTTTGTTTTAGAGGTCACAGTGACCTTGGCCTTTGACCTAGTGACCCCAAAATGGGTTTGGCGTGTAGAACTCATCAAGGTGCATCTACATATGAAGTTTAAAAAGTGTAGGTTGAAGCACTTTCATTTTAGAGCCAATGTTCAAAACCTTTACAAACCTTGACACGGACGGCGGACACGACGAGCTGGCTTTGACAATACCTCGGGTTTTCTCCGAAAACAGCCGAGCTAAAAATCAAGAAAACGTAACAGTTTCTGGCCCAGCCCTTGCTCAATACCTACTTTCTGGTGGCTAGACTAGAGGCGTACTGGCGTCCAAAAAGCAGGTGCTTTAGAAGGTAACCTTGGAAACACAGGATAAACGCTCTGGCACCATTCTGTAAGAATTTGCTGTCATGTTGAAAGGTATTATACTGAATTTAATGCTTCCTGTTTCAATAAACATTTCAAAATATGTCAATCATGTTTAAATATTTTAAGGTAAGTGATTCAACATTTTGATACAAAAGTTGCAAAAACTACAAACAAGTCAAAATGAGTATCTGAGTCTTAAAGGTTGAATCATAGGACAGGACAATCTTCACATGTGGAGGGCATGAAAAGCACAAAGATGTACTCACCCTGTGTGTTTGAAGACCGAAAGGGTATTTAGTGGACTCATCCTGGAAGATCAGGGCAGCCTTGCGCCAGTCACGGCTGAATGAGTGGATGGTGCTTCCCAGCGTTATCTTGCGTAGTGCCTAATGAGGAAAATTAGTGCCTTCAAGTAAATTTTTCAAATATTTGAAAAATATCCTTCTTCACGAAAAATATAGTGCAATTATCAAATGATAAACACAAATGAACACTTTTTAAAACCTTCAGAATATGTTTAGAAAAATCATTTTTTAAATATGTGTTATTGCTTTAATCATATCTGCAAATATTTGCCATTTAAGACTTTGATAGGTTTTATTTTGATAACTCTCAGTATTTCTTATAATTTAAAGGTTTCCAATCAGATATGATGGTGTATTGAAACATCATTACAGAGCTTTAATGTGTTTTTTAACTTTTTTTCTTACAATAGGACAAGAATGAACTATAAATGTAGTTGAGCAGTAGATATTGCAAAATTGGTTTACTGAATACATAAAGGAAACTCTTTTTTCTTAAAGTCAACAATACTATGTCTGTTAGTGTTTTTAGTATAACAAATCTGTTGGTAAATACATATTCAGACATCTGATGAAAAAAATAAATGTTGTATTTTTTATTTTATTTTTATTCCCTCCTCCTATGGCCTACCTCAACCTAAAATTATTGTAAACAAAAAAAAACAAATGAATGGCCTTATTCACTATATAATTCTATATAAATCATGGGACCCTGGAACATGGCCATATATGAGCCTAAGGGCATGAGTTGAACGAACTAGTTAAGCACCGCCAGAAAATCTTACACACAAGATATTTAAGCCCTTACCCTTGTGGTTTTAGAGGTATTTGATTTTTTCTTTGAAAAACAAATTGTTCAAAGGTTAATAAAGATAGAAAAAAATAAACAGACGGACCTAGTGCACCTAATGCACTGATGGATGACGGACACAATGGCATCCTAAAAGCTCCCCATGAGTACTATGAACTCTAGGGAGCTAAAATGAAGAAGTTTGTCATGTGACGTACTATTGCTGTTTCCTTGGTGATGGGAGTTCCACCAATCATTGACCTTGCCCGCGCAGACTTGGTTGGCACATTGGGTATAATGACAGTGTCTGAAAGAAGGTTTTGGCCAAATTCTATTGCAATATTGAAAATCATTCAAACAAATGCTGAGAGCATAGAAAGTATGTTGGTGAGAAAGAGAAACAAGGTATACAAAAACTACAAGACAAACTTCTTTGTTTTAAGCAATTTAATTTCTGTATTGCCATCTTCTGTATGCCGAATCAAACAACTTATTTATATTATCACTTTTTTTCATATCTCGGAAGATAATAATAACAAGGGATGTTTGTAAAACATGCATGCTCCCCATATGGGCTCTCCATTGTAGTGACAGCCATTGTGTGAATATGTTTTTTGTCACTGTGACCTTGACCTTTGACCTAGTGACCTGAAAATCAATAGAGGTCATCTGCCAGTCATGATCAATGTACCTTTGAAGTTTCATGATCCTAGCCATAAGCGTTCTTCAGTTATCATCCGGAAACCATTTTACTATTTCGGGTCACTGTGACCTAGACCTTTGACCTAGTGACCTGAAAATCAATAGGGGTCATCTGCGAGTCATGATCAATCTACCTATCAAGTTTCATGATCCTAGGAATAAGCGTTCTTCAGTTATCATCCGGAAACCATTTTACTATTTTGGGTCACCGTGAACTTGACCTTTGACCTAGTGACCTGAAAATCAATAGGGGTCATATGCGAGTCATGATCAATGTACCTATGAAGTTTCATGATCGTAGCCATTAGCATTCTTGAGTTATCATCCGGAAACCATTTTACTATTTCGGGTCACCGTGACCTTGACCTTTGATATAGTGATCTGAATATCAATAGGTCAACTGCGAGTCATGATCAATCTACCTATCAAGTTTCATGATCCTAGGCATAAGCGTTCTTGAGTTATCATCCGGAAACCATTTTACTATTTCGGGTCACCGTGACCTTGACCTTTGACCTTTGACCTAGTGACCTGAAAATCAACAGGGGTCATCTGCGAGTCATGATCTATGTTCCTATGAAGTTTCATGATCCTAGGCATAAGCGTTCTTGAGTTATCATCCGGAAACCATTCTACTATTTTGGGTCACCGTGACCTTTGACCTTTGACCTGAAAATCAATAGGGGTCATCTGCGAGTCATGATCAATGTTCCTATGAAGTTTCATGATCCTAGGCATAAGCGTTCTTGAGTTATCATCCGGAAACCATATTACTATTTCAGGTCACCATGACCTTGACCTTTGACCTAGTGACCTGAAAATCAATAGGGGTCATCTGCCAGCCATTATGAATCTACCTATCAAGTTTCATGATCCTAGGCATAAGCGTTCTTGAGTTATCATCCGGAAACCATTTTACTATTTCGGGTCACTGTGACCTTGACCTTTGACCAAGTGACCTGTAAATCAATAGGGGTCATCTGCAAGTCATGATCAATCTACCTATCAAGTTTCATGATCCTAGGCATAAGCGTTCTTGAGTTATCATCCGGAAACCATTTTACTATTTTGGGTCACTGTGACCTTGACCTTTGACCTAGTGACCTGAAAATCAATAGGGGTCAACTGCGAGTCATGATCAATCTACTTATCAAGTTTCATGATCCTAGGCCTAAGCGTTCTTGAGTTATCATCCGGAAACCATTTTACTATTTCGGGTCACCGTGACCTTGACCTTTGACCTAGTAACCTGTAAATCAATAGGGGTCATCTATGAGTCATGATCAATGTACCTATGAAGTTTCATGATCCTAGCCCAAAGCATTCTTGAGTTATCATCCGGAAACTATCTGGTGGACTGACCGACTGACAGACCGACCGACATGTGCAAAGCAATATACCCCCTCTTCTTCGAAGGGGGGCATAATAAGTTTGCCTGAAAACTTCTTACAGCTTACTTACTAATTATTAAAAATCCTTATACTTATCACAAACAAAACAGTGAATAACTAAACCTACAACTTTGTTACAAACCTAATAACTTATTAAAAACTATATGTCTGATTGCAAACCCTATTACTATTGTAAACACTACGTACTACTCATTGTTCACCCTATTACTTACTGCTTAACCTAATACTCATTGCACAGCCGACTATTCTTTGCAAACCCTATTACAAATTGTTTACCCTTCAAAACATTGCTAAACCTTCTTCTCATTGGAAATCAACCCAACAACTGATTGCAAACCCTACAACTAATTTGAAATCCTACTAACAATTGCAAAAACCCAACTTCTTACTGCTAATTCTTCAAGTTCTACTTTTTGCAAACCCTACTTCAACTTAGTGGTAATCCTACCACTTATTGTTTACCCTTTTACTTATTGCAAACCTTACCACTACTTAGTGTTAATCCTACTACTTATTGTTTACCCTTTTACTTATTGCAAACCCTACCACTACTTAGTGCTAATCCTACCACTTATTGTTTACCCTTTTACTTATTGCAAACCCTACCACTACTTAGTGCTAATCCTACCACTTATTGTTTACCCTTTTACTTATTGCAAACCCTACCACTACTTAGTGCTAATCCTACTACTTATTGTTAACCCTTTTACTTATTGCAAACACTACCTCTACTTAGTGCTAATCTTACTACTTATTGTTAACCCTTTTACTTATTGCAAACCTTACCAGAACTTAGTGCTAGTCCTACTACTTATTGTTAACCCTTTTACTTATTGCAAACCCTACTACTGACTGTTAACCCTACTTCTCACTCCTAACCCTACATTTCACTGCTAACCCTACTTCATATTGCTAACACGTCTATAGTCGGGTCAATAAACACTTTGACACCCAAAAAACGCTACTACTTAATGCTAATCCTTCTACTTATTGTTAACCCTACTAGTTATTGCTAACCTTACTACTCACTCCTAACCCTCATACTTACTGCTGATCCTATTTTTTATTGCTTACCCAACTTCTCATTGCTAACCCTACTACCGGTACTTATAGCTAACCCTCTTCTTTTTGCAAACCATTGAGAATGAATAACCATCTTTTTGTTGAAACAGGCCTTAATTTGAAATAATTAGTATACAAATTGTGGGTATTGAATGTTAGTAATTACTAGACCGGAAAAGGGTGTCACATAATTATATTTCTTAAAATCATGGCACTAAAGGCAGCTAAGATTCCATCAACAGTGTTATAATAGCAGCTGCATGGGGAAAGGTATGGGAAAAAATAAACATCTACAAAAAAAACATACTAACAGCACACATTGGAATAACATTTAAGAACAATGGTAACTAGATGAGTCACTGTCATGCCAGAAATACCCCATGCATGCCACGTTGTCTGAGGGCATAGGCAGTTTAGTTTTAAGAACTGGATTCAAAACAGAGCAAGCTTTTTACCAATTAAGTTTTGTCTTGTTAACTCAAATATTTAGTCAAGATATGTTCTGGACAGAATTTCAGCATAAATATTTTAAAAGTGAAAGTATGAAAACAGAATTTACTGTCTGGAGGTGTAGTTCTTATAACAAAAAGCAAGTAAATGCTGTATTTTTATTTACTTATACTTATAAGAAACAGTAAGAAATTAACAGACCTCACATTAATGTGTAAATTGCATTTTCATCAGGCTAGACAGAATTTGTCAATACTGGGGAACATATTGTTTTTGCCCTGTCTGTTTGTAGGCTTTTTCATTTGTCCGTTTGTTTGTTTACATCAAACTTTAACATTTGCCGTAACTTTTGCAATATTGAAGATAGCAACTTCAAATTTGGCATGCATGTGTATCTCTTTGAGCTGCACATTTTGAGTGGTGAAAGGTCAAGGTCATCCTTCAAGGTCAAAGGTCAAATATATGGGGGGACATAGTGCTTCACAAACACATCTCGTTTCAGTTAAATTATACAGGCTCTTCGGTTATTGGTCCTCTTAAGCTATAATTGGCCCTTGACCAATATATATTTATACAAACTGTTACATAACAACATGAGTGTTAATTTTGTTTGGACAAGGGATGATGTAAAGTCTTACAGTGGCCAAATGATTGCCGGGATGGCACTGAAAGAAAATATATGAGTTGGCCTCTGGGAAAACAGGGTTTCATGCATGTCCATAAAGTCTCGTCCCAGGTTAACCCTTTCAGTGCAGGAACCGAACTTTGAAGGCCTTTGCAAACAGTTTGGATCCAGATGAGACGCCACAGAACGTGGCGTCTCATCAGGATCCAAACTGTTTGCTATTCTGATAATATTCTTTGAAACAAATCGAAGAAAATGCTAATTTTAGAAATTCAGCAGACAACATTTTAGCAGACGACAAATTTCCCAGCATGCAAAGGGTTAAGCTCAATAGTACGTACAGGCTTATCTGGGACATCTCTTTCAACCTGGACTGGATTTTTGTTTCAAAGAGACTACCTTTAAGCTAAACAATTCCATAAAAAAGGGAAAGTTATGTCATTGAATTTTTTTTAATTTGTATGAATTATGTTAATATGGTTTGTGCATTATTTAATATAACTGGATATATATTTCCGAATTTTATCCTTGCATGAATATGATTCTAATTCTTTGTGTGTTCTTTACGCATCAATTGCGAAAACATTTTTTAATTCCATATATTTATTTATTTTTACAAATTTGTATGGTCTCTCCTCAAAAGAAGGCGAACTGACCAGAGCCCGACCTACCTCTGCGGGTCAGCATGTCTATTCGTGGGTCCATGTAGAATGTCTTCACCCGCTGTGGTAACAACGTGGAGGACAGAGGTTTTGTGTCGTTAATAGTGACCCTCCGCTGAAATAGGGAATCAAAGCACTGAAGGCACTGCAGTTGTTCGCTATAGCAAAACCTTAGACACAACCAATTTCTCAAAATTGAGTTATTGCTTTTTAAATTTCAAGTTTATAACAAACACAATCCATTCACATTAAATTGAGAGTTAAATGTCAAAACGCACATGTTGAAAAGTGTAAGAAGTGAACAAGCATCCAACGGGTGTTATCGAGATAACTGATACAAATAACAAAAACAGGCCCCTCTTTAAGACTTTCTAAAAGTAACGAACATTTGACAACAATTGTATTATGATAACCAGTTAATATAAAATTAAAAAAATGTAATCCCCTTTAATGAATATGTCGTTGGAATATCAAATACCTATCAACTGCGAATGGAATTTCATTATGGAAATTCCCTCTACCAAAAACATTTGTTTTATGATACCATAAAAACGCTGTAAAATATCCTATTAGGTATTTGATAAAAAGAAATAACAAATAAATCTGCTAGCAAGCCTTTTTCCACAGAATTAGGTCGTCATAAAGACAGCGATGTTAAACGTCACCTTAGTGTAAATAAAATAAAACACTAAAATCTCATTTTATTGTTTGTGTATTTTATAAAACTTTTGTTAGAATTTCCATTATCAAGAGTGGTCATATAGCGTTGTTAATATTAAGGTTTAATAAAGATAAAATAATTTCATTCAAGAAGCAACTTTTTTTATAGAATAGAAATTGCTAAATGAATCATATTTGGTACAAATAATAATATTAGAAATGTAATCATCAAACACATAAGTACATGTTATAATTTAAAGCGAGGTTATACCATTTTGTCAAATATTTATGAATTTATATAAATGTGTAAAAAACTTTATATATACACATGTATATATTTCAATATAAATTAAAATAAAAGTTAAGAAGAACATGTGTCCAAAAATGCGAAATAAGCCAGGTATTTAATTCTGTATTAGAAAATGTCTGTACAGTCGAATTCGCCAGCATGTATATCATGCATGTACGATGTGAATCTAAATTTAGTTTAACTGTTATTTTAAATTCCTGCAGCCATATATATTCATATGACACATGAACACTAACTCTGATCCTAATAAAAAGACGAATGCTTTAGCTATTGTAGGAAAATATGTACGAAATATCTTCGTCACAATCGGCTCGGGTCGCTAATTTGTCTTTGCTGCATTTTATGAAATTTGTCTTCAATCTATAATTTTTATTGCCTATTTTGTGTTGTTGTAACATATTTTATCAATATATTACAATTTAACACACATAAAAAAAAATCGTATAATCTCGCTTTAACTGGTGACTAAGTGTATATTTATATTTGTGTATAAAGATATCAGGAAAATTCCTTACCTAGAACCCTTGCATAATGTTTTCCAAACATAAAATAAAAATTATTCAAATACTTGTACCAATAACTCAGTGAGAGGCTTGAAAATGTTCTCACAGTCTTTAAATGAGTGATTTTCAAACAACAGTTAAATAATGATTTATACAGAGGAAAACAAAGTAAACACAAATAAGAACAAGGAATATTATTTATTAGGTTATTGAAAAACTTTTGTATAATGGGGTCTTGTTGATAAAATATTCATAGTTCCTGCACAAATGTATGAACAGTTTACTGTACCAGAAAATACAAACAATATTAATGGTGCATCAAAAATCTAATTAAAACATGTAATTATATTAATATACAATTAAGAAAAATGTATGGCTGTTTTATTGCTTGTAGAAATACCCAATTAAATAAATAAATATTATTATTACAGCTCATTAACCCTTTACCATTTAGATACATATTTGACGCATTTGTAGTCCCTTAATAGAAAGTTATATTTAATATAAGACCTTTCTTACTAGATTCAAGTTTTAAAGGCTTCATTTCCAAGCCTTAGATACTAATGAGCAGCAAACAGTATACAAACTGAACAGACTGTGAGTTACTCAAAGGCTGCTCTTGTTTTATGATATTTGCACATAGCCATTTTCACTTTGTTTCTAAGTGGTAAAAGGTTCTTGGGATTCAATTATGAGCCCAGAGAAACATTTTATCAATTGAAATTAAAACTTAATTTTACCAGTATGCTGAACTTAAGTCTGGAAAGACTTTTTGTATTGTTAATAAGTTGTTCTACACTTATGACTTTAAAAAATAATATTTGCATATATAAGATGATATACAAGAGCACATGTGTCACAATGTTTTAATTATTTCACATACATTGTAATAATATTGTAAAGCATTTGGGTCGTGCTCTGTGAAAAAGGGATTTATTGCATGTGCCTAAAGTGTCGTCCCAGAAATTTGGGTTGACACTTAACGCCCATGCATTAAACGCCCTTTTCACAGAGCAAGGCCCATTTGTGATAAAGCATACTCTTTTTATGTTGGCCTCAGCCTACAAAAGTAAGTCATTGAAGATTTACAACTGAAATTATTCCTTGAAAGGAAACACTACAGAAGACACGTCACTTACAAAATATGTTATCATTTCAATAAATAATAAACAAACATTAAATAAGTGTAATCAAAGGTCCAGATTTGCTTTAAATTAAAGATTTATAACAACTTCAGCATTATTACGTGTCCCTGTTACAAGACACAACATAATCATAACATGGTCAGATTTTGTATTTGCTCTAAATAAAACAATAGGCAATAATTAAAAAGAGTGACCATCTTTGCTATAAAGATAAAGCAATATAAAATGGGTGAGGTTATTATCAAGTGCAATAAACAGTCCATAAGAGCCATTCAAACACTGGGGGAAATTTCCATTATGTAACATGAAGCAGGGTGGAGGATTGCATAAATATACAGCTTAACACATATAAAAGGTTAACAGAAACAAACATAATTGTTTAAAGAGAAAAAAGGCTTGCTGATAGTATATGTGTATTTATTTAGCAACTAAAAGGCTTATCTTTGTGATACACTTAATTATTTAAAGATAATTATATTCAGACACTGTTCAGAGAAGTTTGCAAGGCACTCATATGTCTAATTGAGGAACAGCATGAACAAGGGAGGTAATCAATGCAAACATTTAGTTCCAAAGTAAAGATACGCCCATTCCATATTTTACATGCTGCAAATTGCAGGAAAACTAAGATAAGTGTTAAATTTCAAAATAAAACTTTGTATAATTTGTGTGTTAAGCTCCAAAATTACATCACTTTGTGCAGTTGTCACCATAACAACTAGTTGTCATTATAACAACTAGTTGTCACCATAACAACTATAACACTCTGGACTAAGAAAAATAACAAAGTATAATTATGTTTGTATATTGATAGTCATCAATTAAAATCTTGAACATAATAAAACATTTGCAACAATTTTTCATAACATTTTGGCAAAAATCTGTATTACTGACTTAGGGTTTAAGTATGTTACTGATTCATAAGCCTCCCTGGCATAGTGGTAGAAAGTTAGCTTTTGCTTTATTAGGTCACTGGTTGGATCCCCAGAAAAGCAACATTTTCTTTTAAAACTTTTCTAAATACAAATGTATTACAGTTTTGTAAGTAAATTAATTCAATTATATTTGCGTCGTGTTCTGATAAAACTGGGCATCATGCATGTGTGTAAAGTGTCGTCCCAGATTAGCCTGCGCAGTCTGCACAGGCTAATCAGGGACGATACTTTTGGCCTAAATTGGAATTTTGCTAAGAAGAGTCTTCATTTAAACGACAAATGTCATACAAGCAGAAAGTGTCTTCCCTGTTTAGCCTGTGCACAGGCTAATCTGGGACGACACTTAACGCACATGCATTATGCCCAGTTTTCTCAGAACGCAACTCATTTTAAAGTACGGTCACACCACTTCCCAATGTACAAATATACTAAAATACCAGCATTATTATGTAACCCATTAAATGAGATAAGCTGCAGGTGAAATGTTTACCCATCTGATACATGATGTAGTCCTTTGAATATACCATGCTGATGCAATAAAATTATCTCCAGTCATAATTAACCCTTTAGCACTATGAAGCAAAGTGAAAATGGCTATGTGCTAACAGCATAAAACCAGAACAGCCTGCGAGTAACTTGCAGTCTGTTCAGGTTTTATGCTGTTTGCTGCTCATCAGAATCTACGGTTCGGAGTTGAAGCCTTAAAAACTTGAATCTAGTAAGAAAGATTTTAAATTAAATATAACTTTCTAAGGGACTACAAATGCTTAAAAATATGTATTTAAGTGGTAAAAGAATAAGCTAGTTTGGCACACTCAGCCACCAGGAAAGCATGACATCACACAACAAGGTGATAAACTGGGATTACAGACATTTTGACAGACTTTTTATGACTGTGGTAGGTTTGCAGGTCCTTAGAAAAGAGCACCTCATTATCTGTTGACAACAACTTTTGTTCAAATAAAAATTATACCAAATAATATTTAAATTTATATCTCATGAAATAATTTTAACCTGCATTCTATGAACTTCCTTCTAAATTTTATATTAAGGCTTTTGCAGGAAAAAACATGGGGTGGAAGCACAAAGGAGGGGGTGACAACATATTTAACCCATTCCAACTTAGAAGCTAAGTAAAATTGGCAATGTGCAAACAAGATAAAACCAGAACAGCCTGCGAGTAACTTGCAGTCTGTTCAGGTTTTATGCTGTTTGCTGTTCATTAGTATCCAAGGGTTGGAACTGAAACCTTTAAGACTTGGATCTAGTAAGAAAGGCCTTCAATTAAATGTAACTGTCTAAGTAGGAACTAGTACAAATGCCTTTAAATACGTATCTAAGTGGTAAAGGGTTAATCAGTCAGTTACAAGTGAATATGCTAGGAAATGAGGGTTATGAAAACATACAGGAATGGAAAACAGCATTTCTTACATCGTTGTCATCAACCTTCGGTCAAAAATATATACCGGTAAATTATATAACCCTGAATACTTTAGAATAAATTAAATACCTTGGGATTTATCATGGCCTATTAACAGTTTATGTAAAACGTCATGGCTACTAATAAATCAATTAAATGCTACTATACAACCAAGGCCATTGTTTATAGCCATTACATGGTAAGTGTACGGTAAGTGTGACACTAAAATGTTTGTGTTAGATTAAATGCCAATAAATTTGTCCAAAAATAGCATGCTATAATAAATTCCTTAATCATTTGGACTCTCTAATGTTATTAAATAACACTAATAAAAAAATTTGGTTTATTGATAATCTTGACATTATTATTTTGTACTTACTGAGCTATTCATATTTTTCATTATGAGCAAACTCATTTCGTTAGACCTGGATACAATTACTACTTTGATTCTACAATTATAAATATAATACTATTATAGAGGTGCATTTCTATAGTATCTATATTGGCATATATCTAGCTAAAGACCATAATGGACTAGGGCTAACTAGCACTAATTGTTGGCTTTGGGTGTGGAAACACTTACACGGCCATGCTCTGGTAAACGGACTGGTGACTGAAAATGTTGCCATCAGTCATACTTTATGAGTATATAAATCTCATGTATCTTAAAAGGGCTAATGCTCTGGAAAAAGGGGGCTAAATGCATGTGCATAAACTGTCATCCCATATTAGCCTGTACGGTCCAAACAGGCTAACCAGGGACTACCCTTTGCCCCTATCCTGGATTGTCATTTAAAAGAGACTTCCTTTAAACAAAAATTCCATTTAAGTGGAAAGTTAGCAATCAGTGTATGCCGACTGCAGCAGCAACCTTGGGACGATACTTTATGCATTACGCATACATGCCATACGTCCCGGATTGTCCGGGACAGTCCCGGAAATGAAGAACTTGTCCCGCTGTCCCGGAAATCTGTCAAATGTCCCGGAATTTACAAAATCCATATATACATGTACCTTATCTTAGGCTTAACTGCACCTCGAATCTGTGTATATCTGCAGCGTCTCCATGACAATGCCTACCCGAATAGGCAAACTACGCTACGTGTCAAAATCGATCAATTTACAGGGGTCCTGTTATCATATCAATTGTCTCACGTTCGCGGTCAAACTGAAAAGGCGGCATTGTTTAATGTGGTTGTTAATTGACTTTAATCTACTACGTCATTATTTCCCGCTGCGTAAGGGCAAAGGATAGTTGTTCACACATTTGAAGTCCAACATCACTGTGACTGTCCGGATTTTAAGTTGACGATCTACCGGTACTGTTTTGTTGTATTTGTTTTATTGTGATTGGTTGTATCTATTGTGAGTTGATTTGAGTTGACGATCTAACGGTACTGTATTGTTGTATTTTTTATTATATAAATGTTATAAATGAATAAAGGCGTATCAACAACTACGCGTTACACACCGGTCTTAATAACAATAACGCAGTGACGTCACCATCCATGTTTAGAACGCTTACACTGAAAATACGCGGCTTGTATCTAGTTACGGAAGTAGTAATGTTTAATTTGACGTTAATAGATCAAGTGTATTTCGGATAGGCTTTCGAACTTTTGCAATTAACGATGCGAAACAAAAAAAAAACGAACCAAAAATGCATATGTCTATAAATATCGCTACATTTTATACATGTCCCGGAAAATCGGCAAAAGTCCCGGACAATTCAACTCAATGTCCCGGAATTGGTCTGAAAAATTATGGCATGTATGCATTACGCCCCGTTTTCACACTGCAAAGATGTGAATCAAATGTAAACCTGCTATCTATTGAGGTCATCTACTAAAGATGGATCTGGGATATGTGGTGACAACTTTAAACTCCTCCCAGGCAACCACAAGTGTTATCATCATTCACACAAAAAATTCATCATGTGATCATTTAAAAATCACAAACAAAATGTACATGCTTTTTTAAAAGTTATGCTTTAACAGTTTCACATGTGACATCCATAGGTTATAATTGATTAAAATTGCACATTAATTATGAATGAAAAAGTACATAATTTTATTGCACACCGACATCAACCTTACAGTATCATTGAAACATGTGCATGAAAATCTAAGTATGGTCATGGTGAATACATTAATTTGTGTACAAAATAGGTTTCAATGTGATTAAAAAATATCTTAAAGCGAAAACCTGTAAATAGGTTCTTTTTAAGTACAGATTGTACACAGCATGGATATATTTAAAAAAAATTGAAGTGCTGTCAACTTAGTTTTCATTCAAATTAAGTATTTATGCATGTCTGATCACCTTTTAATCATACTTTTTCAAAATCCAACGTTTAAATATTGTGTGTGTGCAATGTTTTCAATATCAGCCACCCTGAACACATATAACTCAATATCACCCTGCATAAAAAGTGCAGTGGTCAAAATACAAAATCTTGCCATGTTATAACGTGCAGGCTGTGATTAAAGACCCTTCCTTTTCCAATTTGATAAAAATTTAAAAAAATCTCGCAAAGAAACAACGTGCATGCTGTGATTGTAAACCTTTCCTTCCTCCAATTTAATCCTCATGTCAGGCATACTACGGATGCGCCAGCCTGCAATGGCTGCGAATATGATATCAACTAGCTCCCTCTCATACTCAGTCTCCTGCGTGCTATCATACCTAGCCTGCGCCTTGATAACTCGTACCAGGATGTCCTGTGTTAGGCAGAGATAGGCAATGAGATTATAACTCGTACCAGGGGGTCCTGTGTGAGGCAGGTAAAGGCAATGAGAACATAACTCGTACCAGGGTGTCCTGACGTGTTCGGCAGTGAAAGGCAATGGAAACATAACTTGTACCAGGATGTCTTGGATTGTAGATGATATGCAATGAGAACTGAGCCTTGATAACTTGTACCAGGATATCCTGTGTTAGGTGGTGATAGGCAATGAAAACTATCTACATTAAACTTATCGTATTATCAATGTATCATGACTGTGTTATCATATACAATTAAATGCATCACATAGCCTTCAAGGGGTCTATCAGAGTGGAATTAACTACATGAGATATTTACAAATTTCAAATAAACGTGACTGTGTTTCCCAAAACAAATGATTGTATTTAGATATCATTAAAGGGGCACATGAAAAGTTTAACACCTGTACCAGTGTGTCCTGTAATGAGGCAGTGATAGCAATGAAGTGGGAACATGACACAAATCAAATTATCTATATTAATGAGGTCACCAAGACAAATATCAGCCAGGAAGAATTAAACAGTTAAAAATCTGCACCAGTTCATCCAGCGATTAAGGAGTGTTAGTAATGGAGTATTATTTACATGCCACATTACCAATTTTCATGTCTGTGTAACATTAAAAAATGAATTGCATTATGTAGTATTAAATTTGCATACCAAAAGGTTTGTATTTATGACATGGATGCCAACAGTCAGTCCACTTTTGTCTAAAAATTCCACTTATGTAAACAAAAAGCTGATTTATGGCTAACTTTTACTTTTGATCTCTAAGTGTGACCTTGACCCTTGAGGCAGGGAGACATACCATAAAGGCAACACGTCCTCCCCTTATGGTTTGCTTTAATTGTAAGTAATTTTAGAAGTGCATGATCAATGAAAAAGTTACAGTCCGGACAAGCTGTTTTAAGGCTAAATTTGACCTTAGACCATAAAGTGTGCCCTTGACATTTGAGATAGGGAGAAGGGTGTTACTTGTGTCAGGTCATCTTATGAATGTTTATTAATGCATCAATATATTACACAGTTATGGAAGCGACAGTAATTGTTGAAGCTGTTTTATTGTCAAGTCTGACTTTTGACCTCTAAGTGTGGCCTTAACCTTTGAGGTTGGGAGATAGGTACTGTTGGAGAGGGGCGTAACAATCTTCAAAAAAGACGGCCATGTTGGCCTTAAGCTCTCACTTGAGTTTGCAGTCACCATATATTGAAGACTTGACCTGCTGATTTAATTTTTGACCCATATTCACTCATTGCCTTCATATTGTCAAGGTAAACATTTTAACAAAGATTCATTAAGACAGAGTCATAAATAAGGCCTCTGAAGAGGTAACAAGGCTTTTTAGAAAATTTGACGTTGTGATTTAGTTTTTGGATGCATACAGCATAAAGTCAAACTCTGTCTAGATATTTTCAAAATAAACAGTCTGACCAATGATTATGAGACATAATTGTAGTGAAATTCTAATTTGAGTAGGCAAATGTGTGTAGGCATAAATCTAATTGAAGACCTGTATCAAAAACATACTTTTTTGCATGTTTAATATTTTTTATTAAGAAATTCATCTATATAACATTGTTGTATTAGTTAAATATCTGCCTCAAAATGGGCATATGCATGTTTTAATCGATGTCTATATTAAGGTGGAAATATTGTCATTATGCCCTTTAAAGAAGGCTTATCAAAGTTTAAAATCTGTACCAGTCTTTCCTAGGATAGGCTCTGATAGTAACAAGTTGTTTACATGGCACAGATATATATAATCTGTACCAGTCTTTCCTAGGATAGGCTCTGATAGTAACAAGTTGTTTACATGGCACAGATATATATAATCTGTACCAGTCTTTCCTAGGATAGGCTCTGATAGTAACAAGTTGTTTACATGGCACAGATATATATAATCTGTACCAGTCTTTCCTAGGATAGGCTCTGATAGTAACAAGTTGTTTACATGGCACAGATATATATAATCTGTACCAGTCTTTCCTAGGATAGGCTCTGATAGTAACAAGTTGTTTACATGGCACAGATATATATAATCTGTACCAGTCTTTCCTAGGATAGGCTCTGATAGTAACAAGTTGTTTACATGGCACAGATATATATAATCTGTACCAGTCTTTCCTAGGATAGGCTCTGATAGTAACAAGTTGTTTACATGGCACAGATATATATAATCTGTACCAGTCTTTCCTAGGATAGGCTCTGATAGTAACAAGTTGTTTACATGGCACAGATATATATAATCTGTACCAGTCTTTCCTAGGATAGGCTCTGATAGTAACAAGTTGTTTACATGGCACAGATATATATAATCTGTACCAGTCTTTCCTAGGATAGGCTCTGATAGTAACAAGTTGTTTACATGGCACAGATATATATAATCTGTACCAGTCTTTCCTAGGATAGGCTCTGATAGTAACAAGTTGTTTACATGGCACAGATATATAATCTGTACCAGTCTTTCCTAGGATAGGCTCTGATAGTAACAAGTTGTTTACATGGCACAGATATATATAATCTGTACCAGTCTTTCCTAGGATAGGCTCTGATAGTAACAAGTTGTTTACATGGCACAGATATATAAAATCTGTACCAGTCTTTCCTAGGATAGGCTCTGATAGTAACAAGTTGTTTACATGGCACAGATATATATAATCTGTACCAGTCTTTCCTAGGATAGGCTCTGATAGTAACAAGTTGTTTACATGGCACAGATATATAAAATCTGTACCAGTCTTTCCTAGGATAGGCTCTGATAGTAACAAGTTGTTTACATGGCACAGATATATATAATCTGTACCAGTCTTTCCTAGGATAGGCTCTGATAGTAACAAGTTGTTTACATGGCACAGATATATAAAATCTGTACCAGTCTTTCCTAGGATAGGCTCTGATAGTAACAAGTTGTTTACATGGCACAGATATATAAAATCTGTACCAGTCTTTCCTAGGATAGGCTCTGATAGTAACAAGTTGTTTACATGGCACAGATATATAAAATCTGTACCAGTCTTTCCTAGGATAGGCTCTGATAGTAACAAGTTGTTTACATGGCACAGATATATATAATCTGTACCAGTCTTTCCTAGGATAGGCTCTGATAGTAACAAGTTGTTTACATGGCACAGATATATATAATCTGTACCAGTCTTTCCTAGGATAGGCTCTGATAGTAACAAGTTGTTTACATGGCACAGATATATATAATCTGTACCAGTCTTTCCTAGGATAGGCTCTGATAGTAACAAGTTGTTTACATGGCACAGATATATATAATCTGTACCAGTCTTTCCTAGGATAGGCTCTGATAGTAACAAGTTGTTTACATGGCACAGATATATATAATCTGTACCAGTCTTTCCTAGGATAGGCTCTGATAGTAACAAGTTGTTTACATGGCACAGATATATATAATCTGTACCAGTCTTTCCTAGGATAGGCTCTGATAGTAACAAGTTGTTTACATGGCACACATATATATACTCATGAGTAACAATAAACAAATAATTGTAAGATAGCCTTGAAGGGGCATACCTAAGATGAAACACGGGGCACATATTCACAAATCTCATAAGGGAAACATAAAAAAATTCCTTAAATACAGAAAACTTGCTATTTCTGGCTTTATATGCCTTTTTACATAAACCTATTTTGAACAAGTAAATAATACTAAAATAATTGATAAAAATGTTACCCTTTTTAAGCAGAAAACATTGGATTTCATTAAAAAAATATTATCTGAAATCTTCACTTAAGTTCAACCTAAGTTAAAAAGTCCCTGAGGAGTATTGTGACTACCAGACCTGTTCCAGTATGTCTGGGATCATTTGCAATATAAGCGATAAACTTTTATCTGAATAAGTTAATACATAAAAATCACCAATACTCATTACTGAGCTGCAATAAATAAATAAATAAATAAATAAATGTAAGGAAATTTCATTTTCAATCAATACACAGTTCTGCGATTAAATTGTTAATAGTTAATAAAGCCTGGTTACATTGTGGCCAATCAAAGATTCAAATTCTGGCAAAAAGCAAGTTGAAATCCTGTATCTGGTATAAACATAAAACTCTATGGAAGACTTACCCCCAGGTTAACTCCGGTGCCCCCATTGAATATTTTGAGCAGCCTGTCGAGATTGTCCCTGTCTGTTTTGGCCGGGTCCTCGCCCACTGCTTTTGTGCTTGCTTCAGACATGATTTTTTATCAGAACATCTGAAATCATGCTTTCATTTAAGTGATGAGTTTGAAATGGACATTAATAGTCATCAAGCTAAGCTTTTTGGCCAAGAATAAGCCCAAATATTTTAACCAGAAAAAAATGTAATATTGGTTCAAGTCAGCTTTTACTGCAATAAACAATGATAATTGCAATACACCCATCAGAATAGACAAAATAATGATTTTGGGAGCATTTAAAAAATATTTAACTTTTTTTAGATGGCTAAATCATTAAATTACCAATGTAAGAAATAAAACATCCAAAACTCTTAGCATTATTTCTAGGCACCATGAAGGAAGACAACCCCAAGTTAAAACAGCCTGCATGTAGATATCTCTAAAATGGGACAATTTGAGTTGTGGTTCCATTAGATTTCATGCATGTGGAAACAAAATTCATTTGATAATTTCAGTTTATTACAAAGCATTGGCAATTTTATACTACCGGTAATTAATGTATGCTCAAACTAATTATATTCTTCCTACTTGATAAACAATAAGGACATTTTTAAATCTTGTCAAAATTATCTGTTTTGGCCTATTTGGGGACTTTTTAAGCAATTTTCTAGACCGCTTTTAGCTCAGGGCTGTTATCCCACTGTGATTTAAACTGCTAATGGTATATATTTTTTTAAGTCAAAACTTTTTATTTTACAAAAAGGACAGGTAAAACAGAGTCAAGTTAGTTATAAAGAGTTAGCTGCGCTGATTATTGAAAAAATCTTTCACTTATTGATGCATGAAACTTGGCATAAATTACCTTTAGGTACCCCTTTCTTCAAAAAGCATGTAAGCCACTTGAAAATTCAAATTGGCGGCATTTTTTTAAAGATGGCCTCCAATACACTTTTTTTAGCAAGAAGTACTAGTAGGGTCAATATATGAAAAAAATACCTTCAACCACCAAAACATTGCTACAAAGGGTATTTTAACTGATCCTGGTAGGGTAGAAGGTCCTTAAAAACATATCAAAAGTTAACCACAATCGGACCTCTGGAAAGTTTTTTTCAAGATGGCCGCCAAGATGGCCGACAATTACTTATTAATGATCATAACTATGTAACTATACAATCACATTTAATGAATGTGCTGTCTATACATTAGTTTCAAGGGGCAAAGAACACATAAAGATCATCAAGCATTGTTTAATTTTACAATAGTACACACAAATCCAACATGGCGTCCAAAATTGCCGCCAAGATGGCCATCAAAACCTATAAATTATCATGACTATGTAAATATCCACTCAAATTTGAATATTTTGGTGGCTATGCATTGGTTTCAAGGGGCAAAAACACATTAAGATCATCATACATTGTTTAAGTTTATTATATTACACACAAATCCAACATGGCGTCCAAAATGGCCACCAAGATGGCCACCAAAACATATAAATGATCATAACTATGTAATTATCCACACAAATTTGATGAATTTGGTGTCTATACCTAGGTTGTATGGACAAATAACACATAAAGATCATCAGACATTTTTTAAGTTTACAATAGTACACACAAATCCAGCATAGCGTCTAAAATGGCCGCCAAAATAGCCGCCAAACCCTATTAATGATCATAACTATGTAAATATCCACCCAAATTTGATTATTTTGGTGGCTATACATAGGTTTCAAGGGGCAAAGAACACATTAAGATCATCAGACATAGTTTAAGTTTATTATATTACAATCAAATCCAACATGGCGTCCAAAACAGCCTCCAAGATGGCCACCAAAACATATTAATGATCATAACTCTGTAACTTTCCACTCACAATTTATGATTTTGGTGTCTATACCGAGGTTTTCGAGGGGCAAACAACACATTACCATTGTCAGACATAGTTTAAGTGTATGTTACACAGAAATCTCACATGGCATCAAACGACACAATACGAAGGACCACAAGTCCATTACGTTTGACGTGATGCTTGTTATGTGAAACGCCATAGTTTGGACCTGCCGTGATTTTTGGATTTTGACAAGAGGATCGATATTTTCAGCTTCAGGCAACACTGAATTTGCAGGGAATAATGCGTATCTTGCACCAGAAAATACAGTACCCTTGGCTGCAATTGTCATTCAAATTCTTGCCTATCATTAATATGTACAATGGGGACAAAGCGTGCATTCTGTCAAGCCTTAGTTTGCAACCTTGCCACAACCTTCACACAATTGTAACGTTTGACCAACCCTCGTATTGGAAGGCTGCCGAAATCATCACTGATGCGCCACAAAGTGTTGATTAGAATTTGGGATGTTTCATAAACGTATGAACTTGCAGGGAGGGGAGGGGGCAAAGGATTCCTCATGGCAGAAACCGCTTTCAAAAACATACTTGAGGCAGTCTATAGAGAAAATGCGCATATTGTGACACGAAAAACTGTTCAGAGGGCTTCACGGGACCATCTTCTTGTTGAAAAGTGCATACACAGCCAGCTTACAGCCGAAATGACACAGGAAGATCCAGACATTCAGATAATGCTGGATCATGCAAAGGATTTGTACTCTTCCCTTCCTGTGGGCAAAATGACGCTAGCAGATGATATGATTTATATCAAACCCGAGAGGGCTACAGAGAAGAAGAAACATGAACTTGCCCAGACCTCAAAGACAAGCATAGTATGGCTGAATTATAAGCTTATGATTAACAATTCAAGGGTGTTGAGTAAAGCATATCCTACTGGGTGTTGGCTGATGCATTAGCATGCAGTGCCCAATTTGCTATCTATCTTTGCTGCAAATAAGTGACCTAGAGGAAATGCACCCAGACTTTTATCGAAAGTTCGGTATTGGTTTTCACGTTGTTCGTAGGAGCCATCAGTGCTATGCTGGGTTAGGACATGATCTTGTCATTGAGAACACATTGATGATGTGTTTATAGAGCACATGTGGTCTCACTCGCGGCAGTGAAATGTTCGAGGAAATGCAAACCCCTTGGACCCTATCTTCATCATCCGAGCACAACAGTGGGATGCAGGATTTCACAGATCTGACCTATAATTCCACAACACAAAGATTCAACTGAGGCGTGCATCAAAGGGGATTATTTGATCTATAGCAAATGCAGACACAGATTACGACCTGCTCTCCATACACAGCTAACCCTACTCTGAGAAACATGGTCAGTAGGATAGTGGCTGGGTCAGATGTGAATGTTTATACAGTTGAGGCGGTTGGGAAAACGAACATATAGGCCAGTCAACGAAGCATTTGACCTAGAACTAATTGCAAAAGAATTTGTAAGTATACCATGCGAATGTACTACCTAACATATGTTTGTACTACAAAGTCCGGAAATTTTGCTTTTGTAATAAAAGAGATATTAATGGTTAAAGTTGGGATTTTTTCAAACTGAATGTATGGCCCATATTTGCTATCATACCACCAGAAATGTGATGTCACTGGCTTTAAAATGTGACGTTACAAAATATGTAATGGCGGCGTCCATGCGGTAACTCGTATAGATCTGTCAACATGTTACAGAGAAGCCTTTAGGGACCATTAAATGTAAGTATTTGCCGTTGATTGTTTTTAACAACATTAAAAACAAACTTAAGTAAAGTATTTATCACAAATATGGTCCAGATATTTCAATAATTACGTGTAAACGACAGCAGTGCAGCAACATGTTTCCGCTTACGTCATTGTAAATTTATTCAAGTTTATTTTCAGAAAACACACAAACTATTGTTGAAACATCAATCTTTTGTCATGAAATACAAATAATATGCGCAGAATACCCGGGTGTACATTGTCCAGGGTAATCATGGAACTTAGGCTGGAAATCCATGGTATAACATGGAATTCCATGGTAATCCCCGGAATTTGAAACAGTTTCCAGGGTTTTCCAGGGTTTTGTTCTAGAAATGTCCATGAAACGTGGACTTTTTTTCCAAGCATTTTCCAGCCTTGGATGGAAAAGCATGGAAAAGGAATGGAAAACGCTGGATTTAGGCTGGATAACCCTGGAAAATATTTCCAGATAGCATGGAAAGTGGAACATAGAATTTTTTAAGCATGGAAAAGACTCTAACATTTTCAGCTAACCCTGGAAAAAACTTAGACTTTATAAGTGGAGAAAATAACTTATAAAAATGCAACACATTTTATTCAAAGTAAATCAGATTTCAACAATTTACACAACATATGAATAAAACATAAAACAATGTGCATAGATTGGGCAGAAATAGTAGTAGTTATAGTAGTAGTAGTAGTAGTAGTAGTAGAAGTAGTAATGCTGGTGCTGGCAGTAGAATATGTTGTAGGAGTAGAAGTAAAAGTGGTTGTTGTATAAGTTGTACAAACTACTGATAATTATACTATTGGTGCAAATTTAAGTGACAGTAGCAGTTACTATTGTGTTGTTGTTTTAGCATTTACAGGAATAGTAGCAGTAATGGTAGCAATAGTAGTATAAATAATAATAACAATACTAGTAGCAGCAGTAGTAGTAGTAGTAGTAGTTAAGGAAGTAGCATTAGCACCAGCAGCAGTAGTAGTAGTAGAAGTAGCAGCAGCAGCAGTAGTAGCAGTAGCAGCATCAGCAGCATCAGTAGTAGTAGCAGTAGTAGTAGCAGTAGTAGTTGAAGTACTAGTAGTAGTAGTAGTAGTAGTAGTAGTAGTAGTAGTAGTAGTAGTAGTAGTAGTAGTAGTAGTAGTAGAAGTAGAAGTAGCAGCAGTAGTAGTGGTAGAAGTAGTAGTAGTAGTAACAGCAGCAGCAGCAGCAGTATTAGTAGTAGTCGCTGCAGCAGGAGTTGTAATAGTAGCAGCAGCAGCAGTAGCAGTAGTAGTAGTAGCAGCAGCAGCAGCAGCAGCAGTAGGAGTAGTAGCAGCAGCAGCAGTAGCAGCAGCAGTAGCAGTAGTAGTAGTAGTTGAAGCAGTAGTAGTAGTTGAAGTAGTAGTAGTAGTAGTAGTAGTAGCAGTAGTAGCAGCAGTAGTAGTAGTAGTAGTAGTAGTAGTAGTAGTAGTAGTAGTAGTAGTAGTAGTAGATGTAGTAGTAGTAGTAGTAGTAGTAGTAGAAGTAGAAGTAGCAGTAGTAGTAGTAGTAGTAGTAGTAGCAGTAGTAGCAGTAGTAGTAGTAGTAGTAGTAGTAGTAGTAGTAGTAGTAGGTAGTTGTTGTTGTTGTTGTGGCTGTTGTAATAGTAGTAGTAGTTTTGCAGAAGTAGTAGTAGTAGTAGTAGTACTAGTAGTAGAAGTAATAGTAGTAACTTTCAAAGCAATGTCTACAAGTTTAAATTCCTTAACCCTGTTCAAGGTGTATACACACTCAATATTTAACTACAGTCCAGGTTTGCAATTAACAAACTATCTGAAAAGCCTGTGTGTGAGTCAGATGTGTCTGCGGCTAATCTATTGGTTATAAAATATCACAGCCTTTTCTGATTGGCTGAGTTCAAATACAGAAAGTTTACCTGTTAGATTGAAATTCTGGAGAAGGCGTATTGAAGAAAAAATGCAGGTTAAACTTGTTGTTAAAATGAAGTTAATGTAATTTCACAAACAGTAGAGTTAATGAGTTTTTCCATTAACAAGAATTTCTTAAAATAATCATGTATGGATATCATTTGGAAAGTGACATTAAATGTTGTTTAAAAGTGATGCATACAAGTGTTTCAGAAGTCTGTCTAGGAATAGAACAACAACTGAAGGTTTGTGCTTTTCATTATTTCTAAATATTCCTTTAAATTTATTCTTCTTATGTCATCATTGTAGACCTTTTTTATGTGACATTTTAGGTAAAAGTATGGCAAATATAGAAGTTTAAAAGCAGCTGTCACACACATTTTCACTAAGTGCAGTTTGCAGCTTGATAAAGGAAGTCCTATGTGGAGATATTAATAAGCTTGAATGTAGTATCAGAAGTTTATAATGCATGGCTAGGGAACTGAGGCTAAGGGAGTTATGTGCTGTGCATGATAAGAACTCAATGCTCATTAATGCTGTTAATGTTTATAAATAAATTAATTAAACCAATAGCATTGTTTTTTAGGTTTCACTGTGCATTTTCATACCAATAGAATTACACATCTTTCTAATTATAGCAATAATAAATTTGTACTAATCATACCAACAAATTTTGTTATGCTATGCTTTGTGATGTATTAACTTCATTGTAAGTTATTATTAAAAGACCATTTTACTAAATATTTAAAACAATACTTGAATTCTTTTCTATATACATTTTCATTATGTGCTTTAACTGTAGCTGACCAGTTGATGGAAGATACTGCAGAGTTTGGCAGGGAAATAACCCAAGACAGCAAAGCGGCTCTTTTGGCGCATTTACCAAGAGGACTAACATGGCCACAAATTCATGGTAAATATTGTTATGCCCCGGGCTCATATAAGTAATTTAGTGTTAACCACCTGAAAGTATTTTGTCTTTTTGGTATCCAATATTTTGGTCTAGTTTCAATTACAGGTTATTTTTATATGAATTAGCAAATTAGCATAACTTTCATATAGCAATATCTGAATATAAAATTCCTATATATGTTTGAGTTTCCAGAAACATGCTAGTGTACCCCGTTTTGGGGCATTTAAGAAAACAACAATATAAATTTCAAAATAAAAGAGAGTCATTATAAAAATATAAGTTAAATCACCAATTTATTCACTTTAAAGTCTAAGTTTTCCTGTTTGCAAGTAGATTAAAGCCCGCTTGCAAACTACTTAGGATCGTAAATGTTCGCTCGAATACAAAGCCAGATGTACAGAATTGAGCAGTGATATGAAATATCTAAAATAGATAAAAATATGAATGAGCATTAAAGTATAGATATTCAATCATATGATTGCTGCACATTTACTTTTACAGATGAATGTAAAAAACTTATGACTTTCTTGTAATATTGTTTGCTTTGTTTTTCTTTCAGAGATCATGCAGGAGCCCTACAGTATAACAGCAGTACAAGTTCTATAAAAGATCCACGACCTACTGAAGCCCAGCTAATTAACAAAAAGTTTTTAAAAACTGTAATTTTATCCCACCTGGGTACTTATAATTTACTAAGCTGCCTACACAAGTTTTAGATTTGCAATTATATTTTAAATTGTCACTTGGAAAGTAATACATGTACATCTATTATGTTCTGAATTTCTTTGAACAATAAAATTATATAAAAGTATTTTAATGAAATTAAGCACCTAAATTGCATTAAAGTGAAAGTAGCTGAGAACAAGATGTGTTTGTGAAACACAATGTCCCCCTATATGACGTTTGACCTTGAAGGATGACCTTGACCTTGACCCTTCACCACTCAAAATGTGCAGCTCCATGAGATACACATGCATGCCAAATATCAAGTTGCTATCTTCAATATAGCAAAAGTTATTGCAAAATGTTAAAGTTGGTGCAAACCAACCAACCAACCAACAGACCAACCAACCAACAGACTAACCAACAGACAGGGCAAAAACAATATGTCCCCCACTACTATAGTGGGGGACATAAAAATATTATCCTTGTGCTGCGCATGTTCAGCTACATATATTGTGACATACATGAAGCAGCTAAAAATAACTTAAATTTTTCATTTTGTTTCTTGTATATCGTTTGTACAGGGTTCGTGAATTGTTACTGTATATTACTTGACTTGCTTGTATTTTGTTACTTTGAATACATGTTGTGAAGGTTGCATTATACTTTTTAACTTTTAAAGGAGCGCTTGTTCTGTTATGTAAGGGCCTGATTTATGATTATGGACCTAGAGGCTTTGTAAGCATGTATTAAACAACACTTGTTTGATCTGAATAATTTGTTAAATAAATGTAACACAATTTGTAATCTGATGTTATATTTTGATGAATTGTGAACAAAATAATACATCGAAGAAACTAAGGCATTATGTTGATTTTTTGTTTTGTTTTAATCTAACCTTAAATTATGATTTACTTAAGCTGTGAGTATTGTATTCATTTAATACATGAATATTGTTTTTAGACCAGAAATTTCTTTTTCTATTCAGTGACCATGGTAAACGCTGGACAATTTTCCATGTTATACCAGGCATCCATGGAATATTGAACATGGAAAAACCCTGGAACATTTTCCAGGGTTTTCCAGCCAGCATGGAAAAAATACCATCCGAATACTCCATGTAATCTGGAAAACCCTGGAAATAAATCCATGGTTTTCCATGGTTTTCCAGATTACATGGAGTATTCGGACGGTATTTATTCCATGCTGGCTGGAAAACCCTGGAAATTGTTCCATGGTAATTATTCCAGGGAGCCTGGAAAACCATGGAAACTATTCCAGGCTATTTCCACATACCATGGACAATTTTCCACCCTTTTTTAAAATATTGACGCTGGAAAAGGCTGGAAACTTAGTCCGAATACTCCAGCCTCATATTTTCCATGGATTTCCATGGAAAACCCTGGACAAAGTACACCCGGGTACTCCTATTTGTTATTAACTTCTACTGAATTAAATAGGTTAATAAAGGGTTTTTTTTTTTTTTATTCTACGGAAGCCTATTTGGGTCATAATATCATAAATAAAACCTTTTGCATGGTGAAATTAACATACTCTCATATTCACAATTGCCATCTATGTTTGATTTTTTTGTAAAAGGAATATGTAATGTAGTCATTAATTACTGATTTCTGTGTACCTGACATTAAAAAAAATGCATATTTGTATATATTGATACTATGAGAAACATGAATCTGAACAGTAAATACATGCATTTTATTTTCCAGATGGATACGAGGTTGAGCTGTCCATTGTGCCACGAGCTAATTGGGGATAAGAGGCCGTTTTCTAAACTAAGTGAGAAAGGTTGCCAAGGAATTCGCCTTGCGAGTAAACACCATGCAACCAATGTGACAGTATCTCCAGGTGACATGGTCCACATTTCATGCCGAAAAGACTTTACAAGACCTGGCCCTTATAAGAGTTTGGAAGATAAACCTGAGAAACAATTGCGATCTTTAGCACCTACTGTTGACTTTAAATCTAGGTGTTTATTTTGTGATACATTGGCTAAATGTGGAGTATCGAACAGGAAAAGGTCGTTTGATACATACCCTGTAAGAAGCTTAGAATTTCAAAGCACTCTAGTAAAACATTGTAAGCAGAGGGGTGATCAATGGGCACAGGATGTAGAAAGGCGTTTGAGCCATGTGATCGATCTACCAGCTGCTGATGCCATTTACCATCAGCAATGTAATGTGAATTTTAGAACAGGAAAAGGTATTCCTAAGGCATATCAAACAGGCGATAGTGTCACATCCTCAATGAAAAGTCCTGGTCGTCCAGAAGATAGTGAACAGAAACAGGCATTAAAAATGTCATTACATTTCTTGAAAATACATCGTGTGAAACTTTAACAGTGCATGATTTAGTGTTTGAAATGCAAAGAGTGTGTGGTGAAAAAGCGTATACCACAAAACATATGAAGCAGAAAGTTATTGAGCATTTTGGTAATGGTGTTGTAATAAGCAGCATTGACGGAAGACGTGACATTATTACTTTAAAAACAAATGCAGCTTCCATAATTCATTCGTTCTATGAAGACTCACAGGGGAAAACTGAGAAGGAAAAGAAAACCAAAATATAAGAAACTGCTGCAAAATTGCTAAAATGTGATATTAATTCAATTAATATTGCAAAAGATCATTACCCAGATTTTAATCATATATCTTCTAAGCAAAACAATGTTGCCTTTTTGCCAGACAGTCTTCAAATGTTTCTGAAAGCTGTTATAGGTCAGTCAAACGACATTAAGGTTGCCTCAATAGGTCAGGGCATTATCCAAGCATGTCGCCCCAGAAATATCATTGCTCCGCTTCAGCTTGGACTTGGTGTCCAACTTCACCATCACTTCGGCTCAAGATGTTTGATTGATCATCTTAATAGCCTCGGATTCTGTTGCTCATACAGCGAAGTCCAACTTTATGAATCAAATGCTGCGGCAGCCTTATCTACACGTATACCCTGTCAAGAAACAGACAATCAACCATTTCTACAATTTGTAGCAGACAATGTAGATCACAACACTGGAACCATAGATGGCAATGGCACATTTCATGGGATGGGCATCATAGCTTCGTCTACACCAGGATCTGAGGTTACATTATGTGTACCAAGACGCGACGTTTCTATTGATCAACTTGTAGAAACAAGCAAGATACCAGTGAAGTACTATGTGCCATCCTCTGAGTCCTCTAATGATTCCGTGTTCAGTGAACTCCATGAAATAAGCGTTCTGCGACAATTGCAGAGACCATTGGATATTTTCTACAAAGTGATATGTCCACTACGTTCAAATAGACCAAGTTGGTCTGGTTTTATGCAAACATTTGACCAACATTGTGGAACAATTCAGAAAAAATCCACTATAACTTTCTTACCCATGATTGATCTTAACCCAAGTGATGTCAACTGTATCTATACAACACTCGAATTTGTATGTGGCGAAGCTAGGAAATATTCCAAAACGCCGGTTCTGACTTTCGACCAGCCCCTGTTCCAAAAGGCCACAGATATTATTGCATCACAAAGCCCACACAGCTTACTAAGGAAAACAGTTCTTCGTCTTGGGGCGTTTCACACAGAGATGAGCTTTCTAGGGTGTATTGGTCATCTCATGTCTGGGTCAGGGCTAAATGAAGTTATGCAAACAGTTTATGCTGCGAATTCAGTGGTACATATGTTGTCTGGGAAAGCTGTACAACGTGCAATACGAAGTCATATGCTTATCGACAATGCCCTTACAGTCCTACTTATAGACAGCGCGTTCCTTCGCACGAATGATATTAAAGACTATCAAAATATCCCTTCATGCTCCAAAGATAGTTCAGGTCTTTATCATTCATCCGATGATGAACCAGTACCAGAAATTTATCTGCAGAAAAATGCTGATTTAAAAAACTTGGCATTGTTGTATGACGATCTGGATAATGGACTTCTATCAGCCAATGACGTAAGCACAAACGGAAATCTGCAAAACATTGTTCGTCTGTGCGAAGATGAAAGGTCAAAGATGTCTTCTAATCGGACAGCATGTCTATGGCTCCAGTACATGGATATGGTTTCGTTGTTACAACGATTCATAAGAGCCGAAAGAACTGGTGACTGGTCCTTGCATTTAGATAGTTTGCAAAAGATGCTTCCATTCTTTGCTTCATCTGGTCATAATCTGTACCTGAAAAGTGCCTATATCTACTTGCAAAATATGCTGTCTTTGCATGAAACCCATCCTGACGTGCACGAAGCTTTCAAAGCTGGAGCACATGTGATACAACGGAGCGAACATAATTGGGCCGGTCTCTCAACAGACCTTGTTATAGAACAAGTATTAATGAGATCATTGAAGTCATCAGGAGGCCTGACAAGAGGGAGAGGTTTGTCAGACACACAGAGAACTAAATGGTTACTGTCCATGCCCATTTGTCTGCAAATGAACTCAGCAATGCAGGAGTTTAGTAACAGTATGTATAAAACAAGTGAGCAGCACAAGGAAACAACCAAAGCAAGGATTTGCAGGGATTCAAAAGATATGGAGACTATATTGTCATTTTTTCGAGATAGAAATCCCTTTGACTCAACAGAAACTAAACTTAGGAACATTGAAAGTTGTGTTACTGCTGATGAGTCGGCGAATCCAGAATGTGCCTTGGCAATTGGAAAAAAGTATATTGCAAGGAATGTGTGGAATACCGCAAAACAAATTTACCTTCAAACGTTTGCTGCAAGCAGTTCCAATGAAAGAAAAGTCCTTTGTAAAATTAGATGATGAAGGTCTGCAAATTGATACACAACTTTTGTTTCAGCGCCTTACAACTGCTGCTGATAGGTACATTGATGATACATCTTCAATCTTTCAGTTTGAGCTAGCAAGTATTCCATCCTCTCTTTTCGACAATAATGGCATGCCTAGAGAAGCTCAAAAGTCTTCATTAGCCGATGCGTTATGGAAACAATGCAAGTTTGAAGCATCCTTGCCTGTGAAAATTGACCCTTCACACATGATTGTCATTGATAGGGGTTCTCTCATTCACCGTATTCCTTGGAAGGCTGGACAGACATTCCACGATATCTGCCGCAGTTACTATTCTCATCTTATACAGAAGTATGAAAACCACATCACAGTTGTTTTTGATGGATACTCTAATGGACCAGATACCAAAGACTTAACTCATTTTCGTCGAACAAAGGGAAAAGTAGCCACACATGTCAAGTTTTCGTCAGAAACTACTCTTCGCACGAAGAAAGATGTGTTTTTAAACAACAAAGAGAACAAACAGAAGTTCATTGAAATGTTAGGTGAATGCTTTGCCAGTGAATGCATAGACGTAATTCATGCGCAAGGGGATGCAGATATCATGATAGTGCAGACGGCCGTCCAGCTTGCAGAACAAAGCCCTGTCACCCTGATAGGCGAAGACACCGTCCTACTGGTTCTCCTGTTAAACCGCTATCGTATATCTGATTTACATCCAATTCATTTTAGGTCAGATTCAAAATCAGCAGGGAAAACTGTTAAGCTGTGGGATATTCAGAAAACACGATTATGTATAGGAGATGAACTCTGCCACTATCTACCTTTGCTCCATGCGTTAACGGGCTGTGATACGACATCGAGGATGTTTGGAATTGGAAAACCTGCTGTTATTAAGCTTTTCCAAAAAACAGTCCCTCCTTTTTGTAAAACATGTGATGATTTTCTGGCATCATCTATCCATGAATCTATACGTAGAAACGGAGAATCCTTGATTGCAACAATATATGAGGGGTCAGATTGAACGAACTTGAATGAATTGCGTTACAAACGGTTCACGGCCAAGGTAATTACAATCTGCAGTGCAGTTCAAGTCCAATCATTACCAGCGACGTCGGATGCAGCATCATTTCACAGCCTGAGGGTGTTTTACCAAGCCAAAGTCTGGATGGGCATCACAAGCCTTAACCCTCTTGATTATGGCTGGTATGTTGTGAATAAAGTTCTTCTTCCTGTGAAAATGACATTGCCGCCAGCACCTGAAAAACTACTTCAAGTAGTGAGATGCAGCTGTAAAATAAACTGTGATTCTAAAAGGTATTCTTGCCGTAAACATGGCCTTGAATGCTCCAGTGCGTGCAAAGAGTGTAAAGGGCTTTGTTGTTCAAATTCACTTGGATTTTCTGACATACTAGAACATGAAAATGATGAGATCTAGAGTTTTCCACTATTTTCCACTATTTTTAATATTAAAGTGTGAATAATTGAAGAATTTGATTTGTACGGCATAAATATCATTGCTTTCATGAAGCGCTGTCGTTTTACTGTTGTTGGTCCATCATAAATTCTTTATCACAATCAACTGGTGAAAGACACTGTCTATTTAAAAGTTATTTTTAAGTGCAACATTTTTGTTTTAATGCTCATTTCTGTTTTGTCTTAACACAAATGCTTTTGTCATAGCAATATGTTGAGTGTTGCACATTTTTGCCCCTATAGTACTTGTATGGATTAGCATTAGTGGCTGGGGTTATATTACCTCTTATTTCTGTCCTTGTAAGTAGTTTCCAGTGCAATAAACTGTTCAGATTGATTGAACAGCATGTTTTCAACCACTGTATAATTATTTGTTGTGAAGCATGCAAAGCAAACTTCATTTTCTTTAATGCATATGTGTGTACAGTCTCGTCACAGGATTTTGTATATAATGAGAAATCACAACTATATCTCTTGTATTATAGTGCTAATACTTCAAAATATGCACCTGTTAAAGTCGAAATTTCGATGATTACTTGCAGGCACATACTACTTACAGAAAATCAAACATTCGAAACGGTTTCAATTAGTTTGATTTTGATGATTTGATTTGTTTACAAATACTTGTATGACATATGTATGACATTAGTGGGTGGGGTAATATTACCTCAAAATTCAGTCATCGTAAGTACTATCGTGTGATAAAAACATTTAAATTGATTGAAAAACATGCTTTATATTATTTTGCACAAAATGTGTTGTGATACAATGAATGCAAACTAAATATTTTAGATAAATATGGATGTTCAGGCAAATCAACGGCTTTTGTTTATATTTAAGAAACCCCTTGTACCTCTTGTTTTGTGACGTCAATATTTCAAAATCCGCAACTGCAAAAGTTCAGGACTTTTTATGGGTTCTTCTAGACACATAACATTAACAGAAAAACCAACTTTCAAAACTTTTGCAATTAGTTCTAGGTTGACCACCATTTTGGGGTAGATTGACTGGCCTAATAAGAGATATCATAGGGCAGTCAGTCTTTGCTTATAAATTCACGAGAAAATACAGAGCCAAAGCTATTGGGAATAGCTTGCTGTTAAGATCGCTTCTGACCATGTTTTTATCCTGCTCTTCTGTTCCAGCGTTTCCTGGTGGTGTCAAAATCTGGAGATCCTTCCCTTGCAGTTGTATTGTCTTTTGATCTGAGCTCCCATCCTGCTGCCTTCTTTGAAACCAAGAACATACTGTGTACAGCAGATAAGCCTCAGATCGCTCAGGCAATTTGATAATATTCTACAGACACATCATGTGAGGCTGAGATGAACTGTAGTCATGAAACAGATGCATGATGGTGGCACTTTGCTGCATCCTGGACCATGGAGAAGGGCGACTTATATAACGCAATAGCCGAGTCTTATGTTGATTCATAGAAAATGCATTACGGACAAGCAACAGTGGGGTTCGATGACTATGAAGACGGTTATTACAACAAAGACAACACGCACCGGAGACGATAAAACAAATGTAAATCATAATGTGAGTTTCAGCAAAGAAACAGAATGCTCATGTAAAAAAGGAAGACTTTTTGCCTCGTGACAGAAACAAGGCCATCATGATTGCTCTGATCAGCACAACTCTGCCTTAAATGGGATGCTATGTTGTTCTGTCTTCAGTGGATGCAGACGTTGAAATTGTTAAAGAAACAGTAAAACGATCCCGTCGTAGCACCACACAGTCGGTGGGCGAGGATATAGATTGGCGCATCTTGATCATGCATTACTCCGAAAGGGATAATAAGACCATCTACTTCTGCATTGATGTAAATAAATAGTCAAAGGAACACAAAGTGTATAATATTAACCTTTCGGAAGAACTCATGCTTATTCAGGCTGTAATTAATATTCAATGATCTTCAGCAACGGTAAAAAATAAAGTCTACAGAAGTAGTAAATCCTGATCCTATTTTGAAGTCATGTTCTAGTTCATTCTCTATTCCAAATGTCATAAATTGGAGTTTATGATTATTCAACTGCTTAATTATAACCTCAACTCGATTTAAGTGTTCCTTGTCTCCTTAACTGTGGCGTTTTACATAACAACCATAACTTTTGAGTAACAAGTTATGGACTTGTGGTCCTTCTATTGTGTTAATGGCCATTTTGGTCGCCGTGTTGGATGTTTGTGTAACACAATTAGCTTATATTTTGTCTGATGATATAAATGTGATATTTATGTGTTCTTTTCTCCCTGAAACCTGGGTATAGACACCAAATAACTCAAATTTGAGTGGACAGTTACATAGTCATATTTAATGATAATAAAAAGGTTTTTGCGGCCATTTTGGATTTGTGTGATACATAATAAACTTAAAATATGTCTGATGACGCTAATGTGTTCTTTGCCCCCTGAAACCTATATATAGACACCAAAATCTAGATCTAAAATTGAGTGGAAAGTAACATAGTTATGATCATTAATATGTTTTGGAGGCCATCTTGTCAGCCATTTTGGACACCATGTTTGATTTCTGTGTGACATTATTAACTTACATATTGTCTGACAAAATAAATGTGTTCTTTTCCTCCTGAAACCTGGGTATAGACACCAAATTCATCAAATGTGAGTGGATAGTAACATAGCTTTGATCATAAATAGGTTTTGGCGGCCATCTTGGTGGCCATTTTTGAAGCCATGTTGGATTTGTGTGTACTATATCAAACTTAAACAATGTGTGAATTTAAATTCACACTAGGCAAATTGTTGTGTATGAAATCAAAATCAAGTAATATTCACAGCAGTAAAACCATTTAGAGAATTTGTTTCTTGTTTTTTCATTTTTTATCCTGACGGCGGCCATCTTGAAAATGGACGCCATTTTGAAATTTTTTATTGGCTAACGTGCTTTATCAAATCTATAGTTACTGAAGAGGACCGTAATTACTATATGTTTTTGGACACTTAAAAATAATAATTTTTTTCGTGTCCAAAAACTTAGATACGAAAAATATTCACAAAATACAGGTGTCCGAAAACTTAGAATCGAAAATTGAAGTGTCCGAAAATAGCGTCAATTGTATCAACGACTACCGCTAATAGCACACGCTTGTTAAATACCATGCCGTATAGTATAAATTACAGTTATAAATATTTGCACTGCATTTCAAATAATTTTAAATGCTTATTTTATTTGACAGAAAGTTACTTCAAGGTTGTACTTTGACCAACGAGTTCAAAGATGAGCATGTGATGTACCGATACTCGCTAGTATGAACCTTTAATTAACGCATTCAAAAAGCAAACTATGACTTATTTGTTTGTTCATTTCCGATAGTTGTTGTCTAACACCTTCCATTGTTCTTACAACTTGCAATAGGGTGGATCACACTTTGAATCGTTTAGCATTTGTCACAGTTATTTTACTGAGAAGGGGTAGTACCATTGCGGTAGATAATTGAACTGTTAGTTGGCACTACCCCTGGTAATTGTAATAACGCTTATGATATCGGGCCAAACCATTGTTTTAATACCGGTTTACAAAGCTATTTACCCAAGAACGCACATATAATGTCCGTTGCCGTCAGGCATGCACCTGCCATGTTTTATGATGTTTATCTGGTTGTAAAACCCCATGATTGAAGTGTCATGTGATATCGAAAACAGGACCGAAATTTGGTAAAATAGCGCTGTAAAATATACTGTCTAAAAACTTAGAGACATTAATAATGGACGAAAACTCGTGTGTCCGAAAATTTAGAGTCACAAAAAATAATTATTTTTGCTAAAAAAGGGGGTGTCCGAAAACTAAGAGTGTCTGAAAACATAGAGTAATTACGGTATTTTTGCCAAATTTGGTGCTTGCATCACAAACTGAAAGATTTCTTGATATATAGACTTAATCTGCTGAGCTAAGTGGTGGCTCAAAAAGGGTAACAGCTTTAATTGCTTTTGTATAATTTAGTTTTGAACAAGTGAGTTTTAAATAGGGGCAAGTTGATTTTTCCGTTTTATTGCCAATGGAAAAGTAGAAAATTTCAACATTTCCACAACCCCGTTTTGGCTGTTGGATACTTCTTACGAGATAAACTTTAACCTTAAATCACTTTGATCAAGTTACAGTTTGAACAAGGGCAGCTTGACCAAGTAGCAGTTTGGCCATGGGTCAGTTTGACAATCGGAAACTTTGAAAGTGTTACACTTTCATAGTGAAACCCTTGGGCACTTTGGACAATTTGTTCATCGAACACTTCGACAGTATGACACTGGGAATGGCACATGTTGGGAGTGACAGTCCAACATTTTAACAGGATTGTTGGATTGGACCATTTTAAAGTGGGAGAATTTGGTAATTAGTCATTTGTACAATGGTACATTTTGTGACCATGTAAAACTGGGACCATGACAATGTGACTATGGGACAAAGACCATGCAAAATCATGAATATGAGACACTGTGATAAATTGACACATAGGCCCTGTGAAAATGTGAATAAAGGCAGCCATTTTTGGTCCATTTGGGAAAGTACCGGAACTGGTCCAATTGGGAAAATGTAACAGTAGCGCATACAATCCTGATATTGCAAAAATTCAAGTCATGAAATCCTCAAATTGGGAAATTTGTGTGGTGAGATTGGTAATTTGGAGTCTTAATTACTTGATACTTAATTGCACATACCTATTAAATTAATCGTTGACAAGCATGTCAATATGACCATATTGTACTAAAGTTGTACATGTATAAACAACAACATCTAATCAAGAACAAACACAATCAATAACTTGTTGTTTTTCAACTCTCACAATAACATTTATCCGTCTAACGTTATAAAATTTCAATAATCTATGTTGTTGTCACTGAGGTGTTTACAATGTGTCGGAGGAAAGACAGTTCCTGTTTGTTGTTAATATATTATTCATGAAATCAAACTTTGTCAAAGGAACACATCTGTGTGAACAATGTCCATGTTTAATTAATTTTGCGCAGTATTTACTTTTATGACTCATTTCATTGAAAACAACAATCAGGTTAAAAATGAGACAAAAAATCGATGGAAAAATACATGGGATACGGAGCAGTTCTATTAATTGAATGCCTTGTGTTTTAAAACGCGAATTAATCAAGCGCGAAGCCACATGCATTTTATTTATTTCATTTGTTCACTTTCCTAGAGTTCAATTTAAGAAAAAATGGCTGCAACTTGAAATAACTTTGGGAATTTTGTTGGGACGCAAATTTGGAATTTTAACTCGATTGGGATAATTACATTTACCGGTAAAGAAAGATAAAAAATCGCTGAAAAGACACTCTGACCATGTGACACTGTGACTATGGGTAACAGTGACCATGTGACAGTTGGACCATGGGACACTATGAGTATATGTCAATGTGACTATGGAACACTGTGATGGGGTTAAAATGTGACCATAGGGCACTATGACCATGTGACAACAGCATGTTGTGATAGTTGCAATAATCCAACTCCATGCTTTTGACCCTCAGGGTGGCTGGGCTGTATGTATGTATTCATAAAAGCTCAAAGCATTAAAAAAGGAATTAAAAAATCCAGGAGAACTATATTTTATATATACAGGTTATGACATGGGACATTGCAAATGTGCGACATTCTGCAACTTTTACTGTGACTCATTTGAACACTGTGACTATGTCGCATTGTGTCGCTATTTTAGATTTTCTCAAATTTGCTTTGATTTGGAGAGAGACAATGACTGAATGAGTTTCAATTCCTGTTTACATTTCCCCACCCATAATGTTCGCATGGCATGTCACCTTTACTGATCAAGTTTCGTATGCATAAACATGTAGAAGTATAAATTGATAATGCCACGCATTTTAATTAAGAAATTAATTGCCTTACGCTCCGACAATTTGGGATTGACTGTCAATTGAAATATATTTTTAACAATAACACTCATCGGTTATCATTTATATCAGTTGGATATGTTCGTCCATGTTCCCAGTAAGTTAATTGGCAATTGTGAATTTTGATTGGTTGAAACGTATCTATGGACTCCTTCAGATGAGGATACACTCCACTGTTAAATTAAAAATTTACCGAAAATGTAGTATGAAATAACCCGTTAACACATGTAAAACAGCGCTTTTAACAAAGAAATTGTTATTTTGTTTCAATTGAACCAATGTTATTTGTAGGCCTATCATTCAATTTTTATTTAGATCTTCATCGAACTAATCGATAGAAAGGTAATCGATATAAACACAGAGGGTGTTCCGGTAAACCAGCTGACCTAGATTTGAACATCATGTGACAGAAGATTTCCTACTTTCACTTTTAAAATCAACATCACGAGTTGTGAAAAACAGATAACTTATCAGTATCTGTCATTTCGTAAATTAGAACACATGGAAAGTACCAAACAATTCGCAGGCTTCACGAACTGTACAGTTTAATGCGTGAGAAATTCTTAATTAAATGACTGTTTAATAGTTACGGTAGTCTTATTAACTATGGCAGAAAGAAAAATCAAGAATTTAACGTCAGACTATCTGACATGCACGATTTGCTTCAACGTGTTTTCTGAACCAAAGATGTTACACTGTGGACATTCGTTTTGTGCCAAGTGCCTGGAGGGCTACATTCGCGTGGTTATCAAGCAGCGTGACTTTTTCGAGTGTCCGATTTGCAGAGATCCGTACCAGATTCCTAACGCAGACGACATAAAAACGTTGGTCAATTCGTTCAATAACGACTCGGTGTCATTGTCAATACTTCAGGCATTGGGTGTCCAAGCGAGGCCATCTTTGGAGACGGGTGCTTCCTTCACTACTGACAGCCATGTCGGCATGCAATTCTCGATAAATTCCCCGAGCGACGATGAGCTTTACTGCGCTTGCGCGCGCCATACGGAGCGACACCTTGACACGTTCTGCGCGAAGCACGAGATTGTCGTGTGCGGAGAATGCGCTGAAACTCACCACAGTGGACCCGAGTGTGATTGCTCCTTGGTGAGGCAAGTTATTAACAGACGTCTGAATGCGCTGAAGAGTCTGATTGCTCAACAGACGTCAGATGCAGATCGTCTCTTTGACTCTGACACAGCGGGCGTCAAAACTGTCCGTACCGTATACGCAGACGTTCAAAAGTGCATTTCGGACGTAGAGGAGAGTTTTGAAGACATTTGCAGGACCTTTAAACGTCGAATAGAAAGCGTGAGGACGAAGGCTAAGGCAACTGTCGATCAAGACAAAACATGCACTGACGTTAGAAAACTACAAGCTGATTTAGTGTCCGGTGTTAAATCATTGGAGTCAGAAACTATATTAATGAACCCCAATGAAATCCTTAAAACGATCGCCAGTATGTGTTTAATTTCATCGGAACTGCAAATGAACATCGCGGAACTTGCCGAGAAAATTAAGTCCGGATCGTTAATGAAATACGTAGAAAATGACCTGAATCTTTTAGACGCGTTTGTGTCTGGCGTTAAGGCTACATTACCCGATGAATTCATGACAATCGAAGAAAACTATAAAGAGGAACCAAATGAAAAAGATTTTGTAGTAATCACTTCTAACGGAACATTCGCGGATCGCCCAGATGCGGGTAACGAGAAGAGTGACGTGTATATGCAAGTAACATTTAGCGCAAAGTGTCCGAGGGAAGACAAGTGTATGTTATCTGGTGTCGCATTGACAGGGACCTCGGCAGCAATTATCGTTGACCAGAAAAACAAGAAAATCAAAAAGTTTAAAATACCAGAAGGAACCTTTCTGCATGAACTTGTTGTTACCAACGAACCACACCAGGTCGCGACTCTGAGAGAATCCAGTCACGTAGCTGTGTCATTGTGGGATGTTCCAAAAATCTTGCTTCTATCAACAGACCCTGTTCTGAAAGTTATTACAACGATCGAAACGGCGACTGAATACATCGGAATTACCTCGCATCTAGCTGACAGGCTTGCTGTGGCTAGTATTCAAGCGAGACGCGTCGATGTGATTGACACTGAAGAAAGGGATGATCACTATGTTAGAAAGTCAGAAACACTCTTTCAATCGTGTCGACGACGGTCTTTTCCGGATAGATTAACAGCAACGAGCGACGGAAACGTTGTCGTGAGGAATCGGCGACGGAACGAAATTTCGTGTTTTGGCGGGAACAAATTGTTGCTATGGTCTCGGCGACTGAAGCACTCAGTGGCAGACATTGCGTGCGTAAGGGGAAGGTTGTACGCTACTTTCAATGACAGGAATGAGATCGCGTCGATAAGGGAGGATGGTCAAGGCCCAGTTGAAATTCTCAGCTACAAGGATTTTGTAAAGCGACCGTGGGCTATCGACGGGTTTAAGGATTGTTTGATCGTGACGGAAGATGCACCATCGGATAAAGTACATCTATTTTTATTTGTTTAATTTTAGGCTTAAACTACACACGAGAAAGGCTGCACAGTAGTCAGAATGGTGTCATACTAGAACACAGTTACTACATATCATGTCAGGATGTGAACACATGTTCAAAGTCAATTGTTATTCGTTGTATTGATTGCTCTAATTGCTCTTGCTTATATATCTAGTGAGGTTCGAATACCGGAATTATGTTTTACAAAATATGTTGACATTATATCATGAGTATGTCAGTAAAAGCGGCAGTATTAATATACCTTTTTTATTTGCTTCTTTCTAACGTCCAATAGTCTTTAATTTTAGTTAAGTTGTAAATACTTGTTACAGATAAAAGTGATACATTTTCCTTCAAACTTCAATGTGTATGCATGTATAAACAAGATTTTTTGTTTTAAATAACGGCATCAAATAAGTACCACGGTGATTGACAATTAGCTGTTTTAGTATGCAACTGGTTTGCCATATGTGATTATAGCCATGATTATTGAATGGCAATAGACGAAAATACAATTAGATTTAATATTGATTTAAATTCATCGTCATTTTGAATATCTTTATGCATTGGTTGAAATATTGATATATAAAGATAAATGTATACTCATGCAATATTTGACATAACACAATATGTTTGACAATGAACAGTGTTGACAGTGCATTTTATGCATGTATCTTAAAATGGAAATATGATTTTGAATATGTTCCTCTTAACAGTCATTACGTATATGTTACATGAACAATAACTATATAATAGTGTGTGGAAGCTATATTTTTTTAATTAGTAATTTTTTTCGTGCAGGTCCTTAAAAGCGGCATCTCTGTGTGAAGTAGCTTAAATCATCACGTGATAAATTATTCTCCATCGTCGTATACCCACGCGTGCAAGGCAGATACATTCTAAAGTTATCATACCATGTAGAAAACCGCTGCGCCGTGCGTTTTCTTTTGTACAGTGTTTTTCAAATAAAAGGAGATTTCGGTTGTAAACAGGGATTTTGCATACCCCCCCCCCCCCCCCACACACACACATGCGCGCACACACGCACACACACACTAAATTAACGCATTGCGCATATGACATTGCGCAATAGTCAATTATACAACTATGCAATATATTGTCATGGTAAAATGCAAGTCGCAATTCACAAAATTCATGTCAGAAAAAGCAATTCGCAAGAGGGAATTCGCAAAAAGGAATTCTAAAAAAAAACATCAGAAGTATTGATATAATGTTTCATCCCTAAAGAATTATTACACTCGAATTTGAAAATTTGTAATGCTGGTAATGCTCTATAATTGCATAAAATAAACTTGACCCGATCGCAATTTATGATGCAATGAGCAAAGGCATTTCGCAACAAAGAAAGATGTTCGCAAAAAGAAACGCGCAAATCACAAAAAGCTAGTCGCACGTCACACTACCTGTCTACAAAAAGCGATGAGTCGACACTGGATTACCAAGGATGACCATTGGAACGTGACGCGTATGATGATAACAAGAAGTTATTATATTGCACAATGCAACTTCAACGCATGACTAGGGAAATATGTTTAAAGAGATAACAGCGAATATTTATTTATAAAAACTCAGTTGTGGTTAGTTAAAAGATAGCCAAATCTAAACTGAACAGGGGGCTATGGTACATGCATATAATGTCTAAATGTGGTCATTGCACCGAAAAAGAGTCAGTGTTGACAGTGGTTTTGTTTGACATGCTTAAAGGGATGCGTTGGAGGTGTTCTCAAACGAAACAACTTCTTTGAGTTCCCGATCTTCAGAAAACCGCACACATGTCTAACACAGCCGACAATAAAGCGGCTGTATTTTTGTTATTTGACGACGTTGCCACTTAGTTTATTCTTTGAGCACATAATATGGGAACAGAAACCCTCAGCAAAAATAGTCCAACCAGCCGACTTAGTGTCGACGAGACACGTGTGTGAAGTTAGCCTATTTAGCCTATTTAGTACATAGGTTGAAACAAACATCCTATTTAGCAAATTTAACAGCCTCTTCAGCCTTTTTAGCCTATTTTAGCCTATTTAGCCTATTTAGTAAATAGGTTGAAACATACATCCTATTTAGCCTATTTAACAGCATTTTCAGCCTATTTAGCCTATTTAGTATATAGGTTGAAACATATATCCAATTTAGCCTATTTAGCCTATTTAACAGCCTTTTCAGCTTATTTAGCCTATTTAGTACATAGGTTGAAACATACATCCTATTTAGCCTATTCAGCCTATTTAGTACATAGGTTGAAACAAACATCCTATTTAGCCTATTTAGCCAATTTAACGGACTCTTCAGCCTTTTTAGCCTATTTAGCCTATTTAGTAAATAGGTTGAAACATACATCCTATTTAGCCTATATAGCCTAGTTAGCGTATTTAACAGCATTTTCAGCCTATTTAGCCTATTTAGTATATAGGTTGAAGCGTACATCATATTTAGCCTATTTAGCCTATTTAACAGCCTTTTCAGCTTATTTAGCCTATTTAGTACATAGGTTGAAACATACATCCTATTTAGCCTATTTAGCCTATTTAACAACATATTTAGCCTATTGAGTATATAGTTAACAGCATTTTCAGCCTATTTAGCCTATTTAACAGCATTGTAATTATATTTAGCCTATTTAGTACATACGTTGAAACATGCATCCTATTTAGCCTATTTAGCATATTAAACAGCCTATTTAGAAAGTTGAGTACATAGGTTGAAACATACATTGTATTTAGCCTATTTTGCCTATTTAACAGCCTTTTCAGCCTATTTAGCACATGCCTATTAAGCCTATTTAACATCCTTTACAGCCTATTAAGCATATTCAGAACATAATATTGAAACAAACATCCTATTTAGCCTATTTAGCCAAATTAATAGCCTCTTCAGTCTTTTTAGCCTATTTAAGCCTATTTAGCCTATTTAGTAAATAGGTTGAAACATACATCCTATTTAGCCTCTTTTACAGCATTTTCAGCCTATTCAGCCTATTTAGTACATTAGTTGAAACATACATCCTATTTAGCCTATTTAGTCAATTTAACAGCCTCCTCAGCCTTTTTAGCCTATTTAGTAAAAAGGTTGAAACATATATCCTAATTAGCCAATTTAGCCTATTTAACAGCATTTTCAGCATATTTAGCCTATTTAGTATATTAGTTGAAACATACATCCTATTAAGCCTATTAAGCATATTTAACAGCCAATTTAGAAAGTAAAGTACATATGTTGAAATATACATTGTATTTAGCCTATTTAGCCTATATAACAGCCTTTTCGGCCTATTTAGCACATGCCTTTTTAGCCTATTTAACATCCTTTTCAGCCTATTTAGCCTATTTAGTACATAGGTTGAAAAAACAACAACATCCTAGTTAGCCTATTTAACAGCATGTTCAGCCTATTTAGCTTATTTAGTACATAGGTTGAAAAATACATCATATTTAGCCTATTTAACAGCATTGTCAGCATATTAAGCCTATTTAGTACATAGGTTGAAACATACATCCTATTTAGCCTATTTAGCCAATTTAACAGCCTCTTCAGCCTTTTTAGCGTATTTAGCCTATTTAGTAAATAGGTTGAAACATACATCTTTTAGCACATTTAGCCTATTTAACAGTATTTTCAGCCTATTTAGCCTATTTAGTACATTAGTTGAAACATACATCCTATTTAGCCTATTTAACAGCCTTTTCAGTCTATTTTGCTTATTTAGTACATAGGTTGAAAAATACATCCTATTTAGCCTATTTAACAGCATTTTCGGTATATTTAGCCTATTTAGTACACAGGTTGAAACATACATCCTATTTAGCTCATTTTAGCCAATTTAACAGTATTTTCAGCCTATTTAGGCCCTTTAGCCTATTTAACAGCCTTTTCTGCCTATTTGAGTACATAGGTTGTAACATACATCCTATTTAGCCTACTTAGTCTTTTTAACAGCATTTTCAGCCTATTTAGCCGATTGAGTACATAGGTTGAAAAATACGTTCTATTGAGCCTATTTAACAGTCTTTTCAGCCTATAAGTACATAGTTTAGTCTATTTAGCCTATTTAACTGCCTTTTCAGCCTATTTAGCCTATTTAGTACATAGGTTGAAATATGCACCCTATTTAGCCTATTTAACAGCCTTTTCAGCCTATTTAGTACATAGGTTGAAACATACATTCTATTTAGCATATTTAACAGCCTTTTCAGCCTATTTAGCCTATTTAGTAAATAGGTTGAACCATAAATTCTATTTAGCCTTTTTAACAGCATTTTCAACCTATTTAGCCTATTTAGTACATAGGTTGAATCATACACTCTATTAATCCTATTTAACAGCCTTTTCAGCCTATTTAGTACATAGGTTGAAATATATACCCTATTTAGCCTATTTAACAGCCTTTTCAGCCTATTTAGCCTATTTAGTACATAGGTTGAAACATACATTCTATTTAGTCTATTTAGCCTATTTAACAGCATTTTCAGCCTATTTAGCATGTTTAGTACATAGGTTGAAAAATACATCCTATTAATCCTATTTAACAGCCTTTTCAGCCATTTTAGCCTATTTAGTACACATGTTGAAACAATCAAAATCCTATTTAGCCTATTTAACAGCCTTTTCAGCCTATTTAGCTTATTTAGAACATAGGTTGAAAAATACATCCTATATAGCCTTTTTTACAGAATTTTCAACATATAAGCCTATTTAGCCTTTGCAGTACATAGGTCTTAATATACATCCTATTTAGCCTTTTTAACAGCCTTTTCAGCCTATTTAGCCTTAGTACATAGGTTCAAACATACATCATATTTAGCCTATTTGGCTTATTTCACAGCTTTTTCTGACTAATTAGCCAAATTAGAAAGTTAAGAACGAAGGTTAAAAATTACATCCAATTTAGCATATTAAACAGCTTATTTAGCATATTTGGCAAGTTGAGTTCATAGGTAGAAATATACATCTTGTTTAGCCTATTTAGCTCATAGGTTGAAACATAGATCCTATTTAGCAAATTTAAAAGCCTTTTCAGCCTATTTAGTACATATGTTGAACATAATATCCTATTTAGCCTATTGAACAGCCTTTTCAACCTATTTAGTACATAGGTTGAAACATACTCAGTACATCCTATTAAGCTATTTAGCCTATTAAACCGCCTTTTCAGCCTATAAGCCTATTTAGCCTTTTTAGTACAAAGGTTGAAACATACATTCTATTAAGCCTATTAAACAGCCTTTTCAGCATATTTAGCCTATTTAGTACAAAGGTTCAAACATACATCTTAGTTAGCCTATTTAGCTTATTTAACAGCCTTTTCATCCTATTTACAAAGTTTAGTACAAAGGTTTTCAAAAATACATCCTATTCAGCCTAGCCTTTTTAGCCTATTTACAAGTTTAGTACATGCGTAGACATATACATCATGATTAGCCTATTAAACATCCTATTTAGCCTATTTAGTATATTTAACAGCCTTTTCAGCCTATTCAGAAAGTTTAGAACAAGATTAAAAAATACATCGTATTTAGCCTATTTAACAGCCTTTCAGCCTTTTTAGAAAGTTTAGTACAAAGGTTAAAAATACAACTTATTTATTATTTAACAGCTTATTTAGCCTTTTTAGCCAGTTAAGTACACACGTACACATGAACATCCTTTTTAGCCTATTTAGCTAGCCTATTTAACATCCTATTTAGCCTTTTTAGTCTATTTAACAGCCTTTTCAGCCTATTTAGAAAGTTTAGTACAAAGGTTTAAACATACATCCTATTTAGCCTATTTAATAGCCTGTTCAGCATATTTAGCCTATCTAGAAAGTAAGTACAAAGGTTAAAAAATACATCTTATTTAGCCTTTTTTAGCAATTTTAGTAAATACGTAAACAAATACATCCTATTTAACAGCCTATTAAGCAAGTTAAATACATACGTAGACACATACATCCTATGTAGCCTATTTAACAGCCTATTTAGCAATTTTAGTAAATACGCAGACACATACATCCTTTTTGACAGCCTCTTTAGCAAGATTAGTACATACGTAGACACATACATCGTATAAAGCCTATTTAGCCTTTTAACAGCATGTTTAGCAAGTAGGTAAAAATGCCAGAGGTAAAAATGCCATAGGTAAAAATGCCAGAGGTAAAAATTGCCAGAGGTAAAAATGCCAGATGTAAAGTGGTAAAAATGCCATAGGTAAAAATGCCATAGGTAAAAATGCCAGATGTTATATAGTAAAATAGAGTTTCGAGCAATTTTCTTAAGGATATTGAGTATTGTAGGGGTTAAGTGAATGTTTAAAATCCGCAATTGATTCAGACAAAAGTGCAGATAAGTATTATGTACAAAATTTCAGTTGTGGGGGGAGGGGAATTCACTCTGTAATAAATCTATATATTATCGGCTCTAAGTTAAAATGCTTTTATTAGCTATACGTATCAATACATGCCTCATTTAATAATTAATGTAAACATAATCACCATCAAAACCCTGCTTGTTTGTCACATTGCTTTAATAATTAATTGTCCTCAAAAAAAAAGATTCCATTACATCAATAAAAATAGCTTTTAAAAGGAATTTAACAAGTGTTATTTAATGACCGATTCATCAAAGAAACAAAAAATCCCAACCAATAAACAGAACGAATAAAGCACAATAACAAAATTATAGTCTAAATTTATTAGTGAGACAAGTAGAATAAAAATAACATGTTCAATAAGAAATGTTTCCGTACAATACTCAATATCCTTAAAAAATATTGCTCAAAACTCTATTTTACTTGTTTAACATCTGGCATTTTTACCTATGGCATTTTTACCTATGGCATTTTTACCTATGGCATTTTTACCACTTTACATCTGGCATTTTTACCTCTGGCATTTTTACCTCTGGTATTTTTACCTATGGCATTTTTACCGCACACCACGTAGACACACTCATCCTATTTAGCCTATTTAACAGCCTTTTCAGCCTATTTAGAAAGTTGAGTACAGAGATTAAAAATACATCCTTTTTAGCCTATTTAACAGTCTATTTAGCAAGTTAAGTACATACGTAGATATACATCCTTTTTAGCCTATTTATCCTATTTAACATCATATTTAAACCCATTTAGACTATTTAACAGCCTTTTCGGCCCATTTAGAAAGTTAAGTACAAAGGTTAAAACATACATCATATTTAGCCTATTTAACAGCCTATTTAGCGTATTTAGCAAGTTTAGTACATAGGTAAACATAAACATCCTATTTAGCCAATTTTACAGCCTATTTAGAAATTATGTAGACACATAAATCCTTATTAACTAATACATCCTACTTAGCATATTCATCCTATTTAACAGCCAATTCAGAAAGCTTAGTACATATGTAGACGCATACATCCAATTAAGCCCATTTAACAGGTTATTGAGCCTATTTAGCAAGTTTAGTACATACGTAAGACATATTTATCTTTTTTAGCCTATTTAACAGCCTATTTAGCCTTTTCAGCAAGTAAAGTACATACGTAGGCACGTGCATCCTTTTTAGCCTATTTAACAGCCATTTTATCATATTTAGCTAAGTTAGTACATAAGTTGACACAGAAAATCAAAAAGTTTAAAATACCAGAAGGAACCTTTCTGCATGAACTTGTTGTTACCAACGAACCACACCAGGTCGCGACTCTGAGAGAATCCAGTCACGTAGCTGTGTCATTGTGGGATGTTCCAAAAATCTTGCTTCTATCAACAGACCCTGTTCTGAAAGTTATTACAACGATCGAAACGGCGACTGAATACATCGGAATTACCTCGCATCTAGCTGACAGGCTTGCTGTGGCTAGTATTCAAGCGAGACGCGTCGATGTGATTGACACTGAAGAAAGGGATGATCACTATGTTAGAAAGTCAGAAACACTCTTTCAATCGTGTCGACGACGGTCTTTTCCGGATAGATTAACAGCAACGAGCGACGGAAACGTTGTCGTGAGGAATCGGCGACGGAACGAAATTTCGTGTTTTGGCGGGAACAAATTGTTGCTATGGTCTCGGCGACTGAAGCACTCAGTGGCAGACATTGCGTGCGTAAGGGGAAGGTTGTACGCTACTTTCAATGACAGGAATGAGATCGCGTCGATAAGGGAGGATGGTCAAGGCCCAGTTGAAATTCTCAGCTACAAGGATTTTGTAAAGCGACCGTGTGCTATCGACGGGTTTAAGGATTGTTTGATCGTGACGGAAGATGCACCATCGGATAAAGTACATCTATTTTTATTTGTTTAATTTTAGGCTTAAACTACACACGAGAAAGGCTGCACAGTAGTCAGAATGGTGTCATACTAGAACACAGTTACTACATATCATGTCAGGATGTGAACACATGTTCAAAGTCAATTGTTATTCGTTGTATTGATTGCTCTAATTGCTCTTGCTTATATATCTAGTGAGGTTCGAATACCGGAATTATGTTTTACAAAATATGTTGACATTATATCATGAGTATGTCAGTAAAAGCGGCAGTATTAATATACCTTTTTTATTTGCTTCTTTCTAACGTCCAATAGTCTTTAATTTTAGTTAAGTTGTAAATACTTGTTACAGATAAAAGTGATACATTTTCCTTCAAACTTCAATGTGTATGCATGTATAAACAAGATTTTTTGTTTTAAATAACGGCATCAAATAAGTACCACGGTGATTGACAATTAGCTGTTTTAGTATGCAACTGGTTTGCCATATGTGATTATAGCCATGATTATTGAATGGCAATAGACGAAAATACAATTAGATTTAATATTGATTTAAATTCATCGTCATTTTGAATATCTTTATGCATTGGTTGAAATATTGATATATAAAGATAAATGTATACTCATGCAATATTTGACATAACACAATATGTTTGACAATGAACAGTGTTGACAGTGCATTTTATGCATGTATCTTAAAATGGAAATATGATTTTGAATATGTTCCTCTTAACAGTCATTACGTATATGTTACATGAACAATAACTATATAATAGTGTGTGGAAGCTATATTTTTTTAATTAGTAATTTTTTTCGTGCAGGTCCTTAAAAGCGGCATCTCTGTGTGAAGTAGCTTAAATCATCACGTGATAAATTATTCTCCATCGTCGTATACCCACGCGTGCAAGGCAGATACATTCTAAAGTTATCATACCATGTAGAAAGCCGCTGCGCCGTGCGTTTTCTTTTGTACAGTGTTTTTCAAATAAAAGGAGATTTCGGTTGTAAACAGGGATTTTGCATACCCCCCCCCCCCCACACACACACACACATGCGCGCACACACGCACACACACACTAAATTAACGCATTGCGCATATGACATTGCGCAATAGTCAATTATACAACTATGCAATATATTGTCATGGTAAAATGCAAGTCGCAATTCACAAAATTCATGTCAGAAAAAGCAATTCGCAAGAGGGAATTCGCAAAAAGGAATTCTAAAAAAAAACATCAGAAGTATTGATATAATGTTTCATCCCTAAAGAATTATTACACTCGAATTTGAAAATTTGTAATGCTGGTAATGCTCTATAATTGCATAAAATAAACTTGACCCGATCGCAATTTATGATGCAATGAGCAAAGGCATTTCGCAACAAAGAAAGATGTTCGCAAAAAGAAACGCGCAAATCACAAAAAGCTAGTCGCACGTCACACTACCTGTCTACAAAAAGCGATGAGTCGACACTGGATTACCAAGGATGACCATTGGAACGTGACGCGTATGATGATAACAAGAAGTTATTATATTGCACAATGCAACTTCAACGCATGACTAGGGAAATATGTTTAAAGAGATAACAGCGAATATTTATTTATAAAAACTCAGTTGTGGTTAGTTAAAAGATAGCCAAATCTAAACTGAACAGGGGGCTATGGTACATGCATATAATGTCTAAATGTGGTCATTGCACCGAAAAAGAGTCAGTGTTGACAGTGGTTTTGTTTGACATGCTTAAAGGGATGCGTTGGAGGTGTTCTCAAACGAAACAACTTCTTTGAGTTCCCGATCTTCAGAAAACCGCACACATGTCTAACACAGCCGACAATAAAGCGGCTGTATTTTTGTTATTTGACGACGTTGCCACTTAGTTTATTCTTTGAGCACATAATATGGGAACAGAAACCCTCAGCAAAAATAGTCCAACCAGCCGACTTAGTGTCGACGAGACACGTGTGTGAAGTTAGCCTATTTAGCCTATTTAGTACATAGGTTGAAACAAACATCCTATTTAGCAAATTTAACAGCCTCTTCAGCCTTTTTAGCCTATTTTAGCCTATTTAGCCTATTTAGTAAATAGGTTGAAACATACATCCTATTTAGCCTATTTAACAGCATTTTCAGCCTATTTAGCCTATTTAGTATATAGGTTGAAACATATATCCAATTTAGCCTATTTAGCCTATTTAACAGCCTTTTCAGCTTATTTAGCCTATTTAGTACATAGGTTGAAACATACATCCTATTTAGCCTATTCAGCCTATTTAGTACATAGGTTGAAACAAACATCCTATTTAGCCTATTTAGCCAATTTAACGGACTCTTCAGCCTTTTTAGCCTATTTAGCCTATTTAGTAAATAGGTTGAAACATACATCCTATTTAGCCTATATAGCCTATTTAGCGTATTTAACAGCATTTTCAGCCTATTTAGCCTATTTAGTATATAGGTTGAAGCGTACATCCTATTTAGCCTATTTAGCCTATTTAACAGCCTTTTCAGCTTATTTAGCCTATTTAGTACATAGGTTGAAACATACATCCTATTTAGCCTATTTAGCCTATTTAACAACATATTTAGCCTATTGAGTATATAGTTAACAGCATTTTCAGCCTATTTAGCCTATTTAACAGCATTGTAATTATATTTAGCCTATTTAGTACATACGTTGAAACATGCATCCTATTTAGCCTATTTAGCATATTAAAAAGGCTATTTAGAAAGTTGAGTACATAGGTTGAAACATACATTGTATTTAGCCTATTTTGCCTATTTAACAGCCTTTTCAGCCTATTTAGCACATGCCTATTAAGCCTATTTAACATCCTTTACAGCCTATTAAGCATATTCAGAACATAATATTGAAACAAACATCCTATTTAGCCTATTTAGCCAATTTAATAGCCTCTTCAGCCTTTTTAGCCTATTTAAGCCTATTTAGCCTATTTAGTAAATAGGTTGAAACATACATCCTATTTAGCCTCTTTTACAGCATTTTCAGCCTATTCAGCCTATTTAGTACATTAGTTGAAACATACATCCTATTTAGCCTATTTAGTCAATTTAACAGCCTCCTCAGCCTTTTTAGCCTATTTAGTAAAAAGGTTGAAACATATATCCTAATTAGCCAATTTAGCCTATTTAACAGCATTTTCAGCATATTTAGCCTATTTAGTATATTAGTTGAAACATACATCCTATTAAGCCTATTAAGCATATTTAACAGCCAATTTAGAAAGTAAAGTACATATGTTGAAATATACATTGTATTTAGCCTATTTAGCCTATATAACAGCCTTTTCGGCCTATTTAGCACATGCCTTTTTAGCCTATTTAACATCCTTTTCAGCCTATTTAGCCTATTTAGTACATAGGTTGAAAAAACAACAACATCCTAGTTAGCCTATTTAACAGCATTTTCAGCCTATTTAGCTTATTTAGTACATAGGTTGAAAAATACATCATATTTAGCCTATTTAACAGCATTGTCAGCATATTAAGCCTATTTAGTACATAGGTTGAAACATACATCCTATTTAGCCTATTTAGCCAATTTAACAGCCTCTTCAGCCTTTTTAGCGTATTTTAGCGTATTTAGCCTACTTAGTAAATAGGTTGAAACATACATCTTTTAGCACATTTAGCCTATTTAACAGTATTTTCAGCCTATTTAGCCTATTTAGTACATTAGTTGAAACATACATCCTATTTAGCCTATTTAACAGCCTTTTCAGTCTATTTTGCTTATTTAGTACATAGGTTGAAAAATACATCCTATTTAGCCTATTTAACAGCATTTTCGGTATATTTAGCCTATTTAGTACACAGGTTGAAACATACATCCTATTTAGCTCATTTTAGCCAATTTAACAGTATTTTCAGCCTATTTAGGCCCTTTAGCCTATTTAACAGCCTTTTCTGCCTATTTGAGTACAAAGGTTGTAACATACATCCTATTTAGCCTATTTAGTCTTTTTAACAGCATTTTCAGCCTATTTAGCCGATTTAGTACATAGGTTGAAAAATACGTTCTATTGAGCCTATTTAACAGTCTTTTCAGCCTATAAGTACATAGTTTAGTCTATTTAGCCTATTTAACTGCCTTTAGCCTATTTAGTACATAGGTTGAAATATGCACCCTATTTAGCCTATTTAACAGCCTTTTCAGCCTATTTAGGCATTTTTACCTATGGCATTTTTACCACTTTACATCTGGCATTTTTACCTCTGGCATTTTTACCTCTGGTATTTTTACCTATGGCATTTTTACCGCACACCACGTAGACACACTCATCCTATTTAGCCTATTTAACAGCCTTTTCAGCCTATTTAGAAAGTTGAGTACAGAGATTAAAAATACATCCTTTTTAGCCTATTTAACAGTCTATTTAGCAAGTTAAGTACATACGTAGATATACATCCTTTTTAGCCTATTTATCCTATTTAACATCATATTTAAACCCATTTAGACTATTTAACAGCCTTTTCGGCCCATTTAGAAAGTTAAGTACAAAGGTTAAAACATACATCATATTTAGCCTATTTAACAGCCTATTTAGCGTATTTAGCAAGTTTAGTACATAGGTAAACATAAACATCCTATTTAGCCAATTTTACAGCCTATTTAGAAATTATGTAGACACATAAATCCTTATTAACTAATACATCCTACTTAGCATATTCATCCTATTTAACAGCCAATTCAGAAAGCTTAGTACATATGTAGACGCATACATCCAATTAAGCCCATTTAACAGGTTATTGAGCCTATTTAGCAAGTTTAGTACATACGTAAGACATATTTATCTTTTTTAGCCTATTTAACAGCCTATTTAGCCTTTTCAGCAAGTAAAGTACATACGTAGGCACGTGCATCCTTTTTAGCCTATTTAACAGCCATTTTATCATATTTAGCTAAGTTAGTACATAAGTTGACACATAAATCCTATTTAGCCTATTTAGAAAGTTTAGAACATACATGAATGTAGACTCATACAACCTAATTAGAATATTAAGCCTATTTAACAGCCAATTTAGCAAGCTTAGTACATACGTAGACGCACACATTCAATTTAGCCCCTTTAACAGGCTATTTAGCGTATTTAGCAAGTTTTATACATACGTAGACACATACAACCTATTTAATAGCGTATTTAGCTTATTTAGCAGGTTTTGTACATATATAGACACATTCATCATATTTAGCATATTTTGCCTATTGAACAGCCTATTCAGGCTTATTATCCTATTTATTAAGTTAAGTACATAGTTTCATACATGCATCCCATTTATGCTATGTATTAGCCTTTTTTAGCCGTTTAGCCTACTAGTATTTAGCAAGTTAAGTACAATTGTTAATGCAGGCATCATATTAAGTATATTTAATGACCTTTTCAATCTTTTTAGACTATAGCAAGTTTAGTACAAAGGTTTTCTCATACAGCATGAGTGGCCTATATATTAATCGTAATTGAGCATATTTAGTAAGTTCAGTAAATAGATTCAAACAAACATCGCATCTGGCTTATTGTATATCCATTTCATCCTATTTACCACGCGCAGTACATAGGTTGACACGTACAACCTATTTAGCCTATTAAACAGTCTTTCAGCCTATTTATCATGTTAAGTATATAGGTTCAAACATACATCCTACCGGTAGTTAGCCTATTGAAATCCTTATTTATCAATCTTTTCTGCTTGTTTAGAAAGTTTAGTACATATGTTGAAAAATACATCATAAAAAGTCTATTTAGCCTATTTTAAAGCCTTTTCAGCCCATTTAGCAAGTGTAGTACAAAAGTGCAAACATACAACTTTTAAAGCCAATTTACACAGCTTTTAAACCTATTTAGCAAGTTTAAAGTATGGTTATTACATACTGGGCATGTGTTTTTCCCAGTGTACACCAGTCCCCCACACACACCATCCACGCCACAAACAGATGGAGACTAAATCAAAATTAAATGTCATCTTTGTAAAAATTTAAATATCTTCAATTAAAACTTAAGTACATAGGAATTGACACTGTATTACTACATTTGTCCAAACATTTGCAGTGTAGTAAGTTTATTATTTAGGAGTACATGGACACAATATTTGTACTTACACTATGTGACTACAGGTGGGGAAAGTCTTTGAACACGCGCATGTAAATGAAACGAAGTCAATACAAAAAGTAAAGTTTTGTAGTAACATTTGTGCTTTTAAATGTATTATTGATTGTTATTCACGTAAAATAATATGGTAGTTGCAGCTGTTAAAAGAGTTTTTTATTTAAATGTTTGTTATTTTCGTGTGTTTGGGTTTATAATACAATTGTTGATGTTGATGTATTTAAAAACAACACCAAAACCATTTGATGAAAACAATTAAAATATGTACGGGGAGGATACACAAAAAACAAATTCAATATGCTTGACAATTGTATGCACCTTTTAATTGAACTTCATTTAAATTAGATACTAATTATTAGTCATCATTATACATTTTTACTTTCACAACATCACAACAAAAGACGTCCTAAGGGGCTTTTGTCCAAAGGGGCAAATGTCCTAGGGGGCTAATGTCCTATGGGGCTTTTGTCATAGGGGCTTTTGTCCTAGGGGCTAATGTCCGAGAGGGCTAATGTCCTACACTCAGATGATTGTATGTGTTAAACATTGATTGGCGTATACTGTTTAGTTGGGTTTCGCATCTAACTGTTGGAACAAATGTTAAAACGATCGTCCGGGTTGTCAATATAACGTTTGAACGAATGTCCGGGTTGTAAAAACAATGTTGGTACGAATATTCGCCTTGTGAACATTAGCGTAGGAACGATTTCTGTGGGAACGAAAGTCCGGATACCTGTTTTCACTGTGCGATACATTTTATTTGAGACTTAAATCAAATACTAACAGACGAATGTTCGTTGTATATTGTATAATTATTTCAGAATTTCAATGGCAATGGTATGCAAATTTAGGCACATCTGGTGCGGGAGTATGATGTCGCTATTTTTACTGATAACAATCATAAGAAAAAAGGCAGCGCGGTATAAAGAGCAGCATCGCGCAAGCATGCGGCATGGTCAGGTTGGACCTCAAAGACCTCGTGAAGAGGCCCGTAGGACCTGTAAATAAACTCTGATTTAAATAAAATAAAAAAATAAAAATAAAAGCATGCGGCATGGCGCATGCTCGTGGACAACAACATAGGTCAGGCTACAAAAACCTCGTATAGAGGCCAGTAGGACCTGTTAATAAACTCTGATACACACACGCTCGTGTACAACCGTCGTTGCGTCATGCTATTATGTAAACTGATATGATTGATAAGAACGAAGGCATTGCGGTATGAAGAGCAGCGGGGCGCATCCTTAATGGTAACCGTCGCTGCGTCAAGGGACCTACACAAACACTGTGATTGTATAGGTCCCTGCTTCGTCCTACTATTTACTGCTTGTGGGATCACTAAAATTACATTGAAATATAAAGAAATGTACCCAAACGTATTTTTGAAATTATGTTGTACTTCGTACTTTCAAATGCATGACATACTAATATTTCTTTTACCAACAAAAAATTTAAACAATCAAATATAGTGTATAATTTAACTTGTGTGCTTGACTACAAATATTTAACGAAGTTGTGTCATGAAACCCTCAATTTATAAACAGTATTTATACTATTTAGTATTTGCTTCTCTATTGATATTATCTGAGTTACCATTTGCACTTATAAATAAAATCATTATTCAATAACATTTATTAATAATGAAATGATTTAATTAAGTTTTGGTTGCAATATTTCAAATCCAAATTTGTGTTTATTATCCAGAAAAATGACAATATTAAGGAATTCATAAATTATATATAAATCATTAATGTTTTATTACATAAGTATAAAATACATATATCCTTCTTAGCCTATTTAGCCTATTTAACAGCCTTCTCAGCCTGTCTAGCATATTTTACAATTTTCTTTAATAATACTTTTAATAATTTTAAACTACATACTACTCAGCCTGTTTAAAATATTATGCAGGTTTATTAAATATGTTGAAATATATATGATATTAAGCATATTTAATAGACTTTTTAAGTCTAATAAGCGTATTAAGCAAGTTTTTTTTTTAAAAACGGTTGTAACATTCATCCTTGATAAAAAAAAAGGCTGAAATGGCTGCTAAATAGGTTAAATATGCCAAATCTGATGCAGTTTTAGGCCTCTTTAGAAAGTTTATTATAAATGTTGAAACATATATCATATTTAGCCTATTCAGCAAGTTTATTTAATATTTCGAAACATACATTCTATATAGAACATTTATCAGCTTGTTAGCATATTAAGCTAGTTTATTAAAGACGTTAAAATGCATTTTATTTAGCATTTTGAGCTTATTTATAATAATATTTAGCATATTCAGCAAGTGTATGAAATAGAATGAAATATACAACCCATTTAGCGTTCAAGCATATATAGCGTCCTATGTATTCTGTTCTGCAAGTTAATTAAATCGGCCGTACCATACATCATATTTAGCCTTTAAACAGTAATTGAAGCCTATGAAGCCTTTTAAGCTTGAATGTCTAACAGATTCAGCACATTTAGCCTATTTAACAGCCTATTTAATATAGTTAGAATAGTTAGAAAGTTAAAAGAAGGATTTAAATATAGCAAATTTAGCAAGTTTATAAAATAGGTTACAACATGCATTTTAAACACATGTAATCTATTTTGCAGCATATTTGGCAAGTTTAAAAATTATGGAAAAATACAGCCAATTTAGCCTTTATAGCAGCCTATAACAGATAATTAAGCATAATTAACACGTTACATAAATTGAATTAAAATACAGCCTATTTAGTCTATTTAACAAGTTTATTAAAAAAATCCTATTTAGCTTTCTAAACCTTTTATCCGCCTATGTATCAATTATATAAAATACGATACAATATATAGCATATTTGGCACATCAATTCTTTTAAGATGCTTAAAAATGTTATTAAGCACATTTATTATGTAATAAACACGATTAACCGAGAGTCGTTTTAGCCTTTTAAGAAAGTTTAATTTATAGGTTAAAACAACGTGTGTGAAGTTAGCCTATTTAGCCTATTAAGTACATAGATTGCAACAAACATCCTATTTAGCCTATTTAGCCAATTTAACAGCCTCTTCAGCCTTTTTAGCATATTTTAGCCTATTTAGCCTATTTAGTAAATAGGTTGAAACATACATCCTATTTAGCCTATTTTACAGCATTTTCAGCCTATTTAGCCTTTTTAGTACATTAGTTGAAACATACATCCTTTTTAGCCTATTTAGTCAATTTAACAGCCAATTTAGAAAGTTAAGTACAAAGGCATTGTATTTAGCCTATTTTGCCTATATAACAGCCTTTTCTTCCTATTTAGCACATGCCTATTTAGCTTATTTAACATCCTTTTCAGCCTATTTAGCATGTTTAGTACATAGGTTGAAACATACATCCTATTTAGCCTTTTCAGCCTATTTAGCTTATTTAGTATATAGGTTGAAAAATACATCATATTTAGCCTATTTAACAGCGTTGTCAGCATATTTAGCCTATTTAGTACATAGGTTCAAACATAAATCCTATTTAGCCTATTTAGCCAATTTAACAGCCTCTTCGCCTTTTTAGCCTATTTAGCCTATATAGTAAATAGGTTGAAACATACATCCTATTTAGCCTATTTAGCCTATTAAGCCTATTTAACAGCATTTTCAGCCTATTTAGCCTATTTAGTACATTAGTTGAAACATACATCCTATTTAGCCTATTTAACAGCCTTTTCAGCCTATTTAGACTATTTAGTACATAGGTTGAAACAAACATCCTATTTAGCATATTTTGCCAATTTAACAGCCTCTTCATATTTTTTAGCCTATTTTAGCCTATTTAGCCTATTAAGTAAATAGGTTGAAACATACATCCTATTTAGCTTATTTTACAGCATTTTCAGCCTATTTAGCCTTTTTAGTACATTAGTTGAAACATACATCATATTTAGCCTATTTAGTCAATTTAACAGCCAATTTAGAAAGTTAAGAACATAGGCATTGTATTTAGCCTATTTAGCCTATATAATAGCCTTTTCTGCCTATTTAGCACATGCCTATTTAGCCTATTTAACATCCTTTTCAGCCTATTTAGCATGTTTAGTACATAGGTTGAAACATACATCCTATTTAGCCTTTTCAGCCTATTTAGCCTATTTAACAGCATTTTCAGCCTATTTAGCTTATTTAGTACATAGGTTGAAAAATACCTAATATTTAGCCTATTTAACAGCATTGTCAGCATATTTAGCCTATTTAGTACATAGGTTGAAACATACATCCTATTTAGCCAATTTAACAGCCTCTTCGCCTTTTTAGCCTATTTAGCCTATTAAGTAAATAGGTTGAAACATACATCCTATTTAGCCTATTTAGCCTATTTAACAGCATTTTCAGCCTATTTAGCCTATTTAGTACATTAGTTGAAAAATACATCCTATTTAGCCTATTTAACAGAATTTTCGGCATATTTAGCCTATTAAGTACACAGGTTGAAACATACATCCTATTTAGCTCATTTTAGCCAATTTAACAGCATTTTCAGCCTATTTAGGCCCTTTAGCCTATTTAACAGGCTTTTCTGCATATTTGAGTACATAGGTTGTAACATACATCCTATTTAGCCTATTTAATCTATTTAACAGCATTTTCAGCCTATTTAGCCGATTTAGTACATAGGTTGAAAAATACGTTCTATTGAGCCTATTTAGTAAATAGTTTAGCCTATTTAGCCTATTTAACTGCCTTTCCAGTCTATTTAGCCTATTTAGTACATAGGTTGAAAAATACACCCTATTTAACCTATTTAACAGCCTTTTCAGCCTATTTAGCCTATTTAGTACATAGGTTGAAACATACATTCTATTTAGCCTAGTAACAGCCTTTTCAGCCTATTAAGCCTATTGAGTAAATTGGTTGAAACATACATTCTATTTTGCCTATTTAGCCTATTTAACAGCATTTTCAACCTATTTAGCCTATATAGTACATAGGTTGAAACAGACACCCTATTAATCCTATTTAACAGCCTTTTAAGCCTATTTAGTACATAGGTTGAAATATACACCCTATTTAGCCTATTTAACAGCCTTTTCAGCCTATTTAGCCTATTAAGTACATAGGTTGAAACATACATTCTATTTAGTCTATTTAGCCAATTTAACAGCATTTTCAGCCTATTTAGCATGTTAAGTACATAGGTTGAAAATACATCCTATTAATCCTATGTTACAGCCTTTTCAGCCTTTTTAGCCTATTTAGTACATAGGTTGAAACAGACAACATCCTATTTAGCCTATTTAACAGCCTTTTCAGCCTATTTAGACTTACAAAGGTTGAAACATACATCATATTTAGCCAATTTTACAGAATTTTCAACATATAAGCCTATTTAGCCTATGCAGTACAAAGTAATAGAAACCATGCAAAATATAGATCATAAGGGCCTTGTACCAAACTATCTATCCGAAATAAAACAATAGACAGTCATTAGGCTTAACCTTTTACAATAAAATATCTATATACTCTCTCTCCTGTTAACGCCTTATCAAAGACTTCCTTTTTGGAAAAAATAAGTATTAATGCCGACACTATGTAAATATGTATAACATTTAAAAAGTTAATTTAGCCACTTGTTCTGAACAATCTGTTGGAAACAATATAATCGATTTTTATCGATTGATTCGGTCATCATGCAACAATTTGGAAAGTATAAGCCATTATACTTTAACAATAGAAATATGCTTTTATGTTCCTCATTTGTTAAACCAGCATTGAGTCTCTGTTACACCATTACACATCAAGAGCAATCAAATATGTTTTTGGTAATCTAAAAAAATTCAAAGCAATTTATTGATTCAAAACTAATTATTTGATTATCTTTATCACTGAAACATCATCAGGTGTATAGAACACATCACATACATATTAAACAAATAAAACATCTATATTAAAGCAAAGCTGACTAGACATTTATGACATTGCACCAATAATATGTGCTAATAATATATGCACTTATTTAAAAAATAAAAATAAAATCTGCTGGTATTTCTTAAGCTTCCCCCGTCAGTTATCACAATGGTGTAAGTGTGTACCCAATTATTATAATATATGCCACCAAATAAGATTGGAATATTACATGCAATCAGAGAAGAGCATACTCCTACCATGCTCTGTCTTATATATCTGGGTTTAAGCCAGTCTTGGTATTTTAAATGTGACCCAATTTAAAATATTAGAAATACCATTCATATTATAAACAGATTAAATTTCTTATGAAAATAGAAATGAAATAGAACAAACATATTTACATAGAAAATTACGTAGATTAATCCAACAAAATTATTTATAATCATGCACGTATATTTAAAAAAGAAACAAGAAAAACAATACTGTCATAACACTCACCATCAATCATGTTAATTAAGTTAATATATGTTAAAATCCTTTATGCATTATCATATTAAAGTGACGACAATCCCAACAGTTGGACCTTGACTCATTGACTTTGATGGAAGCCATGAGGAACTTTCACACAACACACTCATGGGTGAGCTTTTGTGTAAAGCTATACAAACATCTTAAAATGTTACATTTCTACCCAAGTTAATTTTAACACAGACAGAATGACTAGACATAGTAAGTCCTATATAACTCCCCCATCCACCAACTTAAAGGAGGCTAGTCTGTCAGATTATGAGTAATGCCAGATTAAAACAAGAGGGCTGAAAGGCCCAAAGTCGCTCATCGGAGATAAAAGGAAATGACCTTTTATGTGAAGCCCAAGAAAAGCAAGATATTATAAAAACAAATGTTTTAAACAAGTTTCATGAAGAATGGACAACAAATAGCCCCCTGGATATTAGGCCTGTTTAATTTTTTTGACTCGCCAGAGAAATCATTGGTACAAAATTGACAAAGTTTCGTGAAGATCCGACAATGAATGTGGCTTCTACAGTGCTGACAAGGCAAATATTCATGACACACAAAAGAAGACAGACAATTGAAAAAATGTCATCCAGAAAGTTCACCATGAGCAATAAATTTTATGCTCATAAGATTGTCACCATATTTGAAGATGATATTATTCAAACTAATAGAGTAAACAAAATGAAGATATGATAACAACATTTGTACAGAGCAAGTGTCATTCAGATTTAACTAACAATGTGACTAAAAGTTTTCACAATGTTTCACAATAAGCAACCGAAGACATAAAAAAATTACCACCCCCCTGAGAGCCTTGTTTTTAAACAAACATGAACTATTTTCAGACTCACCTTGCAATTATATTTTCAATTAAAAAATCAATAAATCCATTTTAAAACAAAAAACTTTGATAATCACACAAACAAATTCAGACCTCATCAATAAACTGTGTGCCTCAAAAATTATATCTTCTCTTATCTATGGTGCCATACATCAAAGGAATAGCACAACAAGGTATCAAGTTTCTGATCTTACTAAAACATCAATGTTCACTCAGAGATGTGTATTGATTTGTGCTAAGGCAGCTGATAGTTGGAGTAATTAAGAGTGCACTCCTTATTGGAATTCAAACAATTATAGCTATTAACAGTGTTTTCTCCCTTAAGAAATTTTCTGCGAAATAAATATTACTACATTAAACTTCGAGAATATTTAACCTGAGTGTAAACAAGGTTTTACTAAAGCCATGTAAGGAAAAAATGCCCGACCCCCTGGTGGCCATGCTTTTCAACCAACCAAAACCCTTTTCATCCAAGATAAAATTATGATGAACCTTCTGATAAAGGTTTATGAAGATCGAACAATAAATGTGGCCTCTAGAGTGTTTACAAGGTTTTACAAACGCCATATATAGCCATATAAGGAAAAATGCTCCGCCCCCTGGTGGCAAGGTTTTTAAGCATCCGGAACCATTTTCCAACATGTCCAAGATATCATAGGGACAAATCTTTTGACCAAGTTTCATGATGATTAATGGACAATAAATGTTCCCTCTAGAGTGTTAGCAAGGTATTATAATAGCAATATAAGGAAAAAAGCCCCGCCCCCCTCCCCTTGGCGGCCATGTTTTTCAACCAACCGGCACTGTTTTCAAACTCATAAAAGATATCATTGGGACAAATCTTCTCACCAAGTTTCATGAAGATCTGACAATAAATGATGCCTCTAGAGTGTTAACAAGGTTTTACTAAAGCAATATATAACCATATAATAAACAATGCACCGCCAACTGGTTTCCATGTTTTAAAGCAACCAGAACCTTTTTCAAACTAGTCAAAGATACATTAGGACAAATATTCAGACCAAGTTTCATGATTATTTGAAAATAATTGTAGCTCCCCGAGAGTTATCAAGGTTTTACTATAGCCATATAAGGAAAAATGCCCCCCTCCCCTCTGGCGGCCTTGTTTTTCAACCAACTGGCATGATTTTCTAAATCGTCCAATATATTATTGGTATGAATCTTCTGACAAAGTTTCGTTAAGATTGGACAATAAATGTGGCTTCTGGAGTGTTAAAAAGGCTTTACCATGGCCATATAAGGAGAAATGCCCCGGCCCTTGGCAGCTATGTTTTTCAAGCAAATGTAATCATTTTTAAAGTCATCCAAGATATCATTGGGAAAAATCTTCTGAGCAAGTTTCATAAAGATCGGCAAATAGATGTGGCCTCTAGAGTATTAACAAGGTTTTACTATAGCCATATAAGAAAAAATGCGCCGCCCCATGGCGGCCATGTTTTTCAATAAACAGCATCATTTCCAAACTCGTCTAAGATATTATTGGGATGGATCGTCTGACCAAGTTCCATGAAGATCTGACAATAAATGTCGCCTCTAGAGTGTTAACAAAATTTAAAATCCCCGCCCCTTGGCAGCCATGTTTTTCAAGCAAAGGTAACCATTTTCGAACTCTTACGGGATATCATTGAGACCAATCTTCTTGCCAAATTTCACGAAGATGAATAATAAATGTGGCGTCTAGGGAGTTAACACGGCAAATGTTGACGACGCACAACACACGACGGACAAAAGGCGATCACAAAAGCTCACTATGAGCACGTTGTGCTCAGGTGACCTAAAAATAAAGTTCAGTAAAGACACTCATTAATTGTATCGCCCTTTTTACTGGCTTTAAAAAGCATAGTAATACAAACACGATTTTTTTTAATTCAGTGGCCAATTAAACAGAGTTTGGGCAAGAAAAAAATATTTACAAACTTAACACAACAGGGAGACCCTTTGAGGCAAGCATGAATGCATAACGAATAACAATAGGTCGCTGCCTTGATCCACAAAAAATATTGATGCTGTTTTAGCATGCATCAAAATTTCTCAATCAGTTTGAACAAATATATGTCATCACTTGATCTATGGTCAAAATAGTGCGTGGTCTACAAAACTGTTCGCATTATTCTCTGGGCATCAATGCTCCAGTAAGTATCTCAAATGTCATCGCCTTCCGGATGGCATGAACCTTGTTCTGGAAAAGAGAACAAAACAAAAGCTTACACATTTTTTTTAAGTTTCCATTTAACTTCAATAAAAGCATGTTATGTTAACAAGCCAGTTAAAACAAGACTATTGCCAAGCAATAAAAGTCCCCATACCGGCTCCACCATTGTCAGAAATTCCACCATTGTCAGAATATTTTTTTATTTGTGGCCATAGCAACCAGAATGTTTACGTAGGAACAAAATTAATAACCATAATTTTTGACGTAGGAACAAAATGAAATGACGTGCATAATGTACATATTGGCATCTATCCATGTTCCAAGTTTCATGAACAAATATTGGTAATTCTAAGAAGTCTAAGTCTAACTCTAAGAATGGGTTGAATAATATGAGCCCTATTATTATTTTGAAGCTGGTAAAAGAAAGGTACTTGTTAATATATATTGATAAGATTGTGCCTTATTGAGGATAGTATATTTATATGAGGCTCCAGCTACATTCTCGCAAAATATTAATTCAAGGACGCTGTATAACACAGTACGAGGTAAGCAAGAAGCGTAGCTTGGCAAACGTTGGGTACCATACATTTATTCTATTGTGTTAAAAGAAAAAAACAAAGACAATTAAATATAATTCAGCTGGATGTTATTGCATAAAAAAAATTTCCTTAAAATAACATTAAGGTCATTCAGCTATTAAATATTGAAATATATATATGGCAAGAAGGGAGTTCGGTACAAAATTCAAAATAAGGTAGGGCTTATAATTATATTCTTAATGGAAAGAACAGACAAGGGTCATTATTCTGCTGTGTAACGTCCATGGGGCTATAAGTCAGCAAGAATTGTTTGCAAACATTATCAACGCCTTTCTAATGGATATATTCCACAGCTGTTAAAAGTTTCAGCAAAATCCAGCAAGCAGTTAAAGAGGAGCATTTAAACACAATTGATGGATAATACATATTTCTTAGTGAAAAAACAGAAATGGCCATAATAAAGTATGAACTTTCTTTTCTTGACAATTGTCTTCACATCAAGTTTATTCAACAGCGAAAGTTTGGGCAACAATATTATGTAAAAAAAAAATTGAAAACAGAAACAACAGGATCGTATGGGTGGACAGGTGCTATTTTTAGACCTCCTTTACTACTCCAGAGCATAAAAATGTCAACTTGCAATTCAAAAGGGCCTTTTTTAGACAGAAAATGCATCGGCTATCTATGACACTAGGTCTGGGTTTATGGATAGCATATAAGGCAAAATACTTCTCTTATATTTTTTTGGCTTCAATCCCCTACATGTAATATAAAGAAGCAAGCGAAAAATCACTATGTGAGATGAAAATTGCTGGATCTGTTGTTTTCTTAACACCATGTTGGATCACAATTGAAAGTCTGCTAAATGGAGCTTGTCATAGGCATTAGCAGCAATTTAAATAACTACTTGAAACAACTGATGATTAAATGTACCGATTAAATTTCTTGTTATGAGCCCCTGTTACCTTTGACTTCTGAATAAACAGGCTTCTTCCATCACTTAATAGTAAACATTATAACTTGCATGCTTTATGTCAAGGAGTTTTGTATATATCATGGGGAAATAAATAATAATAAGTAACAAGAGCACCGCCTTGCGGGTGCAGACCGCTCATCTATTTTCTTTTTAAAGGTGAAGGGACTCTCATTTTAAATCACAAAGGAGGGAGAGGTGGAGTGAAGAGGGGTGTATAGTGTGGTGGTGTGGACATTTATTACATTATCTTCCAAAAATGCGGAAAAAAATGCAAAAAATTTTTTCGAGGGGGTGGGGGGATTCTTGGGTGCGATGGTTGGACGGTATTTCAAAAATAAAATAATAAAAATAAATATTTGTGTTATTTAACCGTTTCAAAAAAAACTTGGAGGGGGGGGGGGGTTGGGGGTATAGTGTGAGGGTGTGGTGGTCATTTGTGAGATGATCTTAAAAAAAAATAGGGAGGGGGATTCGGGGGGGGGGGCACGGGGGATGGTTTGGGTGGAGTCTATTGTGGTATGTCAGGTAAGAGTAGTTTTGTCAAATTATCAATCAAATCTAATCATAAATAAAGAAGTAATGGCAATTTTAGCAAAATTTAATAATTTGACCTTGAGAGTCAATGTCATTCAAAGGTCAAGGTAAAATTCAACTTGCCAGGTACAGTAACCTCATGATAGCATGAAAGTATTTGAAGTTTGAAAGCAATAGCCTTGATACTTTAGAAGTAAAGTGGATCGAAACACAAAATTTAACCATATATTCAAAGTTACTAAGTCAAAAAAGGGCCATAATTCCGTAAAAATGACAACCAGAGTTAAGCAACTTGTCCTTTTACTGTCCCCTTATGATAGTTTGCGAGTGTTCCAAGTATGAAAGCAATATCTTTGATACTTTAGGGGTAAAGTGGACCAAAACACAAAACTTAACCAAATTTTCAATTTTCTAAGTATATAGGGCCCATAATTCCGTACAAATGCCAGTCAGAGTTACATAACTTTGCCTGCACATTCCCCTTATGATAGTTAATAAGTGTTGCAAGTATGAAAGCAATAGCTTTGATACTGTAGAAATAAAGTGGACCTAAACACAAAACTTAACCAAATTTTCAATTTTCTAAGTATAAAAAGGGCACATAATTCTGTAAAAATGCCAGTCAGAGTTACATAACTTTGCCTGCACAGTCCCCTTATGATAGTGAGTAAGTGTTGCAAGTATGAAAGCAATAGCTTTGATACTTAAGGAATAAAATGGACCTAAACACAAAACTTAACCAAAATTTTCAATTTTCTAAGTATAAAAAGGGCACATAATTCTGTCAAAATGCACGCCAGAGTTATCTTACTTTGCCTGCCCAGTCCCCTCATGATAGTAAGTAAGTATACCAAGTTTGAATGCAATAGCATCGATACTTTCTGAGAAAAGTGGACCTAAGCGCAAAACTTAACCGGACGCCAACGCCGACGCCGACGCCAAAGTGATGTCAATAGCTCTTTTTTTTTCAAAAAATAAATGAGCTAATAAATGCCAATTCAAGTTATGGGTTATAATTTATCATATTTTCGATCGGGCAATTTTTTTTGGATTGTTGAATTTAATACCTGAGAAATAGATTTTACCAAACTATCTGACATAAAAGCTCCGTGGAATGGTTAAGCAATCTGGAGAGGAATATATTTTAGTAACTTTGTTTGTTTTAATGAATTAAATTAAATGTTGTTTAGACATATCGGAGAACATGAAAACGGCAAGGCATACGCAACATTCGCAGCATTTTGGCACATATGGACTTCTCAGTCGTAACCATTTGTCTGCTTGGCCACCCCCTTACGACAATAAGCATTTATTGTTATGTTAACTTCTAATAAGGGAAGCAAAAACAGAGATCATATTCATTGATGTTGGTGTAAAAATTGTATAATCATGTGGTCACACAGAACATATTTTCATGAGTGACGAGTAGTTTTATGCTCGCTTTTTGCCTTTCTTGTTGCTTTAGAGTCTAAACACTTTATTGATTTACACCAATCTTTTAAAAAAACATCAATTTTATTACAGCTAAGAAACAGTTTATTTAAATATTGATGATAAACCTCAACAGTGAAAATATTCTTTTTTCATGAAGAAATTGTGTGTCTTTGGAAAGGCAGACAAGGGACAGATGTCTATGGTTTTTCCAGAATAGCTCAATCTACTTTGTAGCAATAGGTAGAAACTGCCACTTATAGAACTGCTCACACAGTTTCACAATAGCCATATAAAAAACAGTAACATACATTGGAAATTAAGTTTGCAACAGATCACAACAAACTATTGATAGAAATTTGACTTAAAATACGGTCTTCGAGTACCTTCAATATTGTGGATGGGACCCCTTGAAATAAGCAACCTTTGTCTTATGCTACCACTTTGAATTTCACCCTGTGCATTTTTACTAGGTCAAATTTGAAAATTTTAGCGCTGATTTATCGTTAGTTTGATTTAATCAAAGGAAAGCTGCTTCATGTCAAGAAGCCTTAAAATAACACTTTCTCGCCAATAAAATTGGCTTTCTTTGTCTATTAATCAACGTGCTAAACGTGTGATGAAACAAAGAATAAATGTATCTTGGCTTTCCGCAAGAGTCCAGGTAGTTTTGATACACCAACTTTCTGTACATTTCCAACAAATGGCAAAAAGTTGTGTTTACACAATTTTTAAAACACAATTATCGTCAAAAAAAGGCACCAGTCTTTTGTTAAATTATTACTAGATATAAACCATGTTTTGTTGGATAATTACTAGTTATAAAACCGCAAGGTAATTATATGTTTAACACCTAATTGATTTTATGTTATTTAAATGTTAGACAAGATAGCCTAGTAACAGAATCTGTCTATGATTTTGATACTGATGATGATTACATTTTTTCCAGAATGGTCTTTTTTAAGGGCAATTTCATCAAAAGACCAAATTTGGTTACTCCCTTGTGTAGTTTCTAATACCAAGGTTGACTGTATTCAAGAGGTACATCTTGACTTAACAATACATTATTGACTAAAGTGATCACATATAACTTTGTGGTCAGGTCTTCAAATGTTTCAATTTAAGATATACAGTTAGACCTTATAGACATTAATAGGAGAACGGTAGATAAAGGTTTTGTATTGATAGGCTATCATACGTTGCTATGTTGTAAAGTCCAACTGTGAGGCATTTCGTCCAAGAATTATTGGGGAATTCTAAAATATAACACAACCAATAACAGGGAATATTAAATCTAGGAAGAGTTATATGAACAAATGTGACCTGCTACCTAAGAACAGCCATGCCCAGGTGTAACTAGTATTCAATTTTATAAGAATAAATAAAGGAAAAACAAAGAGAGCTACTGTCATGTGTAGACCCTGACAAAATTGTAGGACGAGATTGTGATCTTCATCTTAAACCAAGGGACCCGGTTCTTTTATAGGAAAAATCATATTCTACAAGGTTATTAAAATCAATCAATGATTGACAAAGACATGCTCCAGTTTTCAGTTATATTGTTATGTTGTTACCTAGATCCACTTGATTCTTAATATGCCTATGATGTCAACCAAATTGAGGCCGTGTATTGTGACTCGTCATGAAATGGGTTATGGTTTATGAGTGTGATGCTTATCATACTAATAATTACAACATCCATCAATGCTGGACAACACGAGAAATTAGTTTATTGAACTATTACATGTTATGCCCACCCTCCCCTTCTCTAAACCACAACGCCCTTGAATGTCATCATATCTATGCATACATATCTTAATTATCTCAAACAAGAGCTGTCACCATAGGATGAAATATGCCCACTACTAACGCTTTGATAAAAGTTATGAGCATTTTTCTAGACCTAAACACAGATTACGAAACCTAACCAGGATCCTAAGTTCAATGTCAAGGTCACAGGGGTCAAATTTTTGAGCGTATGGAAAGGCATTGTCCATATACAAATGCATACCAAATATGAAGGTTACATATCAAGGGACATAGAAGATATGAGCATTTTTCTAAACCTAAATGCAGATTTTGAAACCTAAACGCGGACCCTAAGTTCAAGGTCAAGGTCACAGGGGTCTAATTTTTTGTGTGTACCGAAAGGCCTTGTCTATATGCACATGCATACCAAATATGAAGGTTACATCTCAAGGGACATAGAAGTTATTAGTATTTTTCGAAACCTATAAACAGATTTCGAAATCTTAATGCCGACCCTAAGTTCAAGGTCAAGGTCACAGGGGTAATTTTTTTTGTGCGTATGGAAAGGCCTTGTCCATATATACATTCATACCAAATATGAAGGTTATATCTTTATGTTCAGTTTTCGAAACCTAAATGCAAAGTGTGGCAGAAAGACAGACAGACGGACAGTCCAATCACTATATGCCCTCCTTCGGGGGCATACAAATATCATGTTTCAACTCTATGGTGTGAATCGAACAATGCTCCCAGCTTGTCTGATGTCCTGATTAATTGTGCTTATATATTTTGAAAACCCATCATGTACCATAACATTCAAGGCCAGCCAGGACATGTTCCAGAACTTAAGCTATTATCATTTTTTGTCACCAATTTGTCACATGCATAGTAGCCATTCCCATGTTTAAATTCAAAGGCACATTCTTGATGAACATATGAATCCCTGTGCATAGAAATAAATCATAAGCATATAAAGTTCATTGAGATGACATACATTTTATTACATTCAATCTCTTGAGAAATGGCAAAAATAATTTGCTCCACAAGATAAAAACATGTTTTGCTTTTTCCATAAAAATGGTTCCAATAAAGCGCCTACACATATGGAACATGTGGATCGATGGAAATAAAAGGGTGTCTTGTACATTTTGATTTCATATTAAAATTTAATTTTAATTTTTAATTTAATCTTAGTACATTTTATGCAACAACAAATAGCTCATTCACATTGAGGATCTCCAGGCATGAAAAGTCATGTACATTTAATGGTGATGACATATAATATATACAGGATTATGTTTAATCTCATGCAAAAGGTACAGATAGCATGCTCAACAGACTTGCAAATATTAAAATGGACGGACCAACAATCCAACCAACGGACCAATCAACACTTAGTTTTAATGATCTAAACTCCTTTGCCGGGTATACCAACAACCAAACTGACAGTAGTCAGTATTATCTACAATTAAAGTATGTGAAATATTTACCTCACCAAGGTCAAGCCATTATCTCTAGCATTTCCGGAGTCAACTAACGTCATAGTCTTGCCGGCAACGTCAAGCACCTGAAGAAAAATATGGGACAATACAAGCTCAAATTAGGCTATTAAATTGAATTCACAGTCATTGAACTGTTAATAAGCATGGAAGATTGGAATTGATAAAGTGAACATGGCAATAAGCACATTTATATTTTTAAACAAACCATTCAATAAACATTAGCGTTATTGCACCTTAAAGTCATACAAACGTAATAGTGCCCAACCAGACTTATTGGGTACTGGCTAAAAAATGCACATATTGTAGTCTAGAGAATAATTACATTTAATAATCAAGTTCATATTGATATGTGAATGCCTTCCTCTTGAACAATATAGCTACAGATGGGGAAAATGTCATACTCAGAGTTGAAAAAAAAGATAACCCAAGAGTCATGATTTAAATAATCTTTGGTCTGGACTTCTACAGATGATTGTTACAAATTTTATTATTTACATTAAATTTAAAAGTGATATCTTATACAGTTTCAGAAAAATAGCAATGAGAAGTTTGTCAAGCACCGACAGATAGAATAACTGACCAAAGGCGGATGCCCATTTTATATCCCTTTGCCTATGGCGGAAATAATAAGAACATTTGGGACATCAGTTAAAACAGTTTAAGTCTGCTGATTTCGACAGCTATTTCGAAATTTTCGTAATTGTTTTACATGATTTGTTTATGTGCGTATAAACTGTAAATTGTAAAAAACTGATCAGATTTCAAATGTGTTCAAAAAATACTAATTCCTCTTTTAAAAATCCAGTAAAATAAAATGTCTTTATAAGACATAGAATCTGTCCCTTAAGTTTGTCATAGGTAATCAGACGATGAACAGTTTTGCGACAAATGGGCATCTGATAACAATCATATGTCCGACTATTCTTAAAAGTGTTCGACTAGACAAAGCTGCTTTTTCAATTTTCAAATACAATGTTTCGGCTTATGCTAAACATGTAATAGTCTTTTAACTGGGGCTTATGATCATATATGCTGAATATCTAAAACGCTTTTACTTAAAAATTAACGTTATTGTTTTGAATTATGTGTTGCGTAATTAGCTCTACTAACAACATACATGTATGCAAATTTTAATTTGTGTATGCATTTTGTTTACCCTACCATTGCTGGACAATTTCTTGAAATTGCAATCTAGCGTCACTTTTAAATGCTGAGAAATTATCATCTGACTTAACACATCAGGGTTAAAAAACGAGTTTTTTTTCCACCTACCCAACCTATCATAATATGTTATACTATCATAAACCATTCGAACCGTTTTGTTCTATTTTAAGTTAAGTTTTATTTGAATATGTTTTTGATAATTTATATCATATTCTCTGATTTAAATATTTAATTTGGGATAAGTTTCGCTACATTCGGTCATATTATGTGTGTTAATTTAACAGCAAACAAGATATTGAGACGATTTTTGCAGGTATTTTGCATATTCCTATTTCACAATGAAAAATTAAAAAAATAACAAAGCAAAGTTGTAATCGACCAAAACTTTGCAATTGTGATGGCGTAGTTTGTGGAAACAAAATGAATGTAATTTATGTTTTGGTCACCTTTATTATGAATTCACGCAAGTAGACATTGTTTTCATTTTATGTTCGCAAAAAACAAATGTTTAAAGATAGTACTTTTTAAGTTATATAGGGAAACGAACACAAATGTCTGTTAAAAACAAACCCTATTAATTTTATACCAGTATCGAAGCAACGTAACCATTTCAGCAATTGCAATACGACATATGTCAATATGCATCTTATTTACATAGTTAATGTCTCTAAAAATAATTATTAAAACAATCCTATACCAATACGAAGTCCTGACTGAACATGTGATCAATTGAGGCGCTAATGATAATATTATGTAGTTTCATTAAGGCATGGTTTTCACCGATACGATGCATTAAAAGGTGTAATATTATTGGGCTTATTCATGTGTGTATGATCTTAATATTAACATATATAAAGTGATAACGAATGTATTAATGTGATTAACTATATTGCATAGAAAGGGATTCATGTAGAGTTTTGTAAAATGCTGAAGTATGTCGATCGATGTCTTGACTTCACAACTTTATACAGAGTATGAACGGTTCAAGTAAGAATAACGAAAACAAACACGCGACTAAGGTTCTACTTAAAGCTTCCCGGTGGTTTGTCAGACGATAACAGTGGTTTTAAACACATCATGGTTCACTGTTACGAAAATTGAGAAATAACAGCGTTTCAACGAAAGTAAATTGTTTAGACTCATGTTAAACACAACTGTACATAACATCAAATTATAGTTTTTTAATGATAAAATAGGTTGTGATTATGTTTCCAAAAGTTTTTAATTTATTGTTTGGCACATGCATTGAACTCCAGCATGTCATTCGAGAATTCGGTTATGTTCAGACTGTTTTTTAAAATGTGTTATGTATGTATTATAATTACTTATTACATAACGGAACAAACGACCGTGTCAAAAAATGTACTTGAACCATTTTAATCATTAATCAACACGATGATCAATTAATCATTAACCAACGCGATGATGAACAACCATATTACACAAGTAAACATGCACTTAAGACGGACAGAACAAATAAACACACACAATTAATTTGTATTGTGCAGGTTTGAAGACAGGTTTGAAGACAATTGACTAGCTACTGGATTAAAACTCAATAAGAGTTTGGTACCTTTTGTTGTAACCCTTACGTTGGTAACATTAGCATAGCACGGCTATATGCAAACTCTGTTTCCACTTTATAGTTTAATTGCATATGACTGAAAAGTGTGCCTATTAGTATTCATACTTAAAACTGTATATTGGGCTTCTTCATTAAATGATAAAAGATAATCAGCGTGCTTTAAAGTTAGTAGATAATATGGAAGCAATACATAATTTAAGGTGTTAAGGATGGTAATGTTTAATAGTTTATCACGATCTGTAATAGACAGGTGCAAACATGATATTCGCTGTTTCAATTGGGTATTATTATAAGAGAATGTCGTTCACACCAACACAATTATTAAATAACTGAGTCAACCAATTGATGTTTTTATTATGATAATGTATGCCACTTGAAAAGAAAATAAAGCTCCCTGTACTTATCATGGATATCAAAACATGATACAGGCAGTATTCAAACAGCATGTAAGAGCATGGATGACTGCCCTACAGAAAGATGCTACATACAGGCCCATAACGAGCAGGACAGGTGATTGAAAGCTGGTATAATACAGAAGAGCGCCATCAGCGAAAGGAACTATTATTGGGTAAAATTTGTAAAATTACAGGCCATCGAAAATTACGATAATCTATATACGAGAAGAAATTAAAAACTTTGACCGCAGTGATTGGGGATGACGTTTTATGAAAGAAGATGCTGTGCGAGCAGTGGATCGATGAGTTCACATCAGTTTTAATAAATGAAAAACGCTTCTAAATGATTTATTATCCTTAGGCGGCCGTGATCACAAATGTATATTTACTCAATTAAACTATTGCAGCTTATGTACTGGCTGTGGGTAGGAAGCTTAAAAGTATGCCGTCAGAAAAACGAAACATTTCATTCATAAATAATTCAACGTTATGCTCGAATTATTATTATTATTATAAGTCGTATTATTATTATTATTAGTTGTATTATTCCTATTATTCTTCTTCTTCTTCTTCTTATTATTATTATAAATAATAATAATATTATTATTATTATTATTATTAGTAGTAGTAGTAGTAGTAGTAGTATTAATAATAATAATAATATTATTATTATTATTATTATTTGTTGGTAATATAATTTATATTATTGTTATTTATATTAATATTATTCGTATAAGTATCATTATTATTAGTATCGATATGTTTTAAAGCGCTCTTGTTCCGTTCAAGGTATTTACATGTGCATTTATCTTGAAACATTCATCGAGCTTTGTTTAATTTGTTGTAACACGCCTTGACACAAGTTGGCAAATTAATCACATATTGTGACAGGTTCAAAGCGGAGCTGTTTTCTGTTAATTTACAAGGAGTGCAAACTCTTGTGAAAGCTTTCTATCATCCCTCACAGTGGTCTCCCCATACTCCTAGTTAACCTACATAACGTTATCTACTCCAAATACAAGACGAGCTGAATAAATAATCAGATACAGGTTTACAATAGTTATCAGAAACCATAAGCATAATATGTATACATAGTTTAATATAATTTATTTATTACTCTTCGTCAGCGAACAAACGATGTTAAAATCGACATTATACAAAAGTAAACTTATGTACACATGTGTTTGAAATATTATTCATAGGCATACAATTAAATCGAATTGATATTGTTTATGGAAATAAATCTCATAGAGGTCAATGAAAACAGTATTCATATGGTAAAAACATTGAATATATAATATCATATGCGAAAACAGTCTGGTATTCTATGTACGAAAACGAAATTCTAGAATAACTTATGTTTACTGTTAATGAAGTGTTAGCGTATTGATCTTAACATAAGAAACAGACTGGTAATCAAGTTCCGAAAATGAAATTCTATAATACATTCTCTTTAGTATTTATGATCTCGGTGACAGAGCAAGTTTGTTATATTTTAAGCGCATTCCTTTAACCCACGATACAGGGTTTTCAGCGTTGCAAAGTTTGACGCGCCTACGTGAGGAACGCTTGTACACGTATAGGCCTGCTTGTTGTTCAAGCGGAAAGTTTCACCATAAGTAATGAGAAGTCTACCCGTCACATTTGAATGGCGAGTGCAATCATGAGTGCAATTTTGGGATTACTACACGGGCAGAAGGAAGTAAGCGTTCTGCGATATTGGCACACCATGTTAAGCACCTGTGACACTGTACCGCGTATAAACTTGATACTACCGCTCTAATTACGGATTTTTCTCTGGGCAGCACTCTGGATGGGATTCCGAGATTGCCCAAGATACATATTGGTTACCGTTCTTCGGCATTATCTTGAATATTCCAGGGGTGGTATTCCAGAAACATCTTAAGTCATTTCTTAAATAATTTCACTTAAGTTCAAAATTACAATGTTTTGTATTTCTTTACTAAATAAGGAAACACATGTTTTGGGGTATTCCTAAAATAACATTGGCATAATGATGTTATTTTAATGTATATCTTGATGCCAATCTATTGCAATATGAAATGAAACACTTACGAAAATTTCCCAATTTAAGGATAAGAATAAAATTTAACTTAAGATTCTTCTGGAATACGAACCCAGGTCTGTGCATGCATATCGAGAACCTGGCTTCTCTGATCGCATTTGTCACGTGTTGCCGGAGAATGCTCTTCCCCTGCATCTTTGAACAAAGGTCTCACTGCTCAAGTTCATATTAAGATACATATTTAGATTGTTCCTAGGAGGTAATCTAAATAACGCACTGATAAATCATTGGCATTCATAATCATTGTTAAGGAATCGCATCAGTCTATTCAGGAATACGTATTTGGCCAAGTGTCTACATACATCTACAAGGAAGATTACACAGCTATCCAAAACATTAAAGCTTTCTTGCGTCAACACCTGTTTCGAGTGACTTAACATCTAACACTGCGTGTGAAAAGTCAGTGCTGGTAGACATTTACAATGACTATATGGGTGTAGTATCGTATCATGTTATGAGTATTCAATGGTCTAAGGGAAGTAATTCTGTTATACCTATTACAAGGATTAATGTTAGAGTGGCATCCCCTGATATGCACATGTTTAGAGGGCGCTTATTAGATTGTGGAACCTTCAATGGTGTGTCGTGTTGTTTTGTTTATGGTTATTTTAATCCAAGTAATCGGCCTCGAGCCGGGTTTGACACTACAATGGGTTAAACGCAACGCCTGTGCGCTACCTCAAGTCCTTTAATATCCGTTTGCATGCATGTATTCCAAAATTCATATCCGTAAAGTGATAAAGGTATAACCACTGCGTGGTATAACGTTCTAAGGGTAAGCGGGTTTAAACCTCCTGGATATAACCCACTATTCAGTAGGTTTAAGAAATGAAACGTTTTTCGCTAGCGTCGTTCAATGATTTGGTTGTCGAAAGTGAACCGTCGCATAAAAGACCTAGGTTGTTGTGAACCATTATTTAATTTAGTTGTTGCTTTCCCATATACCACTTTCTTTCACGACAATACGGCACAATGTCATTTAAGACGATACCGTCACCCTTGTCGGAGTTATACTCGAACCGCCACTGCTTGGTTTACTTGTCACAAATGGATATGATGCAGTGTAGCCCATGGTTGGATAGAACACATATTTATAGAATGAGTTTATACATAGTAAAGCCTTAAACACTACTATAATCATCTTACCAAATCCTTCCAGTGAATATTACTATGGTGGATTTCAATGGAGAGTTACAAGTTGCGAGAAGTTATGACAAGTAGCGACTTTGAACAAAAACAGCAAACGTTCTATTTCATTTATAAACAATTCATTGTGCAATTACATCAGAAATATTTTAATATCCGCTTACTTGTTGCTAAATGAGTTAAATGGTATACAATAACTTTATGTGAATACACATTCGGGCGTAGTTTTGATCTCGGGGGTAATTTAACGGGTGAATAGTTTATAGAAACTCCTAATATACACCTAATGCACAGGCTATTTAGTACTTTATATTGCCCTTAATAGGATGTAACATATCAATACTATTCTAATGTTCAGATCAATATGCGAAATTCTAAAATTCTTACTTTGCACAGGGACCTATACAAACGTATAGGTCCCTGCTTTGCACTAACACCTGCGGGTTTTTTACAAGTACATCAAGGTTTAAATTGTAAGTGTAAATTGGTCATTAACGAAATAGCTTTTTAAACACGCACTTAATAAATGCCTTACAATAATTTAATGGAATTCCATACCATGAAAGCTGAACTCGGTTCAATGCGATGGTCTAAAACAAGGTTTTAAGGATTTAACATACATCGTTAGACGGGGGGCGTAACTTGTATTCTTCGTAATGTATATCGATATCCTCCACGTATGAACTTCTTAAAGCTCTGTGCTCTCATTTCGGATGATACAATATTATAAAATTGAGCTCCTTTAGTTTTCTAACATGTTTGATTATCGTCAGTGGTTGATTACTTGCAAATATGTGTTGTTCTTCTAACACAGAGGTGTTCTTACAACTCCAAATATTATATAAAAGTAATACTTATTGATTTAAGAGCTTTATATTATAAAAGTAAATTTCATTTTAAATATCAGTTTTATCGTGCTAATATTATCAACAACAACTACAAAATATATGTGAGTATGGCAAGACTCACAGACTGTACGGGCGGATGAAATAAAACACAAAGTCAACATTGATCTCAGAAATATCCGAGTATACTATAATCGCCACCGAAGTAAGTTCTAATGAATTGCACTATTTTGCAACAATTTTAGTGTGTTTTTTTTATAAACTTTTGCTGTTAATATTTAAACAGAGCTTTTCATATGAGAAATATGTTTAGTCTAGATAACTTATAATGATGATGGTGATGATTGTGATGATTTAGATTAAAATGATGATAATAATGATGATGATCATGATGCTGATGATATAGATGGAGGTCATGGTGGTGGTGGTAGTGGTGGTGTTGATGATGGTGGTGGTGGTACTGCTGCTGCTAGCTACTGATGGTGATGATGATGATGATGATGATGATGATGATGGTTATGATGATGGTGGTGGTGGTGGTGGTGATGATGGTGATGATGATGATGATGATGATGATGATGATGATGATGATGATGATGATGATGATGATGATGATGATGATGATGATGATAATGATGATAATGGTGGTGATGATGATGATGATGATGATGATGATGATGATGATGATGATGATGATGATGATGATGATGATGATGATGATGATGATGATGATGATTAAGATGATTAAGATGATTAAGATGATTAGGATGATGTTGATGATGATTATCATGTTGATGATGATGATGATGATGATGATGATGATGATGATGATGATGATGATGATGATGATGATGATGACGATGACGATGTCGATGATGATGATGATAATGATGATTATGATGATGATGATGATGATGATGATGATGATGATGATGATGATGATGATGATGATGATGATGATGATGATGATGATGATGATTATGATCATGATCATGATGATGATCATGATGATAGTGATGATGATGATGATGATGATGATGATGATGATGATGATGATGATGATGATGATGATCATGGTGATGATGATCATGATGGGGAGGAGGAGGAGCAGGAGGAGGAGGAGGAGTATTTGGATGATGAGGAGGATTTAGTATATTAGAGTAATATGATCGTATTCTGAAGTAACTTACAATTGTAGATTAATACGGGTGACAAATCGGTTATATATAAACGGTATGTAGATATGTTGTTATTATCGAGACCTTGGTTCTCCTTTATTTTTACATGGTATTGATGGCATACTGAGATAAACAGATTTGTGATTTGTGGTTGTGTGTGACACCCAGACAGGTTTATGTAGCACGTTGTATGGTATATAACGTTCATGTTGTATAATTGTATAATTATATAAATTAAGTTATTAAACTAATTGGAAACCGATTTTTGTATCTTATTCGGCAAACAGACTAATAGCATTCGAATTGATCCATTATTTTAGTTTTTAAAGTCCCAATACAATTTTGTTTTTACAATTACGGGCTTCATCAAAAAAAAATTGTAATGATTGTGTATTATGTGTTTGTCATAAGGCACTAGTGAATTGGCAAAAATTGTATTTCGTAATATAATGATACAGTTTTAACTGTAATAAACTCGCCTTGAGAAATTTACACTGAGTTGTAATAGTGATTACTCTCATTATTATAACAATTTATGAAAATAACTTGTTTATTTCAAAACACATTTCAAACGCTTTTCACAGCGCCAATAAAACAGATAACCAAAAAAACGATCAACATCTCCCAACAAAGTGCGGGTTCATCGGCTTTTAAAAGTACATATCTTTAGTAAAAGAAATAATCGAGCCGGCATGTCGATAATGCATTTAACGCAATGATGTTGGTGAAACTTAGTTTCAAAGTTACGATGTGTTGGTCGCATGGTAAAAAACTATGTAACTTTTGCTGTTTGGAGATTAAATTTTGGAAAAATATGGTCTTTTATGTTTAGTTGATTTCTGATGATAATGTAATTTGTAAGAATCATGTGATTGATTGCATACTTAACATGAACAATTTAACGACACTTTATTGATAACGATATTATAATGTATAAATACGTGTAAAGTATATTGTATAGTGTTATATTTATACAATACATAAAATAAAGTGAGATTAAGTTTTTCGGTAATGAATTGGTTTTCGTACCCAACAATTGCATCATCAAGTAGGGGCTTCCTACAATGTACGTTTCCGGCGCATCCCACAACGTATGTCACCGACACAGTTTATCAAGCTTGGCCTATAACTGGATGACTGCGACGTGTGTGAAGTTAGCCTATTTAGCCTATTTAGCCTATTTAGTACATAGGTTGAAACCAACATCCTATTAAGCCTATTTAGCCAATTTAACAGCCTCTTCAGCCTGTTTAGCCTATTTTAGCCTATTTAGCCTATTTAGTAAATAGGTTGAAACAGACATCCTATTTTGCCTAGTTAGCCAATTTGACCGCGTCTTCAGCCTGTTTAGCCTATTTTAGCCTATTTAGCCTATTAAGTAAATAGTTGAAACAGACATCCTATTTTGCCTATTTAGCCAATTTAACAGCCTCTTCAGCCTTTTTAGCATAGTTAAGCCTATTTACGTATTTAGTAAATAGGTTGAAACATACATCCTATTTAGCCTATTTAGCCTATTTAAGCAATTTTCAGCCCATTTAGCCTATTGAGTACATTACTTGAAACAAAAATCCTATTTAGCCTTTTTAGCCAATTTAACAGCCTCTTCAGCCTATTAGCCTATTTAGTAAAAAGGTTGAAATATATATGTCCTTAAAGCCTATTTAAACAGCATTGTCATTCTATTTAGCATATTTAGTACATACGTTGAAACATACATCCTATTTAGCCTGTTTAGCATATATAACAGCCTATTTAGAAAGTTTAGTAAATATATTGAAACATACATTGTATTTAGCCTATGTTGCATATTTAACAGCCTTTTCAGCCTATTTAGCACATGCCTATTTAGCCTATTAAAATACTTTTCAGCCTATTAAGCATATTAGGTTGAAACCTATTTAGCCAATTTTACAGCCTCTTCAGCCTGTTTAGCCTATTTTAGACTATTTAGCTTATTTAGTAAAAAGGTTGAAACATACATCCTATTTAGCCTTATTAGCCTATTTAACAGCATTTTCAGCCTATTTAGTGCATTATTTGAAACATACATCCTATTAGCATAATTAGCCAATTTAACAGCCTCTTCAGCCCTTTTTTGAGCCTATTTAGTAAAAAGGTTGAAACATACATCCTATTTAGCATATTCAAAAGCATTTTCAGCCTAGTTAGCCTATTTAGTACATTAGTTGAAACAAACATCCTATTTAGCCTACTTAGCATATTTAACAGCTTATTTAGAAAGTTTAGTACAAAGGTTGAAACATACATTGTATTAAGCCTATTAAGCCTTTTTAACAGCCTTTTCAGCCTATAAAGCACATGCCTATTTAGCCGATTTAACAGCCTTTTCAGCCTATTTAGCATATTTAGAACATAGGTTGAAACAAACATCCTATTTAGCCTATAAAGCCAATTTAACAGCCTCTTCAGCCTTTTTAGCCTATTTTAGACTATTAAGCCTATTTGGAAAAAGGTTGAAACATACATCATATTTAGCCTATTTAGCCTATTTAACAGCATTTTCAGCCTATTTAGCCTATTTAGTACATGAGTTGGAACATAAATCCTATTTAGCATATTGAGCCAATTTAACAACGTCTTCAGCGTTTTTAGCCTATTTTAGCTTATTATAGGCTATTTAGTAAATAGATTGAAGCATAAATCCTATTTAGCCTATTTAGCCAATTTAACAGCATTTTTAGCATATTTAGCCTATTTAGTACATCAGTTGAAACATACATCCTTTTAGCCTATTTAGCATATTTTACAGCCTTTTCAGCCTATTTAGCCTTTTATACATTTCTATTTTGCCTATTTAAAAGCCTTTTCAGCATACATGTTTTCAACCCAGAAAGCAAGTTTAGTACATTCGTATTTAGCCTATTTAAAAGCCTTTTCAGCCTATTTAGCAAGATTAGTAAGTAGGCGGAAATATACATGCTATTGAGCCAGTAAGCCTATTAAGCATCCATTTGATCCCCTTTTGCCTATTTAATAAAAATATTAAATAGGCAGAAATATACGTGCTATTTAGCCTTTTTAGCAAGTATATCAAATGAAAACCTGAAACAAACATCTCGTTGAGCATATTTAGTAGCATAATCAATCTTTTTAGCCTACTAAGCAAGTTGATTAAATAGGATGAAGCATTTTCCAGTGAGTGAGTATGCACCTTAATGGCCCCTTTCGGACAAACAAGGATTATCCACCGAAAGTGACATAGTGCACGCTGACCAGCCTTCGACTGCCTGTCGGGCTGACCTAGTTTCGGCCGGGACTTTTAATTAGGATCGGCCCCGTGCATGTAGCCTATTCAGCCTTCATCTCGTATGCGTCATTTCCCAGTGAGTGGGTATTCCCCTTTAAGGGCCCCTTTCGGACGAATAAGAGTTATCCCCGGAAGAGACCTAGTGCACGCTGACACGCCGTCGACTGCCCATCGGGCTGAACTAGTTTCGGCCGGGACTTTTAATAAGGATCGGCCTCGTGCATGCAGCCTATTAAGCCTTCATCTCGTATGCGTCATTTCCCAGTGAGCGGGTATGCCCCTTTAAGGGCCCCTTCCGGACGAACAAGAGTTATCCCCCGGAAGAGACCTAGTGCACGCTGACCAGCCGTCGACTGCCTGTCGGGCTGACCTAGTTTCGGCCGGGACTTTTAATTAGCATCGGAGCCAGGTGCAACCTATTTAGCGTATTACGCGACATTTTTGCCTGTGAGTGGGTATGCCCTTTTAAGAGCCCCTTTCGGACAAACAAGAGTTATCCCCCGGAAGAGACCTAGTGCACGCTGACCAGCCGTCGACTGCCTGTCAGGCTGACCTTGTTTCGGCCGGGACTTTTAATTAGGATCGGAGTCAGGTGCAACCTATTTAGCGTATTACGCGACATTTTTGCCTGTGAGTGGGCATGCCCCTGTAAGGGCCCCTTTCAGACAAACAAGAGTTATCCCCCGGAAGAGACCTAGTGCACGCTGACCAGCCGTCAACTGCCCATCGGGCTGAACTAGTTTCGGCCGGGACTTTTAATTAGGATCGGCCCCGTGCATGCAGCCTATTTAGCCTTCGACTCGTATGCGTCATTTCCCAGTGAGCGGGTATGTCCCTTTAAGGGCCCCTTTCGGACGAACAAGAGTTATCCCCCGGAAGAGACCTAGTGCACGCTGAACTCCAGTTGACTGCCTGTCGGGCTGATCAAGTTTCGGCCCTAGGTTTTAATTAGGGTCGGCGTCACCTACAGCCTTTCAAGCGTATATATTAGGCTTCATTTACATGGCGAGTGTGTTTGTACCTTAAAGGGTCCTTTTTGGACAAACAAGAGTTATCCCCCGGAAGCGACATAGCGCAAGCTGAACTCCCGTTGGCTTTCTGTCGGGCTCTTGTAGTTTCGGCCCGGTGTTTTAATTAGGGTTTGCGTCATCTACAGCCTATTTAGCGAATGAGGCTTTATGTACATGGCAAGTTGGTATGCACCTTTAAGGGCCCTTTTCGGACAAACAAGAGTTATCCCCCAGAAGAGACCTAGTGCAAGCTTTACTCCCGTCTTCGGAGCCTTTCAATATACGAAGATTTACAATCCTTTCAATTTCAGTTAAAAATACCCAACATTTTATAATTATGTGACATGTTTGGATTACTTTATCTGAATATTGCAGATTTTGTATTCGTTTGTATTGGTAATTTACAGGACAGAACAAAGGGTTATCAAGTTTTGACATCAGGGGCATAATGTTAAATAGTTCGGTAGATTTTTTTATATTCTATATACAAAATGTGTAAGCCATGTGCATTGCGGTTTAAGTTTATCAGTTTAAGTTAAATTAATAATCCCTCGGGTCTAGGGGTTACTAGTTTTACTTAAACCAGTTTAATTCAGTAGGGGAGAAACCCGGTTTTAATGTCTTCTATGGCAAAAAAAACATTGAACATATTTCCCAACATTGTAACAAAGCACAAAAGCAAGAGTATAAAACGAGAGCTAAGAATAACTTATATATATGGCGTTCTCTCCAAATTACTGTCATACACGGCATGTGCTCGAGTACTGTATTAACAGATATTGTTTTGCAATTTTGTGTTAAAGTTGTTTAAAAAGCGACGAGTGTTTCATTTCATTTAAATTTAATGATCAAATGTACCAAAGTATTTCTATTGGACCTATTATGTGCTTTTTAGCAACCACTCAATATTGACACTGAATGAAGAAGACTACAAATGGAATTGCACTCAGAATCATAACCAAATAAAGCTTTCAATCGTTCTTATTGACAAACGATCTGCATATATAATTAATTAACGACTGCAATAGCCTTGCAAAAAAACTATTTTGAGATTCATCGCCTCTTCAAATAAAGATCAAAACGTTTATCATGATTGCACGAAGTCTTTAGAATTACGAATAATTGAAACGGTATTGAATTATATCTTTTGCATTCATAACCCTGAACAAACGTGTCATATTTATCCGCACTATGTATGCGATCTAATCTTTCATCTCCGTTGCTTTTCATTGCTTTTAATTGTTTGCAATACTCAAGATTCAATCCCTAAAGGTATTATACATACAGCACACAATCCAAACACGCTGCATGCCTCAACTAAAAAAAAATTCAAAACCTAATTAACATGATATCACGCAACAAAACATTTAAACCTTAATGTACTCCGGGTACAGAAAATATACTAACACGTACCCAGCCAATTTAGACTTTAACCGAGTTTTATCCCCGCCCAAAATCCGATGACGTAAAACGCGCTACGGAAAACATAACAAAATTCTCTTTGAACAAAGCCTGCCTCATCATGCTTTTTTAAGTGAGAGTTGCGATAATATAGCGGCAATTTTACAGAATATTGACATTAATATAAACATACTTAATTTTAAAATAATTCGCCGACAACGGCCAATTTCGCGTAAAAATTTCCGGGTTACTTTCAGTATATTTTTCGTAACAGAGATACATTTAAGTTTATTTAAGAGTACCCGGGGTACATTTACGTAGTACCCGAGCCGACAATAACCAATCGAGCATCAGTAAGTTACCCTTAACATAGGTAACCGAATACCACAAGTGGCACCAATTATAATGATAAAAGTCAATTAAATTTTAAAAAGTCTAACATGAATAAGGTGTTGTCATGATTAATAAGAATAATCATGACCACATTTATCGGTTACTTATTTTCGATAGTTTTTTTATCCTCTTCTTTATTTACACTGTTTTTTATTCATTCCATTCAAATGTGTGACACGCGTTCGGACTATTGTCAAAATGTTAATATGTTAACTAGTCCCGCACTCTGGATCAGCAGACGATTTATTGCTTAAATCTCACGGTGGATTCCGGAGATAGTTGATGTATCATGATTGCTAGTCCTTTTAGATAAAATAAAATCTGGTTAGTCCTAAAGCGGCCCTTTAAGGTGCATACCAACTCGCAATGTAAATAGCGCATTATACGCTAAATAGGCTGTAGGTGACGCGGACCATAATTAAAACCCCGGGCCGAAACTAGAACAGCCCGGAAGGCAGCCGTTGGGATTTCAGTGTGCACTAGGTCGCTTCCTCGGGATAGCTCTTGTTTGTCCGAAAGCGCCCCTTAAAAGTGCATACCCATTCGAGATGTAAATAGAGCATACTACGCGAAGTAGGCTTATGTGAAGAAGAGACAACTTCAAACCCCGGGCCGAAACCAGATCAACCCGACAGGCAGCCGACGGGAGTTCAGCGTGCACAATGTCGCCTCCGGGTGATAACTCTTTTAAGTCCGAAAGCGGCCCTAAACCTCGTAATGTAAATAGCGACTATTACGCTTAATAGGCTGTATGTGACGCACACCATAATTAAAACCTCGGATCGAAACTAGGTCATCCCGACAGGCAGCCGACATAAGTTCAGCGTGCACTATGTCGCTTCCGGGGGATAACTTGTTTGTCCGAACACTGACCTTAAAGCTGTATACCCACTCGCAATGTTAATAGCGCATAATATGCTAAATAGGCCATAGGTGACGCCGGACCTAATTAAACCCCCGGCCACAACTACATTGGCCCGACATGCAGCCGTCGAGAGTTCAGCGTGCAATAGGTCGTTTCCGGTGACTAACTCTTTTTTGTCCGAAAGCGGCCCTTAAAAGTTCATATTCGCTCGCCATCTCAAAAACTCCTTATACGCTAAATAGGCTGTATGTGTCGCCGACCCTATTTAAACCCCCGGGTCAAAACTTGGTTAGCCCGACAGGCAGCCGACGCCAGTTCAGCGTGCACTATGTCGCTTTCCAGGGATAACTCTTGTTTGTCCGAAAGCGGCTCTTATACACACTCGCCATGTACATAGTGCCTAACCCGCAATATAGGCTGTTTGTGACGCCGACCTTAAAACCCGGGCCGAAAATAGATCAGCCCGACATGCAGCCGAAGTGACTTCAGCGTGCACTAGGTAGCTTCCGGTGGGATAACTCTTGTTTGTCCGAAAGCAGCCCTTAAAGGAGCACACCAACTCGCCATGTAAATAGCGCCTCATGCGCTCAATACGACGTTGTAAACGTTGTAGGTTTTATACGACGCCAACTCTTATTAAAACCCCGGGCCGAAACTGGATCAGCCCGACAAGAAGCCGACGGGAGTTTAGCGGGCACTAGGTCGCCTCCAGGAGATTACTCTTGTTTGTCCGAAAGCGGCCCGTAAAGGTGCATTCCCACTCGCCATGTTAATTACGTCTTATAGGCTAAAAAGCCTGTATGTGACGCCGACCCTTATAAAACCCAGGTTAAAAACTGGATCAGCCCGACAGGCAGCCGACGTGAGTTCAGCATGCACTAGGTCACTTCCGGGGTATAACTCATGTTTGTCCGAAAAAAGGCCCTTAAAGGTTCATGACAACTCGTCATGAAAGTAGCGCATAATACGCTAAATATGCAGTTTGTGACGCCGACCCTATTAAGACCACGGGCAAAAACAAGGTCAGCTAAACAGGCAGCCGACCGAAGTTTAGCTTACATTAGGTCGCTTCAGGGGAATAAGTCTTTTTTGTCCGAAAGGGGCCCTTAAAGGTGCATACCCACTCGCCATGTAAAAAGAGCATAACAAATACGCTAAAAGGCTGCAGATGAGGCCGTCCCTAATTAAAATCCCGGGCCGAAACTAGATCAGCCCGACAGGCAGCCGACGGGAGTTTAGCGAGCACTAGGTCGCTTTCGGGGAATAACTCTTTTTGTCCGAACGGGGCTATTATAGGTGCATACCCACTGACCATGTAAATAGCGTCTAATTCACTAAATAGGCTGAAGGTGACGCAAACGTTGACTGAAACCTCGGGCCGCAACTAGATCAGCCCCATAGACAGCCGACGGGAGTTCAACGCACAAGATCGCTTCCGGGGGATAACTCTTGTTTGTCCAAAAGGAACCATTATAGGTATACACCCACTTGCCAAGTAACTAGAGCATAATACATACGCTAAACTGGCCGCAGGTGACGCCTAATTTAAACCCCGGACCGAAACTAGATCAGCCCGACAGATAGCCAACGGGAGTTCAGCGTGCACTGGTTAATAAATCTTATTTGAACGAAAGGGGCCCTTAAAGATGCATACACGCTCGCCATGTAAATAGAGCATAAAACATACGCTTAATAGGCTAGAGATGGCGCCGACCCTAATTAAAACCCCGGGCCGAAACTAGATCAGCCCGACAGAAAGCCGACAGGAGTTCAGCGTGCATTAGGTCGCTTCCGGGGAATAACTCTTTTTTTTCCGAAAGGGGCCCTTACAAATGCATAAACACTTGCCATGCAAATAGTGCATAATAAATAGGCTGTAGGTGACGCCGAACGTAATTAAAACCCCGGGCCGAAGCTAGATCAGTCCGACAGGTAGCCGACGGGAGTTCAACGTGCACTATGTCGCTTCCGGGGAAAAACTCTTGTTTGTTCGAAAGGGGCCCTTAATGGTGCATACCCACTCGCCATGTAAATAATGCATAATACGCAAAATAGGCTGTAGGTGACGCCGACCCTAATTAAAATCAAGGGCCGAAACTAGATCAGCCCGACATGCAGCCGACGGGAGTTCAGCTTGCACTTGGTCGCTTGCGGGTGATATCTTTTATTTGTTCGAATGCGACCCTTAAAGGTCCATACCCACTCGCCATGTAAATAGTTCATAATGCGCTATTTTGGCTTAAGGTGACTTCGACCCTAATTAAAACACAGGGCCGAAACTAGATCAGCCCGACAGGCAGCTAACAGGAGTTCAGTGTGCACAATGTCGCTTCCGGGGGATAACTCCTGTTTGTCCGAAAGCGGCCCAAAAATGTGCATACCCACTCGCCATGTAAATAGAGCATAATACGCTTAATAGGCTGTAGGTGACGCCGACCCTAATTAAAACCCCGGGCCAAAACTAGATCAGCCCGACAGGCAGCCATCGAGAGTAAAGCTTGCACTAGGTCGCTTCCGGGGGATAACAGCCGAAACTAGATCAGACCGACTTTCAGCCGTCGGGAGTTCAGCGTGCACTAGGTCGGATCCGGGGTATAACTCTTGTTTGTCCAAAAGCTGCCGTTATAGGTGCATATCCACTCACAATGTTAATAGCTTATTATACACATAATAGGCTGTATGTGACGCCGACCCTAACTAAAACCTCGAGCCGCAACTAGTTTATCCCGATAGGCAGCCGACGTGAGTTCAGCGTGTACTAGTTCGCTTCCGTGGGAAAACTCTTGTTTGTCCGCAAGGGGCCCTTAAATGAGCAAGCCCACTCTTAATATAAATAGCGCACAATACGCTAAATAGTCTATATGTGACACCGATCCTTATTAAAACCCCGGGCCGAAATTAGATCAGTCCGAAAGGCAGCCGACGGGAGGTCAGCTTTAACAAGGTCGCTTCCGGTGTATAACTCTTGGTTGTCTTTAAGGGGCTCTTAAAGGTGCATACAAACTCGTTGTGGAAATGGCTTGTCAAAAACCTGCTAAACAGGCTGTATATTTTATCCTATTTAAATTTTGCTAAAAATGCTAAATAGGTTGAGCATTTAGTATGATGCTATTTAGCCTGAAAAGGCTTACTCTTATATATGTTTCAACCTATTTAATAAACTTTCGAAAAGGCGTATTAAGGCGAATAGGCTTGTTAAATAGACTAAATTAGCAGGAAAGGCTGCTTAATAGGCTTAAGAGGCTAAAAAGGATGTATGTTTAAATACATGTTCTTAACTTGCAATATTGGCTTTATAGGCGGAACATACTGCTAAATATGCTAATAAGAACGTATTTTTCAGCATATGTAACTAACTTGCTGAATAGGCTAAATAGGCTGAACAGGCTGCTTAATATGCTAAATATGCTTAGTATGATGTTTTTTTCCAACCTATGTACTGAACCTGTTAAATACGCTAAATAGGCTGAAAACGCCTCTAAATTGGCTATATAGACTAAATAGGATGCATGTTTCAACCTATGTACTTGACTTGTTAAATAGGCAAATAGGCTGAAAAGGGTGTTAAATAGGCTAAAAAGGCTAAATAGGATTCATGTTTCAACCTATGTACTAAACTTGTTAAATAGGCTAAATAGGCTGAATATTGAGCCAAATTAGCTAAATAGGCTCATTATGATGCATGTGTCAACCTTTGTACTTAACTTGCTGAATAGGCTAAATATGCTAAAAGGGCACTAAATAGGCTAAATAGGATGCATGTTCCAACCTACCGGTATGTACTTAACTTGTTAAATAGGCTAAATAGGCTGAAAAGGATGCCAAATAGGCTCAATATGGTGCATGTGTCAATCTTTTTTTGCACCTAACTTGCTAAATAGGCTATATAGGCTGAAAAGGGTACTAAATAGGCTAAATAGGATGCCTGTGTCAAGCTATGTACTAGTTTTGTTAAAAAGGCTTAATAGGCAGAAAATGGTGGTAAATAGGCTAAACAGGCTAAATAGAATGCATGTTTTAAACCTATGTAATAGACTTGTAAAAGGGCTAAATAGGAAGAAAAGGCTGCTAAATATGCTAAAAAACCTAAATAGGATGCATATATAAATCTATGTACTAAACTTTTTAAATAGGCTAAATAGGCTGAAAAGGGTGCTAAATACGCTAGATAGGCTAAATAGGATGCATGTGTCAACCTATATACTAAACTTGTTAAATATGCTAAATAGGCAGAAAAGGGTGCTAAATAGGCTTAATAGGATGCATGTGTCATCCTATGTACTTAACTTGTTAAATAGGCTAAATAGGATGAAAAGGGTGTTAAATAGGCTTTGTAGGCTAAATAGGATGCATGGTTCAACCCATGTTCTGAACTTGCTAAATAGGCTAAATAGGCTGGAGAGGGTGTTAAATAGGATAAATAGGCTAAATATGATACATGTGTCAACCTATTTACTTAACTTGTTAAATAGACTCTATATGCTGAAAAGGTGCTTAATAAACTAAATATGCTAAATAGAATGTATGTTTTAACCTTTGTACTTAACTTGCTAAATAGGCTTAATTGGCTAAATAGGGTGCTAAATAGGCAAAATAGGATGCATGTGTGAACCTATTTACTTAACTAGGGTACTAATTGGGCTAAATAGGATGCATGTGTCATCCTATGTACATGTACTAAACTTGTTAACTAGGCTAAATAGGCTGAAAAGGGTCCTAAATAAGCTAAATAGGATGCATGTTTCAACCCATGTACTAAACTTGCTAAATATGCTGAAAAGGATGCTAAATAGGCTAAATAGGATTCATGTGTCAACCTATGTACTTAACTTGTTAAATAGGCTAAATAGGCTGAAAAGGGTGCTAAATAGGCTAAATAGGCATAATATGATGTATGTTATAACATATGTACTAACCTTGCTAAATAGGCTAAATAGGGTGCATGTGTCAACGTATGTACTTAACTTGTTAATTAGTCTAAATACGCCCAAAAGGGTGTTAAATAGGCTAAATAGGATGAAAGTTTTAACCTATGAACTAAACTTGATAAATAGGCTAAATAGGCTTACTTCACACACGTTTCAGTCCGATAGGCAGTCGACGGCTGGTTAGCGTGCACTAGGTCGCTTCCGGGGGATAACTCTTGTTCGTCCAAAAGGGACCCTTAAAGGGACATGCCCACTCAGAGGCAAAATGTCGCGTAATACGCTAAATAGACTGCACCTGACTTCGATTCTAATTAAAAGTCCCGGCCGAAACTAGTTCAGCCCGATAGGCAGTCGACGGCTGGTCAGCGTGCACTAGATCGCTTCCGGGGGAAAACTCTTGTTCGCCCGAAAAGGGGCCCTTAAAGGGGCATTCCCACTCACAGGCAAAATGTCGCGTAATACGCTAAATAGGCTGCACCTGACTCCGATCCTAATTAAAAGTCCAGGCCGAAACTAGTTCAGCCCAATAGGCAGTCGACGGCTGGTCAGCGTGCACTAGGTCGCATCCGGGGGATAACTCTTGTTCGTCTGAAAGGGGCCCTTAAAGGGGCATGCCCACTCAGAGGCAAAATGTCGCGTAATACGCTAAATAGGCTGCACCTGACTCCGATCCTAATTAAAAGTCCAGGCCGAAACTAGTTCAGCTCGATAGGCAGTCGACGGCTGGTCAGCGTGCACTAGGTCGCTTCCGGGGGATAACTCTTGTTCGTCCGAAAGAGGCCTTTAAAGGGGCATGCCCACTCACAGGCAAAATGTCGCGTAATACGCTAAATAGGCTGCACCTGAATCCGATCCTAATTAAAGTCCCGGCCGAAACTAGTTCAGCCAGATAGGCAGTCGACGGCTGGTCAGCGTGCACTAGATCGCTTCCGGGGGATAACTCTTGTTCGTCCGAAAGGGGCCCTTAAAGGGTCATGTCCACTCACAAGCAAAATGTCGCGTAATACGCCAAATAGGCTGCATCTGACTCCGATCCTAATTAAAAGTCCAGGCCAAAACTAGTTCAGCCCGATAGGCAGTCGACGGCTGGTGAGCGTGCACTAGGTCGCTTCCGGGGAATAACTCTTGTTCGTCCGAAAGGGGCCCTTAAAGGGGCATGCCCACTCACAGGCAAAATGTCGCGTAATACGCTAAAAAGGCTGCGCCTGACTCCGATCCTAATTAAAAGTCCCGGTCGAATCAGTTTCAGCCCGATATGCAGTCGACGGCTGGTCAGCGTGCACTAGGTCGCTTCCGGGGGATAACTCTTGTTCGTCCGAAAGGGGCCCTTAAAGGGACATGCCCGTTTACTGGGAAATGACGCATACGAGAAATAGCTTAATAGGCTGCATGCACGGGGCCGACCCTAATTAAAAGTTCCGGCCGAAACTAGTTCAGTCCGATAAGCCGTCGACGGCTGGTCAGCGTGCACTACGTCGCTTCCAGGGGATAAATAGGCTAAATAGGATGTGTATGTCTACGTATGTACTAAACTTGCTAAATAGGCTAAACAGGCTGTTAAATAGACTAAATAGGCTAAATAGGATGTATGTTTTGACCTATGTACTAAAATTTCTAAATAGGCTAAAAAGGCTGAAGAGGCTGTTAAATAGGCTAAATAGGCTAAATAGGCTAAATAGGATGTATATTTCAACCTATGTACTAAATAGGCTAAATAGGCTAAATGGGCTAAATAGGCTAACTTCACATACGTATGACTGCGTCATGTCTGTTTGAATCATATCTATATTAAGACTGCTTCCGCTTCTGTTTTTGGTGATGACAAAAGTTTTCCTTCTTGTTGCTCCTATAACGTAAAGAATATTGAAGGGTGTCTACAATTCCTTTCTAGTAAATCATTGACACTAATATGTAAGGCATGTACTATTTCTATCATCCTCTAGGATGGAATCCATTTTTTCAAGGGTTGATTTAAGAGCATTTAATTTCAAGCAGTGAGCGCCAGCAGTGTGGTTTTGTTGGTGGTTCTGGATGTGCTGTTTGATTCTGACCACCTGCAGTTTCTGAGTACAGCATTTGTCACACAAAAACATTTCGTATTGCAACTCTATTAAAACAAGGTTTTGTATTTTTGCCCGGTCATGAATATTCAAAAATACAAAATCATTATACTCATCTCTATAACTTTGTGCTTTCTCTGACGTCTGAAGTGGCGGTCTGCGCTGTAGTTCTTGTGTAACTGGACAGGCTAGAAGTGGGCTGTTGTGGGACGAAGCCTCATTTGACGTATAGGCAGTCTCTTACCACGTGCCCTGTGATGCGGCAAGCGAAGCACCGTCCCGAGGACGACCGGAAGTCGCTGTTGTTGGAGAAAACCTTCTTGATAACGTCTTGACGCAGCCTCTCCGCTTAAATAATACTTATATTTTAAAACTAAAAATGAGTATAATAATTACTGTTACAAATATATAACAAGAGGGCCATGATGGCCCTGTATCGCTCCACTGTTTTTTCTTTGCGAAAAAAACGTGTAATGCGCATGGGTTGAAATGTACTCAAGCATGTGACTTTCTCTTTCTATCCCTCGTCCCACTGGGCGCATAAAGTTGGAAGGGTGAGCATTTTTATATATGGAAAAAGTTACTACCGTGTTAACTAAACAGACAAAAAAGCCCGGGAATTGTTGCACAGGTCCTTTGCTTATAACGTAGGTACATTTATCTCTCCAAAAGATATTGTCGTTCTTTCTATTTCACATATTTTTAGATGCTGAAGATCAAATCTACGCATTTGATTTGAAACAGATTCACAAGACCCATAGGAATCAAAATGCCTTAACCCTTTACCAAACAACACATTTTGGACTTTCCCAATTTGAAAGAGGTTGCAGACGTCCATTGAATTAAAATGGAATATGAAGGAAATAATCAGGTAGGGTAGAAATAATTGTGATAAAAGGAGAAATTGCTCATCAACCCACACATCCCTAAGACCAACATGCCTGAGAATATTATGATAATCTAAAGATTATTTCTTTATATTTATAAATGTATTTAATTAAGTAATACATTTGACTTCTAAGATCAATTCATAACTTGTATTAAGAAAATTATAAAATGGTCAGAAATATATATGGATTGTTGAGCAATTGACAATCATTTCAACAATTCATGATCAGTCACTATTCACAAATGGAACAATGAATCACCAGTTATTAAAAAGCAGCATATACGATAGTTAAGAACATTGCACTTCATTAATTTCAACACCTTCTCTTGGATACAAAGTTTGAGTTTACCGTGCAGTATCATATATTGATTTTCCTTGAAATAATTATGTTCATGGAAGTTGTGTTTTTAAAATCAATAATATATTATTAAACTGGTTTTAACATTACAAAAAAGACATGAAATTAACATGTCATCCAAAATATTTTCATCCAGATATATGGTCACTTTCGACATATTTAAATAAAACCCGACTTTTTTCAGTTTATAAGAAAAACATTCATAACACATGTTCTTACTTCAATGCCTTTGTAAGCAGTCACCATCTGACCTAAAATGGCACTAAATGACAGGGTTTTATCTCATGTTTACAAGATGTTGATGTTGTTGTTGGTCACAGCCAAACGGCCGCAGTAATCTCCACTGGTAAACGTCATATGTTCAGTTTTGTGACCCCCGGGGCCGGGTCAAATTTGAGCCCAGGGGAATAATTTGAACAAATTTGGTAGAGGACTATTAGATATCACTACATACCAAATTTAGTAGCCCTAGGCTCTATAATTAAGAACAAGAAGATTTTTAAAGTTTGCACAAAATAGGCCTTATTTAAGCATATGTTCATTTTTGTGACCCCTGGGGCAAGGTCAAATTTGTTCCTAGGGGCATAATTTGAACAAACTAAGTAGAGAACTATAAGATGTCACTACCTACCGAATTTGGTAGAAATAGGCCCAATGGTTATGGACAAGATTTTTATAGTTTGCACAAAATGGGCCAAATATAAGCATATGTTCAATTTTGTGACCCCTGGGGAACGGTCAAATTTGATCCCAGGGGCTTAATTTGAACAAACTTGGTAGAGGACTATAAGATGTCATTACATACCAAATTTGGTAGCCCTAGGCCATACAGTTATGGACAAGAAGATTTTTAAAGTTTGCACAAAATAGGCCTTATATAAGCAAACTTTCGATTTTTTTACCCCCCAGGGCAGGGTCAAATTTGACCCCAGGGGCATAATTTGAACAAACTTGGTAGAGGACTATTAGATGTCACTACATACCAAATTTGGTAGCCCTAGGCCCAATGGTTATGGACGAGAAGATTTTTAAAGTTTTCATAAAATAGGCCTTATATAAGCAAATTTTCAATTTTTTGACCCCCGGGGCAGGGTCAAATTTGACCCCAGGGGCATAATTTGAACAAACTTGGTAGAGGACTATAAGATGTCACTACATACCAAATTTGGTAGCCCTTGGCCCAATGGTTATGGACAAGAAGATTTTTAAAGTTTACACAAAATAGGCCTTATATAAGCAAATGTTCAATTTTTTGACCTCCCGGGGCAGGGTCAAATTAGACCCCAAGGGCATAACTTGAACAAACTTGATAGAGGACAATAAGATGTCACTACATACACAATTTGGTAGCCCTAGGTTATTCGCGTCCAAATAAAAACAGTGAAATGGAGAAAGCTCACGAAGTTTACCTTGACCAGAGCATTACGCAAACATCACAGTTTGGGTAAGAAGAATAGCTAGGACTATTTGGAGGAATGAAAATTAAAAATATAAATTACACTGTTTCAATATTTGATACTGAGGGCACATGCATTATTTTGATTTACTACTTCCGAAGAGTTTGAGCAGTTTGAGACCCGAAAACAATATTTTTTTACCGAATTTGAACGGTGACAAAACATTTTAGGTATAATTACGGTAAATCGTTTGATGACATTGGTAAATTAACGGGGATTTTTTTATTGGGATTCCTCAAAATATAAGTCCAATAAATAGATGCGCCCTCTTCTTCGATACCGATAAAATAAGCAGTGGCTCAGTGACGTAAAAATACAGATTGAGAGTAAACATGAGGCACCGGAATACATTAATTTTTCTCTGCTGTATCGGTAAGCGATTCATCTGAATACATGTTATTCATATTATTGTTTTACTAACCAGTAAATTGTCACGGTAATAGTATACATTAAAAATAACAAAACAACAATTATTAACGAACATGCTCAACTTGCGCTTTTAAAATGTGTGATTTATACTATACAGCCTAATGCAAATAGCCTTAGTGAACGACCAGAAGTTAAAGTGTGTTTTTTAACAATATATATTTCAAATACTAATATCTGTTGTACTAACAGATAAAAACACAACTAGGCGTGCAGCGCCACATTTAACTTGATCGAGTAAAGATGTGCAAATGTACTCTTGCTTACACCAATTAATTGTTTATTTCGAAAAATGGAATAAGAACATGTTAATTGGTTGGGGTAGGTGAATTATCCTTCCTGAAGAATTTTATCGCATACATTATTAAGCTCCTAAATATTGGATTATTTTTTTAAAAATGCAGAGAAACACATTTTTTTAAACTCCGATTGTAAATAAATAAATATTTAACTGGTAATATTTCTTGACTTCTTCTTGCAGATCATTAATTGAGATGTAAATCGCATTTCAAAATTGCCTACTTCTTACCATTATCGTATTCGTAATTTGATGCCGTTTCGATTATGGGGCTATTCTAATTTAATGTTTTGAGTTTAACATATACCATGAAAGCAATTCAATGGGTTGAAATTTAAATTGCCTTACTCAAACAGTTATACAAGGCCTTTATTTAGAAGACATTTTATGTCGATCAATCAGTTAAAGTTGGTTTACTCATATTACACCATTCCAAAATATCATATTATAGTTTGTAATACTTAAGTGAAGATAATGAACAGGCGTTAATACCACAGTATTTGCTATTTCACCGAGGGGGAAATAATTTGGATTTTGAGCTTTGTAATTTTTTTTAGTTGAATATTGATTTCAAAATCTATAATTAGACCATATATTATTCTGAGGCTTGTATTTTCTGCTCAACTAGATCTGATAATTGTATCAATTAAAAAGAGCAAAGCAGCTACATAAATTTCATACTAATAGTATACGAATGAGACCTATATTTAGAAATTGATTTCAGCGACGTAAGGCCTTTTTAATCGATATAGAGATTTTAAATACAGGTGTGCTGTTAAATGTATTGAAGCTTGTCATTAAAAGCTTTATATTGATAAATTTAAACATTTGAACTAAAAATCTCCAATAAAAAAACAAGATTACAATTTTTTTAAAAAGGAGAAAAAAAGAAACCATCAACATGGCTCGAACCAGTGACCCCTGGAGTCCTTGAGTAAAAAGTTTCCCGCCTAGACCTCTCGACCATCCATGATCATGCTCAAAGCGGATGTATTTTTAGCTCCACTGGCCAGAGGCCAGCGGGGCTTATGCCATGGTCCTGTGTCCGTCGTGCGTGCGTGCGTCCGTGCGTCCGTCCGTGCGTTAACTTTTTCTTTAAACATCTTCTTCTCCTAAACTACTGGTCCAATTCTGATGAAATTTCTCAGGAATGTTCCTGGGGTGAACCTCTTCCAAATTTGTTCAAATTATGCTCCTGGGGTCAAATTTGACCCTGCACTTGGGGGTCAAAAATTGAAAATTTGCTTATATAAGGCCTTTTTTGTGAAAACTTTAAAAATCTTCTCGTCCATAACCATTGGGCCTAGGGCTACCAAATTTGGTATGTAGTGACATCTTATAGTCCTCGACCAAGTTTCTTCAAATTATGCCCATGGGATCAAATTTAACCCTGCCCCGAGGGGTCAAAAAATTGAAAATTTTCTTATATAAGGCCTGTTTTATGCAAACTTTAAAAATCTTCTTGTCCATAACCGTATGGCATAGGGCTACTAAATTTGGTATGTAATGAAATCTAATAGTCCTTTTCCAAGTTTGTTCAAATTAAGCCCCTGGGATCAAATTTGACCGTTCGCCAGGGGTCACAAAATTGAACATATGCTTATATTGGGCCCATTTTGTGCAAACTTTAAAACTCTTCTTGTCCATTACTGTTGGGCCTATTTCTACCAAATTCGGTATGTAGTGACATCTAATAGGTCGCTACTTAGTTTGTTCAAATTATGCCCCTGGGGACAAATTTGACCCTGCCCGGGGGTCACAAAATGAAGATATGCTTAAATAAGGCCTATTTTGTGCAAACTTTTAAAATCTTCTTGTTCATAATTATAGAGCCTATGGCTACTAAATTTGGTATGTAGTGATATCTAATAGTCCTCTACCAAATTTGTTAATGACTCGCAGATGACACCCTATTGATTTTCAGGTCACTAGGTCAAAGGTCAAGGTCACGGTGACCCGAAATAGTAAAATGGTTTCCAGATGATAACTCAAGAACGCTTATGCCTAGGATCATGAAACTTCATACGTACATTGATCATGACTCGCAGATGACCCCTATTGATTTTTAAGTCACTAGGTCAAAGATCAAGGTCACGGTGACCCGAAATAGTAAAATGGTTTCTGGATGATTACTCAAGAATGCTTATGCCTAGGATCATAAAACTTCATAGGTACATTGATCATGACTCGCAGATGACCCCTGTTGATTTTCAGGTCAAAGGTCAAGGTCACGGTGACTCAACTTAGAAAAATGGTTTCCGGATGATAACTCAAGAAGGCTTACACCTAGGATCATGAAACTGAATAGGTACATTGACCATGACTCGCAGAGGACCCCTATTGACGTTCAGATAACTAGGTCAAAGGTCAAGGTAACGGTGACTTTACACAGTAAAATGGTTTCCGGATGATAACTCAAGAAAGCTAATACGCCTAGGATCATGAAACTTCATAGGTACATTGATCATGACTCGCAGATGACCCCTATTGATTTTAGGTCACTAGGTCAAAGGTCAAGGTCACAGGGCCAAATAACGTATTCACACAATGGCTGCCACTACAACTGACAGCCCATATGGGGGAGGGGGGCATGCATGTTTTACAAACAGTCCTTGTTATATTTTGAGATGATTCTTTATCAAGAAAGATGCTACTATTGTATTTGTTATAAATGTGTGAAAGGCTCTTAAGAAGGAACCAGAGATTATTAACCCTTTACCAAACACTAACAGGATTTTACAGGTTTGTAGCTGACGACTTTATAAATAATTGTGGATAAAAGGAGAAATTGCTCAAGATGAGCAATGTCTCCTTTTATCACAATTATTTCTCTCCTACCTGATCATTTCCTTCAGATTCCATTACAATTTAATTCTCGTCTGCAACCTCTTTCAAATTGGGAATGTCCAAAATGTGTCGTTTGGTAAAGGGTTAAGGCATTTTGATTAATATGGGTCTTGTGAATCTGTTTCAAATCAAATGCGTAGATTTGATCTTCAGCATCTAAAAATATGTGAAATAGAAAGAACGACAATATCTTTTGGAGAGATAAATGTACCTACGTTATAAGCAAAGGACCTGTGCAACAATTCCCGGGCTTTAAAGTCTGTTAAGTTAACACGGTAGTAACTTTTTCCATATATAAATGCTCACCCTTCCAACTTTAAGCGCCCAGTGGGACGAGGGATAGAAAGAGAAAGTCACATGCTTGAGTACATTTCAACCCATGCGCATTGCACGTTTTTTTTTCGCATAAAAAAACAGTGGAGCGATGCAGGGCCATCATGGCCCTCTTGTTTACCTATATAAGCAATCCTCGTAGTATCCCAAAATAAAACGACAACAACAGAACTTATAATAGATATTTTAGAGCATGGTAAATGGTCAGTATTACTATTTCCTAAAAAAAACATCGTTACTAAAACGAAAATTTGCGAATTTGAAACAACTTTTTTTTAATTTTGTCAATTAACCAATCTTTAATGTGAAACATGGCTGGGTTTTACCATTTCACGAGTAATGTGCATGATCGCATTGGACTCACTGGTCAGTGTTTTGCTTGGCCAAAGTGACGCACGAAAAAAATGTGTAAAATAAATAGAGACCGGTAATCACGCCTTTCAACATATATATCCATCATTTTTTGTAATGAAATGTAGCAGGTTAGCCCTATAATTACGTCAATAAACTTCCATATATTGGCATCTTGTCGGTATTATGTAATGTAGAAAAAGTTTATGTACTTTGTACTGTATAGATTTCCGTTTAGGTTAAAAAGCCTCATATGAAAAAGAAAGATTATCTATCAGATTATAGTAATATGATATTATCGCGATGCAACTGCCATATCAAATGTCTTGAAATTTGAAGGCGCGACCTTCTGTTCTTATTCCCGCCTCCTTAGCATGGTCTCGCCTCTTTTGGAAGACCGCAAATTATCTAATACATCGGCAAGACGCCGATGTTTGTGTTAATGCAACTTGCATATGCGGAAAGCAATCGTTTGATGTTATTTGATGTTATTTGCGATTTAATTGAGAGGGAGAGAGAGAGACAACACATTTGAAAGTCTGTTGCTCGGGCGTATTGAAAAATTATGATAAATTGGATGCTCTGGGGTTTAATATTGTATGCACGTGTGTGTATTTTGATTCATTTTAGACTATTTAGCTTGTCATCGTACCTTTTAGACATCCCAAATCCCATAACATTTGCACTGGCCTTCCGAAGGCGGTAAACCTAGGTCAAATAAGTGATTTTACTGTAATTGTTATGTTGGATATATTATCCTGCATTTTGTAGGCAATACGTGAGTTGTGTTTTTTTTCGTTTTGTTTCTGTAGTGTAATTTTTTTTCTTCAAATCTTATGTTTTTGAATAAACTAAGCTCCAATACAATATCTTCGCAAATGCAGAAAACGGTTGAAACACTTCAGTATTAGACGTTTTTTATATATAATTTTGACGATTTACGCCATTGTTTCCGGTTTCTGCCATGCTTATCTTACAACACTTAACATGCATTTCAGTTACCGTAATATGCCATCAAAATTGACATCGGTTTTCCAGAGGCTGTGTCGGCTGCATATTCCGCCAGCGGTGAAACTTCCATCCGTGCAAGAACTGCTATGGCCCCCGGATATGACGCCTTTTCCCGCCCCAATGATACTACAGAGGTCATGATCGGAGTTTCCGTACTAAATATTGAAGAATGGGTATGACACTAAATATTAAAGTTCTTTACCATATCTTAGTAAACATATATGAACACTAGCGAGAAAACACAAGCATTTATTTGCAAATTGTGCAGTCATACTTTTTACTTTGGTTTTGAGTTAGATCCTGAGTTTTGTATAATTGAGATTTGATCATTAAATGTGTTTGTTTTTTTACATTTTTCATTGTTAAAAATGTCAATGATATGTAAATAATAAATAGAGCTATTGAAGTTCTTATGCAACGTATAATGATTAAAACGAGGTCCCTAAGATGACATATATAAATAATATAATTTTGATAACCTTCAGTTTGATTTTCATTCTTTAGGTACACATTACAATATCTACATACTTTATTAAAAATGTCAGATCAATTGTGATTTCAGGATCGGCGAAAGCAGATTTATAGTTTTACGGCCTGGATAACGGCTGTAAGTTTAAATTACTTTCATTTTTTTTTTGGTGATAAAAATGGTATTTAAAAAAAAGAGTTTTGGAATCCGCAGTGTCAAGACTTGGTGGAATTCTTTGCTGCAGCAAAAATAGTGTAAGCGTCTGCAATACTGTATATAACACTCTTCATAATGTTTTTCACATAATCAAACCTACAAAAGACCTTTATTGTGTGTGTTGTCGTTTCGTTGACCGAGTCGAAAATTGCAAACTCATTTTTAGTGTGGCTCTTATAAAAATGAAAATGTTTTATTAAGCGCTCGCTTATATTGACATTCAAAATATTATTCAAAGTGTTCGAATAATATACTCGTCCGAGTAAATATCATCGTGTTAAACAATTTAACATGCTTATTGAAATTAAATAAAGAAATAATTATAATGAAAATTATGTTGTAATATTTTTTCAAGACAGTAGTGATTGTATACATTATAATCATTTAGAAGAAAGTTTCGTGTCAAAAACGAGCAAATGTGTAAGTCATAATCTGAAGTCTAGTGAATAATCGTGTATGTAGTTTCAGTTATATATATATATATATACACACTGGTGAACAATTAATTAACGGTAATAAGAACACACTGCATTTATCAAATTAAGATATTGTGCAGTTTGTATCATATTAAACATTTGCCCATTGTATGCAAATTGAAAGCAAATCAGTATTTATGTAATGAAATTGATACTGTTTTATGTTTCAAGGAATGGATGGATGTAAGGCTAACCTGGGATCCAGCTACTAACGACGGCATAGAGAGCGTCTTTTCAACACCAGACCTCATTTGGAAGCCAGATATTGCCGTCGATAATATGTATGATTTGTATAAATACGTTTTTGAAAAAAAACATTCTTTATCATAACTGTTTTTTGGGTGTAACACAATAAAAATTATCAAACGTATACTGTACAAACGTTGCGGCAAACTCTTTTACAAAATAATATTTTTTGTATACAGAGCAGAAGACCTGAACGCAGTCATCGAGGCCGCCTCATTTCCCAGATATGATTACACAGGAAGAGTAGTCTGGCGGTCGAAGGGTTATTTCAGAGTCTATTGCAAGGTAACATTTCACCAATATATAGGCTCGCTTTAAGAAAACGTTAACAGTTTAATGTACATCATTTTTCTTTGATACTATGTGTCAACGGCATGAAGCAGGATAAATAGAATACATGGTCTCGGCACCAACCATGTATTCTCTATTTGTTTGGTTATATTTTTATAATACCTGTTTCAACTCCAACTCCTTGTATAAACATATACCAATACAGGGTTGCTTTGTCAATATTAATGTTTCTTAAAGTAAATTTTTGAACTGGATGTAAAAAGATGAAAAAAGAGTGTCAGTGTTGGCAACTTGATATGTCTTAAAAACTCTATAGTTCGGATCATTTTTGTCAACTTTTATTTTCTATGCAAATTATAGGAAATATGCGAAGAAGAAAACAGAGTCAGAGAGTCGAAATGTCGTATTTCAGTTCTTAAATATTCAAAGATATTCTTAAGGATCGCCCAATGACCATTTGAGTAATATTAATTTCAAATCAGGTCTTCATTAACTGAGAATGTATATATACGTCGGCTTAGTTCCAAATTCAGAAAAAAAACTCTTTAATTGTTATGCCTTTACTCTGGTGATGATGGAGATGATGATTATGATAGTGATAATGAAGATGATGGTGGTGGTTGTGGTCACCGTGATGATGATGATTATTTTTTATTATTATTATTATAATTATTATTATTGTTATTATAATGACTTATTTTTCTGTATAAGTCAGTCGTGACCGAATATTCTTAACCGATTGTCTCCTTTCCCATTATGTTTATTTGTTTCTGTGAATGAATTCATGGTTCTGCGCATGATCTTTTATTACGAGTAAGTCAAAACTTATCTGTATTATTGATTACGTCAAGTAAACTGTTTGTGCAGATTGGAGATGATTACCTGAAGAACGAAGAGCAGTACTGTTTATTGGAGGTAACTGGTTGGAGGTACAACATATCTGAAGTGCTATTTATGTTCCAAGAGAATGCAACCAACACTAAATATTTCAGGTAAGCATGCTTTATATTTAAATTTAAGTTAAACTTTTACTTAATCGCGAAGACCTAAATTATGTGTAAAATGTCAAATTTAGGAATTCAGTCATGAAATTTTTCAGCATAAATTAATATACACCATTAAATTTTTTATTACTAATTAAAATTGATTTGCAGGATGAAATGAAGTTCCATGTGCAAAAATGAAATTCCCTCGAATCAAGGTTAAAATCACTATTCAATGACGAAATTACTCCTTAGACTAGTTTATACCTTTACTTATTCAGCTAAGATGGCTTTTCAAAAAGCTTGGTAAGGGTGAACATAATGAAGGGACGGGAACCAATTTTCTAGGTCCAAAGTCACACTTTTTACATCTTTTTTCCATCTTTAGAAAATAAACCCTGACAACTTTGTCCGGAGATAAACAAGGTCCATGATTAAAGTCAAGATGAATGGTCTACAGTCTGTCCACAGCCTATATGTACCCAGTTTTAATACGACTTACCTAAGCCTAAGGTTAAGTCAACAGTTCAAGGTTACATGTCAAATAAAAGAAATGAATAAGCAGCAAACTGTTTTCCTCATATTTTTTCCCCATCATAAATGGAATCGTATTCCCTTTGTCAGAAGTAATATTACTTGTATTGTTTGACTCCCTACATCAAGGTCACAATTCAAGATCAAAAGATAAAACATGGCCGCGATCGTAAAAGTGGACCGTATGCATGGATTTGAAAATACCTCGGCAGAAATGTTTTTTAACGACAATCTATGCCCACGACGTACATAAATGTATCAATTCAATTTTAGTTTATCTTAATTACGCTCTTTCGTAAATACGTGATGATACACTACTAATTTTCAGCACACACACTGAATGGAGCATCACCGATACAAAAACAGTTACTGCTGAGCTTGGAGATTCTGTTTCCAACAGAACTGAATTCATATTTCCAAAACTGGAGTTTTGGTTCAAAATCGGTATGTACACACTAGTTTAAAAACATATCCAAGTTTTGAAGTACATTTAACGTTGAAATGCAATAGGTACAAACCAACATTTGTCAAACGTTAACTGGCGTGACAGCGATATATTAATGTATACAAAAGTATACTTCTAAAAAACATTTTCTTAAATGTATTAAAAATATATTGCTAGTAAAGTTTGGCATTTGTAGGCCAATGAAATGAATTATGATCGGTAACTATAACACATTTACTTAACAATAAATAATTTCGACCAATTTTCACTTCATTGAATATTTGTGCGTCAAATAGTGCCTACAAGGTTTTCAGAATACCTCAGATATAATGTGCTGTAATTTTAAGAGTGTATATTTCTAAGATACAATGTAGAAAGTGGTGCATACGTGGTATTGAAGTTAGACTGACCGGTTTTGCCGATAGAATAAACGGACAGGTTTTGAATGATTCAGACTTTGATGCTGTCTTTAAGTTAATAATTTTAAATATTTAATTTAAATTAATTAAATATTTAATTAAATATTTAATTAAATATTTAAATATTTAAATATTCCGACTAAAAAAGACTATTTAACAGCTACTAGTAAGTGTAATAATAACCAAATAGTAATAAGTAATATTTATCACGACTGGAAAAAATACTGCTATGAACATTTTATCTTCCACTAAATTATAAACACTATCTGTAAAATATGAGGTTTCGTATACATAATCAAATAGGCTCATTCTCAATCGATTAATCAATGAATCAAGAGAGTCTTTACAGACCTATAAAAGATTAAAAAGCTCAATGTCTAGCTTGAGATTGTTTGCCCAATGTTGACTGTGTGTCAACTTTGTGTTACTTAAACGTCTAAATTTGTTGGCATGTAACTAGACACGAAGTTGCTTATTGTGTAGCACATACACGATACATGCTGGTCATCCGTGTAAAACGCTTTACTCGCGGTATTAAAGCGAGCACAGCTAAATTTCAGATCCGATCTAAAAGTGTAGATCTGATGTAAATCAGTTAAGTAATATCTCCAATATTTCGTTTTGTCATAATTCATGGTGGCTTGCGCAAAACCATCGATAGTCTTGGTTACATCATGAACTTTTGTCTAGCCTGGAATAATAATATGCATAGTAACCACAATATATTTGCACAACGCCTAGTATTGTTTGTACTCAGCAAGAGCTGCAGTTTACCCACCACCATATTGGCTCAACTGTTTTTCTATAAGGTAAAATATTTAATATATTACATGTACGTGCACACAATTTGTAGAGCACGTTTGTATATTTAATACCATAACAGGCCCGAAAGGATTACATTTTTACCGCCATAGACCGTTTTAAAAAGCATTTTAAAAAAGTGTGAAATCTAAACAAGTGGCATTTATAACGCAAATCTACCTTCTTTTTATAATATCTCCATCACTTTTCTACGGATTTCGTCAAAATTGGAATGCTAACACATGACAGATTTTTAAAACAATCGTTATTTTGTTACGAAATGAACCGCACTTCGATGAATTATGAAATAAACGATCAATACCATACTGAACTAATTTTTTTTTCGAAATAACACAGTCTTAAAATACTCACAATTAATTACGACTGAACTTCAAAGAGTACCTGATCCTGGTTGCCCAGTATCATATATGTCAACTCATTGATTTGATGACAGGTTGACACATATTCTAATCAAAAACGCAATATATAGTTAAGCTGCCGTAATCTACACGTGTTTGAATGAAGTGTACCCAAAACGCATGCGCATCTCGCCACAAATATGTGAAATAATATTATAATTATATAATACCCTCACTGGATCAGCTCCGACACAAATAGAAATTATCTATATTTATGGATAAATTCGTTTGCAACTTTCAGAACGCAAGGGGTTTGAAGGGAATGTTTTAATTTTTGCGTTGTTCTTGACGGCATGGCTTATCCTGATGACATTCCTCGTTCCCGTGAAATCGGGTGAAAGGCTCTCTTATATTGTGGCGTTATACCTCTCAATGATTGTAATCCTGTCGTCCATCTCTGAAAACATTCCATCAGACTTCGTTAGAGCTTCTGGTTTATGTAAGCATGCATGTGTTTTGTTTAACAATTCAACATTTTTAATTATCCATTAATAGAATACAATTTAATTGTATTTTTTTATACAATAAAAGCAGAACAGTTCAGGATACCTTCGAGTCATGGTTTTTTTAGGCATGGTGGCGATTTTCGGTGAGATCATCGCGCCCGTGTCCAATATATGCAAAATAAATCTGATTGTAATTCAAGACAACGGTAATGACTTGTTATTTTATGTCTAATACATTGTATGATAAGAACATGTTAGCTTGACCTTGATCTTATGCGTTTAGACCATACAGCATACGTCTTCTTTTCCTTCCAATTTAGACGTCTTCTCTTAATTTCAAGCGTTCTCAAATATCATGATACATTTATCTGTGTTGTTAATCAATAGGCGTTATACATTTCTTCCAAATAACCATCATACGATATTCATTATCGTAGGACAAAACGTTCTCTGGATATCACGTAGAGACGTATTTTATGCGATGAGCTCCCGTGTGTTTGATCTTTTATCCGTTAACATCTAAATTAATAGGCGATTTGCCTTTCCGCTAAAGTGATCACTCTACTTATTTGCATGGGTTCAATAGTGCAATCTCATCATATTCAAAAGTAAGCCAGTGTCTGTCTCTTCGATACATGTGTTCCAGTTTAATCAAGTCACCCTTGTTGCAATCCTTTGTAAGATAAGTACATATAGAAACGCAAGCAACTAAAGTAAAAGCCTATATACAGCCATTCATCCAACAACTACTACAATTTACAGAATCAGTCGATTTATACACTGAAATGTTCCGCTTTAGGTACGTTTACAATGCTATTTAAATGTGTAACATGTTCTCACTGAATTTCAATTATTAGAAAAAACTCTGTCAGCTTTCAGTCAAGTCGATGACATTAATTTAAATCGCTTGTTTGTTTATAACTTATTCGGCATTATGTTGCATTTCATTTATAACTGTAATCAGAAAATTAAACTAAAATAACTCTGAAATACAGATCCTTAAAACGATCCTATCCATCTAATGATTTATTAACACAATAAACAAAAGCGAAACTAAAAGAAATACATTCGCAATTTGGATATAATAACAACAGCCTTTTTTGTTGCAGATACTTACCTTACCTTGCTAATAGTTCTGTCAGGACAGGCTATTGTCTGCACTGTGTTTGTACTGCATGTTCACCACAATGGCTTTTCATCGTTTGTGAGGACTGCGTGTGGACTATGTTGTATCCGAAAGCTTCTACGAAACGAGACTCACCCTAGGGATGACCGTTCGATAGAGTTAGAAGTGCGCGGTTCTTTAGAGCCGACATCCTCTGGTCGTTGGAAAAAAAATTTGCAAGTTTTAGAAGCGGTTTCCGTCTTTGTGTATTTGATTCAAATTGTTATTTATACAATTACTACTAGTTTGCGATTGCGCGGCGTGTTGAGCGCTGAAGAGTTTGAATCTGAATGGTAACATAAATTAAAATAAAATAAATTTGAAAACCAATTATAAGCTGTCTTTAATTAAGAAGACTCTTAAATAATTACGCTTTTAGATTCAATTATACAGATGAATTTGGTAACAATAAATTCAATAATAATATTATTATATAATATTGCATTATAAAGCACATCATTTGTTGTGTTTGAAAAACATTCTTTATTTCGCTTTTTTGTATTGACTTGGTATCTTAATTGGCACACATTTATGTGACATACAGTGATATAAGCAAGTTGAGTGTTACACGACTGAATCATTTAGAATTGCGAGGATTAACCAAAGTCTTCATGACATAGTGTAATGGTTATGGTAACACTTCTGAGTGTTAGTGCGCTTTTATATTATCTGTATTTGTGATGTGTATGTATTGTTTGAAGAAGTTATGAAAATTGATTGCCGTATGATTACATTATCTTTATCTTTTAATTTAGCATCTGCATCGTAAAAGAAAGACCGAACCAATAAGTGTCTTATTTGTGATAAAACGTTAATGTAGTAAAACATTTCAGGGAACTTTTTAAAACACAAGGCGTCTTTAAACTGTATCAGATTGTTGTTAAGTATTTATTATAAACGTTGCCGAAACGAGAAGTGGTTAATTGAAAAAAATACAATTCATTTACGGCGAGCTTTGTTAGATCAAGTTTTCATTCATGCATTCGTGTAATATAGACTTACACAGCAATATTAATTTCAAGAAATATTCACCCTGAAACTATCAAATCTCAGATGTTTCTTAGATGTTTGGTTACACTGTCACAACGCCATGCGGATTACTTTGTTAAAAAACACTGAATAGCAAAATGGCTAAAACAATTATTGCTGAATCGATGTCTCTGGAAATGCATTACGGTTGCATTTTTGTATAACACAATTAACTGTTCCTTTGCAACGACCAATTCCAGAGATCTCAAATATGGCGTGAAATATTGAAAAGCGTTTCATTTACTAAGATTTTTCATTTGTGTCTAAAAAAACTCAATTTAATAATACGAATGTTCGCGTACGTTTTCATAATTTAGACATAGCAATTTATTGCTGTGTTTATATTTTAGTACTATATACAATGGGTATATTTGTATAATGTTTGGATGACTTTTCCTGTTGAGTGTTTGCAAAATATTTTGTTGTTTCGTTAGCTTCGTTAAAAATAGAAAAGCAATTACTTTTAATTTTCCTCACATAAACGACAACGTGTGAGCATAACAAGTTTTGCTAGAGTTTAAAAATATGTTCAAAAATATTGTAACACAACACATATTCTCGTTACCCTTAATTTTCCGTAACATTTAAAAACAGTGAGCTATCTATGGTCAATTAGATTGTGTGTGTTTCACAATAGGGTTTTGTTTTTAGGATTACTTATTTAAGCACTATTAAATTGTTTTTCTTTTCCTTTGTAAGGGTAAATTGTATATTGATAGCTATATATGTAGTGGCATTCATAGTATAATAACGTGTTTATAGGACAAAGTTGTCGTTTGTGTTTTCCACAATAAGAGATTTTTAATGAAACTTTGATGTGCTTTCATTTTATAGAAATATTATAGTTGCTGTGTGTTGTATTAGTTTGAGTTTTTTCTCCGTATCATATTTTGTATATCATGGCATACAATTTTGTTTAACACAATTGTATTGTTATAAAGTGATGATAATAAATGGAACACATATTCTCAATTAGATATTTTTGCGAATATGAAATAATTATGAAATTGACTTATATATTTACTGGAGTATACGCCAGAATTCGCGAAGTAGGTTGGACTTGTTGGTAATAATTTGACATTTTCGCAGGTAGAAAACTTCATTTCTCATAAGTGGGCACTGCGTCAAAGAATTATATTGAGGTTTTGCGGTATTAGTAGGTACACGTTCGGCTAGTTTGCTTTTATTTTATGTTGTTTGTTTGCATTTGGAGTTAAGTGTTACAATTTAAAGTTACATCAAATGTTTGTCTTACTATTGTATATTTGTATATTTTTGTTTTCTGGTTTATTAAATGATGTACAAGAAAATAAACTAAATCAGACAGTACATAAAACACATAATGTATTTATGTATTTATGTGAAACAAACTTAAAGCATACTTTTATCCGGGAATTCAAACACATAAGCCACCAGTCGTGTACTGAATTTGTGATTATTTATTTGATCTTTTGAAATGTCCAACGTTTAAAAAGTAATTCGCTGTCCGAGCTGAATATTCGCATTTGATTTGTCTTTGGCATGCTTGTGTTATTATCATCAATATGTTATCTTTCATTCTACAAGAAATCAATGATAATTAAATGTTACATCTAATCTGCAGAATCTTTCATCTAATAAAATGCTTGAAGGTATGGTAAAAACAGAAATACAATCAGCTGTAGGTAAATCTTTTTAATTTATTTTTATGATCATTTATTGTTTGAGAAACGACAAATATGTAGATTTCAAAAACATTTGTTTGGATTGACACTGTAATATACCTAACAAGATGTGAACAATATTTTAAATATTTTATCAAACTGTACACTCCTGTCTTTATGTGTAGTAAGTATATACTGTGTTAATTATTATGTTATTGTTATCTTACTATGTATGTATTGAATATTGGTAACCCATTAAACTATATACAACATGCAGTTCAAATACTTACTTTATAACTAGTACAGTTTGATTTTATGTGCGATTTTTTTCTGCTGTAAAAACTCTATTTAAAGTGCATTGTTAAATTATCATGATCTTAATGACCACTCAGTGTTGAAATGTTCACGTATTTCGAGTCAATAAATCTTCACTTATTTTCACTGAAAAAATCTAGAAAATACACTTATATAATCATGTGCCGTGTCGAAATGCATTTTTTAACAATTATTAACCTGAACGCGTCACCATCAACCTTTTCGCCGTCCTAAATCAACGTCACTAGATCTATGTATGAACAGTGACAAAGCTTGATATACTGATTTACAAATGCAAATGACCTGTGATGCCTGAATTGTGAATGCCAAGTATATGCCCATTAAGCAAGATGTGAATTTATGTAGGGTTAATATATGGTTACTAATATAACTACGTATGGGCAACGGGTTTGCAATCGGGAATCATTTGGTTCAAATCTTGGTTTCAATACAATATTTGCCTATATGGAATATAACATCAAACGTCAGATTTTAATATTTCAAACTTTAAGAGCATTATTTGAGCCACATGGTGGTTCTCGAGTTTGGTGTCAATATGGGTAATTCAAACAGGCATATCTAGAGACCAGTTTATTCATCATTGTGGATATTCATATAACGGATATGCATATAACTTATTTTTTTACACGGTGAATTTCTACCCGGCAACATGCTTTAACATACTTTCAGAAATTGGCGAAAATTTAAAATATCTTATAAATTAAAAGCAGGACAGGACTATTAAAACTATTGTATGGCTAGTAAATCTTGTGAGATTAAATCGTAATACATAAGCTATTATAAAATACATGAAAAATGTTGAAGCCTTGCTGCAAATTTCGCGCACCTGTTCATGGATACTGCGCTACCCAAGTGGGGTCCTGTTGGATATTGTTTAAAGGTTTTCACATGAAACTAAGCCGTCTCCTAGAACAGTATTCTCACACACTGGCACAATCAGACTTTCTTTCATAACAAGTATTCAGCAAACGTTCAATTTATTTTTTCCCTCACACTACTGAAATATGTTGGACCCTAAGATGTTTATTTAGTTACAGATCTTTGGCCAAAATAAATGACAATTTAATATTTGTAGCACTAATTTGATGAATAATAATCATCGGTCGCATCTACACATTTCTGAAAACGGTATTTCCAATCTTGTTGCTGGTAATATTAGAGCGCTTGAAAATTCACCTTCACTTGTTTGCCTCCACTTTGGGAGAATTCATCGTGATTGGTCGTAACCGATGGTCACGCCACCTTACTGACTTGCACATGAATGTGCTGCGAGTACTACACATACATAATTGCGCAGTTAAGTCACGGATCTATTGCTCATTCCTTGTACGAGCTTTTGAGAACTTTATATTTGTCACAATTCCGTTTCATTAAAAGTGGCTTTCAGGATATGATGTACCACTATTGCGCTGTTGAACTCGCTTATTGATTGACAAGAGAATTAAATGCAATCAACAATAAGTTGAATAATACAGTTGACAATATGCTCACGAGTTCATTTTGAGTGAGATAAAATTTTATTTAGATAAACATCAAACACGATCATGGGTCAAAACGAATGATTATCAATAGACGTCATTTTTACATAATTACACCTTTATAGAACCAATTTAGTATTTTGAATCTACGTCGAATTAACTTTGTACCAATGAAAATGTGCGCCGAATTAAAACAATAGGAATTGAAAATAGTGGATTTTTTGTATAGCAAAATTCTTGACATCGAAATGTTATGTCTCATTTGGGTTCGAATCGATTGACGCATTTTTTGCGTTCGTGCGGTGTGATTCGTTTCAAGATGAAATCCAGGGGCTGAATGTAAATAATTGTCAGTCGAAAAGTACAGGCAGGCATTTCTATCGTTTAGTTTACGGTCATTATTTTGGTAATGGTCTATTTTGAAATGTTAAAACTTAACTGACATTAAAAAAACATTTCTGAAACGTTGACAAATAAATAAACCTTGTAATATAACAGACTAAGAGGCCATCTTACGAACACTTCTTTGATTTGGCAAAATGGCAGACCGACCAACATGACACGAGTATCTTTTTTGTGTTAGTATTCTGGTTGATTGTTTGAGACCACAGTTTAAGCACGTTCCCCTGGCAGACCGGAGCCGCCATATCCGCGCTTTACTAACTTATTACTCGCCACGCTAAGACTTGTTGCTGATGTGTGGTTCTTTTGTTAGGACTGTTTCAATACTGTATAAGTCATAGGAATGTGGCTTGTCAACCTATCAACACTTTCTGGAAGTTATTTCCAATGACACAACAAATACTTTACTTCAATCAGAGAAAGCGGGAATGTCCGTAGAAAAAGTGTGGCAAAGATTGGAGTGGATCTCGATTCCAAGGATTGTTTTGACAAACAAGCTCTCTGCGAAAATTTCGGCTAAGAAGTTAAATCGCTGTATGAACATGTCATTTTTATTTACTACAAAGTGAATCAATATTGAAAATGATTCAAATATTTTTCACGCCAAGACATGCAGAAATCTTCGAAATATCTTTTTTTCTAAAGTAATTATTAGTGAATTAAGCAAGTGTGTGATCGAATACCGCAAAAATTAATGATTCGCAAACCCAAATCGGCAAAACATAGGTACGGCCAGGTTAGTGGTAGCAAACACATTTTTGCCTCGCTTTGAAAAATGCTCTAATTTAAACGTCTCCCGAATCAAACTAGCCGACAATATTTGATATCAAATTTACTTTGCTAAGATTACATGTATTCAATAACAAAGGTAAATGCGAAAGCACACTCACGCTGTTACATAAACCACGGAAAAACATATTTTGTATGTATTTACGTGTTTAGAATAGATTTTTGCAAAGAAAATACCAAGGTTGACCAATAACAATATATCTTATAATACGGGCTACATGGGATGCCCCTAAATAACTAATACGCGTGTACTTGAGCATTTGTTTAAAAAGCGCATTTCTTCAAACAACCAACGGTTTGCTTAAAATAATACGGCATGATATTAAATGTTCTTCATTCTGACATTTTTATAATTGTTATCGTACTTGAATGCACACTTACATATTTCTTAAAAACAATTCATCAAAATATGGTAAGAAAATTTAAAAGCGAAGAAAGTGTCGAACTCACGACTGTAGAGTCATACACAGAAATGGCATCGAAAATAAATGGTTCAACATAGTTTAAACAATAAAAACCATTTGGTCAAAACAAAGAAATTAGCCACAGTTTATACCCCCGATACACCGACTTCGTTCGAAGCACGTTCCGAAAAATGTGACTAAACGGGCTCGAACTGTGTGAGAACGGAGACCGAGTGATCGTAGTAGCAACGTGTTACGAACTGTCTTCGAACTTTATGGACGGCCTAGAACGGGGTTGAACGGGAGAGGTGTTTAAGAACTTTGAGCCTACTAAAAATTTTCTTCCGATCATCCCGTTCTACAATTAAACGTAGTAACAACGTACTGGAAACGGAATGGACGTACTAAGAACGGATAGGTCATACTAAGGTCGGTCAGGAACCTGCCAGAACGTAGTGCGATCGGACCGAAATTACCTGTACGATGCCAATCTCTTGCACGACGGTTACATTACATTCACCTCTGTGTTGGGCTCAGAACGGACTACTGTTATGAAAGCGTCTCATTCATGTCATGATCATACCAAGCGTTCATCATTGATGTTACAGTATACTAAACAATCTCTTGCACGACGGTTACATTGCATTCACTGCATTAAAGAAAACCATCTCATACCATGATATCTTATATCAGTCTTAATTCATTATTATACAATTGATATGGTTTCTTGATGTTAAGAAACCAACATACATACACACGTCGAAGCAATTCCTAACGTCATGCAATAAACATTATGTTCAATTGTTGACATTTGTAAAGTGCGTGAAATGACTCCATCTGCGTAAATGGGCAATAAAATAGTTCCAAAGAGTTGCATTAAAACTCGCAAGTTTTTGCACGATTTATCGTACATTTAAAAGTCATATTTCTTAATTTAATGCATGCGATCTTAAATATCCAATCAAATATACATTGAATGCGTTTGTTCGGTTTTAGCTATTCTATAGACAAAATGGCGTTCTGAGCCTTTCGCAGAGTTGTATGTGAGAGCAAGGAACGACAACTCTGCGTGGAGATTGGTACTATGCCACACCGATCGAGTCTGTTTCTAGTCCGTCCAATCCGGTCTCAGACACACCGACCCCGTCCGCACTATGTCTAAATTACGATCTTGTTTCGTGTAAAAGATAAGTTCTTACAACGTTTGCATCACGTTCTATTAGTTCTCAGTAACCCCCCGTTCACACATAGCTGTGAATTTACGACGATCATCCCGATCAAGCCACGATCTGAGAAAAAGGATCGAGGCCGATCGGAGTCTAAATCGAGCAATTAGTAAAAATTATAGTCTTCATTTCGACCGTTCTACGATGCCCCTACGTCAAACGCTTACTGCGTTTACTGCCGCGACATTCAAGATCATACTACGACGCTACACAGAGCTTTTACTGCGCTTTAACTACGATCATGAAGATCTCTCCACGATGCTTCTGCGCTGCCTGAACGATAACGGCGCTTTTACTACGCTCTTTATACGACTTTACACCGATTCTTGTTGGCCATGGGCCCGCTACGCTTGTTTTGAGCATGTTCAAAATAAGCGTGGCGAGAGCGTAGAGCTCTCCGATCATGAAGACTCTACCGCGATCATATTGCGCTTATGAAGACTCCACTACGTTTCTCCTGCGATTTGTCCTGATCGGCCACGTTTTCGGCCATGCTTTGATCGTAGTAGAAACGGCGTCTATGTGTGAACTCGTTTTAAGTAGTTCGCAGTAGGTTCCAAGTACGTTGTACTCGTTCAATGCAGTTGTTACAACGTTCAAACCGTAAATACAATACGTTCAAACAACGTGCATAGGTTAATAGAGGTCGTTGTCTCAAAATTCATCATTTGTGATATAAAGTTGAAACATGGAAAATCTTGGAGCTGTTAATTTTTTAAATATTGGCTTCGTGCAATTTATGTTAGAAACAGAGCAGCAATACAATGTTTTGTTGGGCCGAGAAAGAAGGCGGAGACGACACAGAACTTATTGGGTGAGAAATTACTGGTTAAAACCAGAGAGGAAAAAAGCCGTAGGTCATTATCATCAGCTGATGGAAGAGCTCCGCTTGGACAGCCAAGAGTCATTTTACAACTTCTTGAGAATCATCCCGCCAATGTTGACGAGCTTTCGGAACGCACCACCCCACTAATAGAAAAATGTGACACTAATTACAGACTTTGGAAACCAGAGATGAAGCTCGTTATCACTCTCCGTTATCTGGCAACAGGAGATAGCTTTGTCACCCTTCAATATGAGAAGCCAGAAACACAATTGGCTAAGTAGTGAGAGAAGTATGCGATGCACTGGTTGTGAAGCTGAAACATGACGTTATTGATTGTCCTGTTGATAGTGATGCTTGGGAACGCGTTTCCGAGGAGTTCAAGGCGAGATGGAATGTTCCACATGCATGTGGAGCTCTGGATAGGAAACATGTTGCAATCAGAAAGCCTCCAAAGACCGGGACAATGTACCATAACTACACAGTTTTTTTCTCAATCGTCCTTATGTCCTTGGTATATGCAGACTATAAGTTTATGTGGATAGATGTTGGTGGTTTGGGAAGCTGATGCTCAGATCTACTTCGAGTCAAAACTGAAAGAATGTTTGAAGACGGCTCTATTGGACTTCCTCCTCCGTCACCCTTTCCAAACGATAACCAGGATTTCCCATACTTTCTGCTAGGAGATGATGCATTTGGCCTTCGCTCATACCTCATGAAGCCATTCTCGGGCTGTACTCTGACAAGAGAGAAACTGATTGTCAACTACAGGATTTCCAGAGCAAGACGTAAATCCTGAGCAAGACGTGTGGTGGAAATTTCCTTCGGTATTTTGGCACAATGTTGGAGAGTCCTCTTGTCAACGATGCAACAGATGCCCCTTACTGTACAGGTTATCATTGAATCGTTTGTGTGCCTTCATAACTTCATCCGTATTCGAAACCCGTCTATTAAGAACATTCAATAAGATAACGAAAATGGTGCCCATAACTTCGTACCTGGTTTATGGAGACAAGACGCCAACCTGCCAGACGTAGATATGCCCCAGGGAGGAAAAAGAGACACGGTTGCGGCCATGAGACAAGGGGACTACTTAAAAGACTATTTCAACAGTCCTGCTGGACTTGTGCCATGGCAGGATAGGATGGTTGGTGTAAAGATGCCATATAACAGGACATTTAGAGAACGATCTTTGACATGTTATAATCGCGGTATTTTGGTGTAAATGATATAGTTTATTTGATATGAATGGCGAAGAGCATAATTTGGTAAGAAAATAAGGTTAAAACATAGACAGTATTTCTTATTTTGCATTATTTTAGAGAAAAAACAACAAAGATATTATCGGAATCACAATCTTTATTTCGGAAAATACAACATTATCGAGATGTTCTTAAACATGTATGTAAATAAAACTAGACTACGAAATGCTCATCATTATATTCGTTGATTACTTTCAACCTTGAATAAGAATAAAATAAAGCACATAATTATAGTAAATGTATTTTACATTGAGTATCTTAAGCAACCCAATATGTTTTAGATTAATTAAATGTAGTTACACACTGTCAAAATATTTTCAAACGAAATTAAATTATTTGAACGAAGGCAGTATTATAAGCAAATTATCGAAATAGTAAACTAAATGTAGTCAGGATAAGTTTACTAAGTTTCATTGGTATCAGTTACTATCACTCTTCTTGATAACGGTACACATATTGTTTCATAGTCTCAGCAGCAACAAAATAACTATTTTAAATGTAACTACACAATTGAAAAATGTAATTATTCAAATAGTATACCTCGTACTATATATACTGATTAGCACTAGTGCTATTGATAAAGGGACTCTCCTTTTGATCCTGCTCAGCATTGTGGTATACTCAGGTTGGAAGCTGTTGTCCGGCGGCGAGTAAACAATATTGCACTGAGGGGTGTTAAGTACAGAGTTGCATTGCTGAATGCCTGGCTGTCGCTGTTGCGGTATAGAGGAAGGTTGTTGCTGCGACTGGACGACATTCTGTTGGTGGTGCTGGTGTTGAGGGTTGACCTATCTCTGAGACTGGTTCTGTTGGGATGATTGCTGGTAAAAAGGAACTTGTTGATTAACCCATGCAGGGTCTGTGGATCCCCAAACACGAACTGGGTTCTGCACAGTTGATGGCCAAATATGAGGAGGTGGTTGCCAACATAATGAGGATCTAGCAGGCCCTGTTGTTGTTGTTTGAGGTGGTGGTGGTGGACATTGTTGGCCTCTTTTCAGATCATTATCTCTGTCTTTATACACCAGGACAGTCTTAATGATGTCTTTGTGCATATCGTCCTTTAGATTAGGACTAATATCGTACACGGACTCCCGAACGTATTCGACAAAGGCTTTTTTCATGCAGTCGGTGTTTGTTCTGACCATATGCTGAAAGAGACGATTCTGCATGTCCATGAACTGGTCCATTCTTCCGCTGATTGCAGAACTGAAGTTCTCACTAGGTTTGCTTGTGGAGGACTTTGGGGTGTCGGTAATCAGTCCAGATGTTGAGCAGCTGTCTTCTTCATCTACCGAATACGGGGTTGTAGACGTAGCTGTTGATGGTGATAACTTCGATTAGAGCTGCAACAGTAAAAGTAGCTTTTAAGTACATGTACACTTTTATTACAATGTTTGCATCAATTCCTACATTTCCAGCTGTATATAGTATATATTATCAGACTAAAGTATTACAAAAAAGCAAATGTATAAAATGTGTTTTTTCAATAGTATATGTAGTGTGACGATTTTTGCCGGTACTTTAACCTTAAGTTTCATTATTATTTGAGTTCTTTCCTATTATTAACACCAAAACGAAAGTACATTTCCCGCGGGCAAGCATTCGACTATTCGGTAAGTTCCACGCAAATAGCGTGTGTATTTTGGATTGATCATTGTATTTTTATGTACATAATTTGATGATTTAATAATACAAGTCGGTTATTAAGATGCACAATATGTATTTCATAATATAGCCACAGTATTATACAATTACTGTTTGAAACGGTAGGGTTGTGTTTACATGAAATGAAATAGTAAGGTGATGTCTTTAGCAAGCAGGTCACGTGATATATCAGTATATAAAGCGCTGCTCTACCGGGAGCAGTCAGTCTGCGTTCGATCGTCGAACAGAACACAACGTTTAATACGTTATAGTAATTAGAGACCAAATACCACTGGAAGTATCTGTGACTTTGGATGCCTATTGAGTGGGGGTGACCCAGGCAACTTTGCGCATAACATACCATAGCTTGCTGGGTAGCTTGAGACTCATATATAAGTCCGGATCACAGGTTTCCATTCCAGTTAGTACACGTGTCAGGTCTCGTAGGTTAACCTGAGTCTGTCAAGCTACTAATGGTCGCTTGTACTACACTGACCGATTGTCTTCCATGCGTGACGCAGAGGGGAGACACTGCAGACTCGTTGCTATAGGTGTAAGACACCCGAGGTGACCCAAGTCAACAAAGACACCCGAGGTGACCCAAGTCACCCAAGACACCCGAGGTGACCCAAGTAACCCAAGACACCCGAGGTGAGCCAAGTCACCCAAGACACCCGAGGTGACCCAAGTCATCAATCTCTTGCACGACGGTTACATTACATTCACCTCTGTGTTGGGCTCAGAACGGACTATTGTTATGAAAGCGTCTCATTCATGTCATGATCATACCAAGCGTTCATCATTGAGGTTACATTATACTAAACAATCTCTTGCACGACGGTTACATTGCATTCACTGCATTAAAGAAAACCATCTCATACCATGATATCTTATATCAGTCTTAATTCATTATTATAAAATTGATATGGTTTCTTGATGTTAAGAAACCAACATACATACACACGTCAAAGCAATTCCTAACGTCACTCAATAAACCTTATGTTCAATTGTTGACATTTGTAAAGTGCGTGAAATGATTCTATCTGCGTAAATGGGCAATAAAATAGTTTCAAAGAGTTGCATTAAAACTCGCAAGTTTTTGCGTGATTTATCGTACATTTAAAAGTCATATTTCTTAATTTAATGCATGCGATCTTAAATATCCAATCAAATAAACATTGAAAGCGTTTGTTCGGTTTTAGCTATTTTATGGACAAAATGGCGTGCTGAGCCTTTCGCAGAGTTGTATGTGAGAGCAAGGAACGACAACTTTGCGTGGAGATTGCCAAGTCATTTCAAGACACCCTAGGTGACCCAAGTCAACCCATGTTGACTCAAATCACCCCAAGTTGACCCTAGTCAACTCAAGACGACCCAAGTCGACCCGAGCCAACCCAAGTTTACCCAAGTCAACTCAAGACGACCCGAGCCAACCCAAGTTGACCCAAGTCAACTCAAGACGACCCGAGCCAACCCAAGTTGACCCAAGTCAACCCAAGTCGACCCAAGCCAACCAAAGACACCTAAGTCAACCCAAGTCAACTCAAGACGACCCGAGCCAACCCAAGTTGACCCAAGTCAACCCAAGTCGACCCAAGCCAACCAAAGACACCTAAGTCAACCCAAGTCAACTCAAGACGACCCGAGCCAACCCAAGTTAACCCAAGTCAACCCAAGTCACACATGGCATATGAAACCGGCTTGTAAAGTGATTAAACGTTCATCATACCAATGATACAAAAAATACAAATCATTTATAGTGTAAATATTCATTGATTCCAGTCAAAATTGAGGCAGTTGATTATCTAATCAAACGGCTAAGGAAAGCCCCAGGAAAAGCTGTGTGTGGAAACATACCACTGGTGTTTGGAGCCACCGTATATATCCCGAAGAAACGACGAACACGTTACAGTTGCAATGTTAAGATATATGGAGCAAAAATGAGAAGTTATTCAGAACCCACTGGTCTCTATCCGACTGTTCAGGAGCACCATCACCATATTTCGTCTTCTTTAGTTTGGTATAGCGGGTTCTAATACTGTTGTACCAGATCTTTAATTCATCACCGTTCACACCCATGACTTCTGCTTGCTTTTCGTATAGGAAGGCTTTTTTCTTGGTGTCTTTGTAACTATCAAGCTTCTTGTTATAAAGGAGTTTGTTAGATTATAGGCATCAGCCATGGCTTCCTGCTGTTCCATTGTGAGATTTGTGTGGGTTTTGGCTTTCTTCTTTTTTGGTTCCTGGCTAGATGCTTCATCTTCGTCCGATATTTGACAACTCGACCTGGACGCAGATCCATCATCGGAAGCTACCGGAGACACAGCGCGCTCCTTTTTATTTTTAGTTTTGGCAGATTCAGGATTTTCAATACCATCTGCATTTTCTTTACGTTTTACAGTTGCGATATTGATTTGTGTTTTTTTAATTGCGGCAGCCTTTAGCCGCACTGCCAATTGGCGGAAGTATTTCTTGGAGGCATTACAAATGTACGTCTGGTCGACTCAAAGCGTTAAACATAAATGAGACCTGGCAGGAACGTAGTCGGTTTTATAATCGCCAGGCAGAACGTGGCTGCAACAACGTCCTAAACGGACTAAGAACGTAGTAGGACGGAATGAGAACTGCCTTTGAACGAGTTACCACTGCACAACGAATAAAGAAGAAATGCGTACGAATGTGATCGAACTGGCTGTGGACGGGCTCGGTCGGACTGGTAACGGTATACCAACAAGGACAATGGGAAAATTGACCTGATTTGAATTGGATAAAGGCGGACTGGCAACGGGATAGGAGGGGTAGGAACGAGCTGCACGTAGCGCGAACTGTGTATGAAAGTCATTCAATTATATTGTAGATTTTGTTCTGACCAAAACTATACGTTCAAGCAAGTTCACATCCCGTTCTGCATTTTCTTCAGGAAGTGGACTATCTAAGAACGTGCATGGTGTATGGGCTCCTTTAACAAAAAAAGTTATCATAATACCTTAATCCAAACTCACACACCTTTAGACAAAATGTACGTACAATAATATCATCAATTAATTTAATTATTGAGTTGAAGCCGTTTTTTTATTTTTAGGACCAGTGACCCGACTGGTTCCAACTAAATCCCAAGCTATGTCTCCTATCAAACTTCTGTATACAAAGTTTCATATACAAATCATAGCCCGTTAACAAAGTGTCTGCCGTTTTTCTAATTAATTTACAGTGAACTTGACCTTTTCCCGACAGGCCCCCTAATGCAAACACAAGGTACATGTAGCTACACGTTAGCTTGCTATATCCAAACATTAATCAAGATTGGTCAATTTAAACTAAATGAGGTAAATTACCAAACCTGTCTGCCTTTTTAATAATAAATTTAGTAATTGTGACCTTGACTTGCCAGAAATGCATTCCAAAGCTGGGGCTGAATGTAAGCAACCTAGACACAAAATTGCAGAGCAATACCTCCATCCAAATTCACGTAAGTTTATGTCAACCATTTTTTCTATTATATGGAATATTGAACTTGATACGACTTGACCCAAAGGTTGTTATATCCAAAGTTTCATCAAGATCTGACCATGCAAACACAGTAATTTGACCGGAAACTACCTGTTCAACGACGCCCACCTATGGCAAGCGGTTCGACGCATATTCCCAAGAAACTAGGTTTCTCATGTGAACCTAGGTTCTCAGAATGAGAACCTAGGTTCTCGTTTGAAGATTACACATGGCTTCAAGAACCCAAGTTTTCAAATGAGAACCTAGGTTTTCATGAGAACCTAGGTTCTCATGAAAAATCTAGTTTCTTGGGATTATGCGTCGAACTTCTTGCCATATCCGTGGTTTTCATTTGGAAACCATAGGTTCTCATGAGAACCTAGGTTTTCAGAATTACGCGTCTTTAATACTAAGTCCGTGGTTTTCATTTGGGAACCATAGGTTCTCATTAGAACCTAAGTTTCAGAATTACGCGTCAGACGGCGTAAACTTGCTCGGTTGGAATACGGGACACATATTATTCAGGGTGCAGGATCAATGGGTATGGCAAGCGGTTCGACGTATTATCCCAAGAAACTAGGTTTCTCATGAGAACTATGGTTCCCAAATGAAATCTTAAGTTCTCATCAAAACCTCGGTTATCAGAGAGAACGACGCGAAAAGCTTTCGAAAACCTAGGTTCTTGTGAAAACCTTGGATATCAAACGAGAACTTAAGTTCTCAGAATGAGAACCTAGTTTCTCATGAAAACCTAGTTTCTCATGAGAACCTAAGTTCTATGTGTCTATGAGAACCTAGGTCTAATGGAAAAAACCAAGTTTCTCATGAGAACCCAGGTTCTCAAGCGTAAACTAAGGTTTTCAAATAAGAACCTAGGTTCTCGTTCTGATGAAAAACCTGGTTTCTTGGGATTTCATAAACCTAGTTTCTCATGAGAACCTAGGTTCTCATGAAAAACCTGGTTTTTTGGGATTTCATAAACCTAGTTTCTCATGAGAACCTATGTTCTCATAAGAACCTATGTTCTCATGAGAACCTGGTTTATTGGGATTTCATAAACCTAGTTTCTCATGAAAAACTAGGTTCTCATGAGAAACCTGGTTTCTTGGGATTTCATAAACCTAGTTTCTCATGAGAAACCTAGTTTCTTGGGACTATGCGTCGAACCGCGATCCATAATTAACCTCCAGTTGTCTCCCATTGCTTGGTACACGCTGGCGGCATATGTGTAGAATGAGAAATAGACGTGAAACAGTGAATGTTACTCCCAAAGAACATTTTTTTAACAATGTTCAGACAATGCTTAGTAATATGCAACGAAACTTGGAGGAAACTTCTTGAGGAATGAAATTAGTAAAGTAATCGGTCGACATTGGTCTGAACACGTTAATAAAAAAACTGTTTATGAAATACATCTTTAATTGTTAATATTATTTTGAGACTAAAAATTGAAACAAATTCAGATCAATCGTTACATAATTCATTGTAACAGCATTAAATGAGTTTCAGATATTCATTTCCCTTGTTCGGGCCTCAAACGACTGTACGGTACAGTTTTCTACTTAAAGTATGTCTGTGATATAGTAAGCAATCATTATGGTATAAATAGAAGCTTAATCTCTATTGATAATGTGTAATATAATGTCTTATCAAATCGTAAGATATCGGCTCACACTGCAAGAACAAGAGGGCCTGAAAGGCCCAAAGTCGCTCACCTGAGATAAAAAGAAATGACCTGTTCTTTGCAGCCCAAGATATGAATAGAACAAATGTTCTAACCAAGTTTCATGAAGAATGAACAACAAATGGCCCCATGGCGGAAATGTTTTTCAACAGACTGGAACCATTTTTTAACTCGTCCAAGATATTATTGGGACAAATCTTCTGAAAAAGTGTCATGAAGATCCAACAATAAATGTTGCCTCTACAGTGTTAACAAGGCAAATATTCATGACGCACAACGGAAGAAAATTGACAAAAGGTGATCAAAAAAGTTCACCATGAGCAAAAAATACTATGCTCATAAAGATTGTCACCAAGTGTGAAGATCAGCAAGTGTCATTCAGATTGAACTAAAAATGTGACTAAAAGTATTCACAATATTTTTCTTTAAACAACTGTGGTAGTGCGGTCTCGTTCGCTTACGCAAGTGAACCGGTCACGGGACGGTTACGAGTTATGTAACTGTGTGAGCACTTATATAAAACGGAAATATTTATCGAGGCTGATTGAAGAACGCTTATTTCTAACACACTTACTGGTTGTAATTCAATAAACTAAAGGCGTCCAGTCAGATACGCCTGAATACACTCAAAGAATTAATCTATAAGTGAAAACCAAAGCAGCTTTAATGAAAATAACTAACTTTAGTCTAAAGAATCTATGCATCCTTAAAAATGAACAAATACAGCAAATACCTTAATGAATGTAAAAAGAAGTTCACAATCTGTCAAATGAATGTAAAAAGAAGTTCACAATCTGTCAAAAAAAAACGATATAAATATTAGTTACTGTTAGTATAGAAGTTGCTTCAAACATTTTGTTTATAAAATAAGTCTAACTTAATCTAAAGAACACAATTTATGGAGAGTGGAAAATTCTAGTGACTCAAATGTAAAAAATAAGAAGAATTTACAAAAGTTATTTTAATCAAAAGAGTCTTTCTTATTTAGAAAATGCCAAATAACAAGGTTGCCATGGAAACAGTTTCATAGCACAGTAGTCTGCTAAATACACCAAACACAGTAGGTTAACTTGGCTTATCAGTAAAGATCAAAGATAAGGCTCTACAGTGCATTAGTACATGTACAGTTATTTTATGGCATAGGTTTATTAAATTGCATACACACTACTGTCATTATGTTCACCACATTTTATGAAAAAAGTCCCAGGTTTATACAAGAGAGTTATCTATTAGTTAACTATTAGAAAGTATGTACAGGTTATCTTTCTTTAACATTATGGCTTATCACAACTAGACTGTTCAAATGCATTCGCTAAATACATGTAGAGAAAACTGCCCCACCCCTTGGCGGCCATGTTTTTTTCATAAATGTGAGAAACCTGGTTTCTTGGGATTTCATAAACCTAGTTTCTCATGAGAACCTAGGTTCTCATGAAAAACCTGGTTTCTTGGGATTTCATAAACCTAGTTTCTCATGAGAACCTATGTTCTCATAAGAACCTATGTTCTCATGAGAACCTGGTTTATTGGGATTTCATAAACCTAGTTTCTCATGAGAACCTAGGTTCTCATGAAAAACCTGGTTTCTTGGGATTTCATAAAATAAGTTTCTCATGAGAACCTAGGTTTATGAAATCCCAATAAACCAGGTTCTCATGAGAACATAGGTTCTTATGAGAACATAGGTTCTCATGAGAAACTAGGTTTATCCCTAGGTTCTCATGAGAATCTGGTTTCTTGGGATTTCATAAACCTAGTTTCTCATGAGAAACTAGGTTCTCGTGAAAAACTAGGTTCTCATGAGAAACCTGGTTTCTTGGGAATTCATAAACCTAGTTTCTTATGAGAAACCTAGTTTCTTGGGATTATGCGTCGAACCGCCATCCATAATTAACCTCCAGTTGTCTCCCATTGCTTGGTACACGCTGGCGGCATATGTGTAGAATGATAAGAAATAGACGTGAAACAGTGAATGTTACTCCCAAAGAACATTTTTTTAACAATGTTCAGACAATGCTAAGTAATATGCAACGAAACTTGGAGGAAACTTCTTGAGGAATGAAATTAGTAAAGTAATCGGTCGACATTGGTCTGAACACGTTAATAAAAAAAAACTGTTTATGAAATACATATTTAATTGTTAATATTATTTTGAGACTAAAAATTGAAACAAATTCAGATCAATCGTTACATAATTCATTGTAACAGCATTAAATGAGTTTCAGATATTCATTTCCCTTGTTCGGGCCTCAAACGACTGTACGGTACAGTTTTCTATTTAAAGTATGTCTGTGATATAGTAAGCAATCATTATGGTATAAATAGAAGCTTAATCTCTATTGATAATGTGTAATATAATGTCTAATCCAATCGTAAGATATCGGCTCACACTGCAAGAACAAGACAGCCTGAAAGGCCCAAAGTCGCTCATCTGAGATAAAAAGAATGACCTGTTCTTTGCAGCCCAAGATATGAATAGAACAAATGTTCTAACCAAGTTTCATGAAGAATGAACAACAAATGGCCCCATGGCGGAAATGTTTTTCAACAGACTGGAACCATTTTTTAACTCGTCCAAGATATTATTGGGACAAACCTTCTGAAAAAGTGTCATGAAGATCCAACAATAAATGTTGCCTCTACAGTGTTAACAAGGCAAATATTCATGACGCACAACGGAAGACAATTGACAAAAGGTGATCAAAAAAGTTCACCATGAGCAAAAAATACTATGCTCATAAAGATTGTCACCAAGTGTGAAGATCAGCAAGTGTCATTCAGATTGAACTAAAAATGTGACTAAAAGTATTCACAATATTTTTCTATAAACAACTGTGGTAGTGCGGTCTCGTTCGCTTACGCAAGTGAACCGGTCACGGGACGGTTACGAGTTATGTAACTGTGTGAGCACTTATGTAAAACGGAAATATTTATCGAGGCTGATTGAAGAACGCTTATTTCTAACACACTTACTGGTTGTAATTCAATAAACTAAAGGAGTCCAGTCAGATACGCCTGAATACACTCAAAGAATTAATCTATAAGTGAAAACCAAAGCAGCTTTAATGAAAATAACTAACTTTAGTCTAAAGAATCTATGCATCCTTAAAAATGAACACATACAGCAAATACCTTAATGAATGTAAAAAGAAGTTCACAATCTGTCAAATGAATGTAAAAAGAAGTTCACAATCTGTCAAAAAAACGATATAAATATTAGTTACTGTTAGTATAGAAGTTGCTTCAAACATTTTGTTTATAAAATAAGTCTAACTTAATCTAAAGAACACAATTTATGGAGAGTGGAAAATTCTAGTGACTCAAATGTAAAAAATAAGAAGAATTTACAAAAGTTATTTTAATCAAAAGAGTCTTTCTTATTTAGAAAATGCCAAATAACAAGGTTGCAATGGAAACAGTTTCATAGCACAGTAGTCTGCTAAATACACCAAACACAGTAGGTTAACTTGGCTTATCAGTAAAGATCAAAGATAAGGCTCTACAGTGCATTAGTACATGTACAGTTATTTTATGGCATAGGTTTATTAAATTGCATGCACACTACTGTCTTTATGTACACCACATGTTATGAAAGAAGTCCCAGGTTTATACAAGAGAGTTATCTATTAGTTAACTATTAGAAAGTATGTACAGGTTATCTTTCTTTAACATTATGGCTTATCACAACTAGACTGTTCAAATGCATTCACTATATACATATAGAGAAAACTGCCCAACCCCCTGGCGGCCATGTTTTTTCACCGATCTGGACCATTTTCGACCTCAACCGTCAAATCCAGAAAACACATGTTCTGACCAAATTTCATGAAGATTGGACCAAAAATGTGACTTCTAGAGTGTTCACATGTTTTCACTTTATACATATAGAGAAAAGTGCCCCAGCCCCCTGGCGGCCATGTGTTTTCACCGATTTGGACCATTTTCGAACTCGTCCGAGATATCGATGAAACCAATGTTTTGACCAAGTTTCATGATGACTGGGCAAAAATTGTGACTTCTAGAGTGTTCACAAGATTTCTCTATAGCCATATAAGGAATACTGCCCCGCCCCCTGGCGGCCATGTTTTTCAACGGACCGGAACCATTGTTGAACTCAACCAACATATCATTTAGACAAACATTTTGACAAAGTTACATGAAGATTGGGCATCAAATGTGACTTCTACAGTGTTCACAAGGTTTTTCTTTTTTTTGACCTAGTGACCTAGTTTTTAACCCAGCATGACCCAGTTTCGAACTCAGTCGAGGTATCAATGGAACAAATGTTCTGACCAAGTTCCATGAAGATCGGACAATAAATGTGGCCTCTGGAGTGTTCACAAGGCAAATGTTGACGCCGCACGACGCACGACGGACAAAAGGCGATCACAAAAACTCACCATGAGCACAGCTCAGGTGAGCTAAAAACGTATGCACTAAAGACTTTGCCAATATATTTTAATAACTTCAGATATCTGCCAAAATAAAGTCCTTAACGGCGTGTTTTCATTCTGTCCAGCCCGTGTGTAATCATATGTGAACCCCATTGATCCTGCGCCCTGAATAATGTGTCCCGTATTCCAAACGAGCAAGTTTACGCCGTCCGACGCGTAATTCTGGCAACCTATGGTTCCCAAATGAAAACCACGGATTTAGTATTAAAGACACGTAATTCTGAAAACCTAGGTTCTCATGAGAACCTTTGGTTCCCAAATGAAAATCACGGCTATGGCAAGCGGTTAGACGCATTATCCCAAGAAACTATGTTTTTCATGAGAATGATAACCTAGGTTCTCATGAGAACAACCTAGGTTCTCATTTGAAAACTTGGGTTCTTGAAGCCATGTGCAATCTTCAAGCGAGAACCTAGGTTCTCATGAGAAACATAGTTTCTTGGGATTGTGCGTCGAACCGCTTGCCATAAATGGGTTATTACACGCGGGCTGGACAGAATGAAAACACGCCGTTAACAACTTTATTTTTGCAGATATCTCAAGTTATTGAAATATGTTTGCAACGTCTTTAGTGCATAAGTTTTTCTTGCAATGTGGACCGATATCTTACGATTGAATAAGACATTATTACACATTATCAATACAGATTAAACTTCTATTTATACCATAATGATCGCTTACTATATCACAGAATACTTAAAATAGAAAACTGTACCCGAACAAGGGAACTGAATATCTGCAACTCATTTAATGCTGTAACAATGAATTATGTATAACGATTGATCTTAATTTGTTACAATTTTAGTCTCAAAACAATATTTACAATTAAAGATGTATTTCATAAACAGAATAATTTTTTATTAACGTGTACAGATTTAGAATTGTCTGAGCATCGTTCAAAAATGTTTTTGGGTAGTCACATTCACTGTTTCACGTCTATTTCTTATCATTCTACACATATGCCGCCAGCGTGTTCTAAGCAATGGGAGACAACTGGAGGTTAATTATGACAAGCGGTTCGACGCATAATCCCAAGAAACTAGGTATCTCATGAGAACCTAGGTTTTCATGAGAACCTAGGTTCTCATGAGAAACTAGTTTTATGAAATCCCAAGAAACCAGGTTTCTCATGAGAACCTAGGTTTTCATGAAAACCTAGGTTCTCATGAGAAACTAGGTTTATGAAATCCCAAGAAACCTAGTTTCTCATGAGAATCCAGATTCTCACGAGAACCTAGGTTTATGAAATCCCAAGAAATCAGGTTTCTCATGATAACCTAGGCTCTCATGAGAACCTAGGCTCTCATGAGAACCTAGATTCTCATTTGAAAACCTTGGTTTACGCTAGAGAACCTAGGTTCAAATGAGAAACTAGGTTTTTCATGAGAACCTAGGTTCTCATAGACACATAGAACTTAGGTTCTCATGAGAAACTAGGTTTTCATGAGAACCTTGGTTCTCTTTCGAAGAACTTAAGTTCTCGTTTGATATTCAAGGTTTTCACAAGAACCTAGGTTCTCGACAGCTTTTCGCGTCGTTCTCTCTGATAACCTAGGTTTTCATGAGAACCCAAGATTTCATTTGGGAACCATAGTTCTCAGGAGAACCTAGGTTTTCATTTCTAGAACCTAGGTTCTCATGAGAAACCTAGTTTCTTGGGATTATGCGTCGAACCGCTTGCCATGCCCACCGCTCACCCGCCATAACGCAATCCAATATCAACATGCTGGTAATGCAAACAATAGCCACGCGCTGAACATAGGTTCCTCGCTTTATTTAGTGTATAGCCTAAATATTAGTTTTTGAGACACGGTACACGGTGTGGTTGATAAATGTTTTTTCCCTTTGTATTGTCAAGAAAGAATTACAAGGAAGAATGGTAGAGGTTTTTTCAAAAATTGAGAAAGTACTATCGGAAAATATCATTAACTTGATGATCAGTACACATTTCAATAAAATAAACATACTAAGATATATTGCAAGAAACTGCTTCTATTCCAGCATGTAGAGTAATTACTGTTCTTGAAATACTGAAATTTTGATAGTACTCAATTAAATATGAACGAAGATAGAGCGTGTTTTAAAAGCGGTATGCATGATGTTGTAGACACTTTAATACCCGATAAAGGGCACGTCGGATAACGGAGACTCAACTCTTTGGGCTTTCTGATATCCGAATTGTATCTTCTACTTTAAATGCTTTTATTTATATTGCTACTATTCTTACCAAGGTGTTTGCTTTTTCCGCATGTAGAGTGATTACTCTGCTTGAAATACTGAAATTGTGATAGTACCCACTGAAATATGAACGAAGATAATGTTTAGTAGGTGGTATGCATGGTAGTGTAGACACTTTGATTCTGGATAACGGACACGTCGGATAACGGAGACTTTTTAAGTTGTAGACAGGCGAGAGTACCTGTGTAGTATTCAGAAAAAGACATCGTGAGAAATGTATGCAAGCTTTAATTGTTACAATCGATATAAGAAAAATAAATTGAAACTTAACGATAAAATGGTCACACATGTGTATTTTAATTCCAAAATTGGTGTGTCTTCATTGAATATGCCATAAAAAATCGTGCGTATATTCCAAATGGATACGAAATATTAAGCAAATTTTCGGTGATTCTTTTTTAATTTACTTCAGTACAAAAATGTTAATTATTGCCCGCTTACAATAGCAGTATTCAGCAACGAATTTTGCATTTCTGGTTCATTAAAAGTAGTTTGTTGTCTGTTAAAAAAGTGTCGGGTAATCGTGAACAGAAGTGTCATTGTCATCGAGATGATCGGCTAAAGAGGTGTCCATGAAAATGTGGCATCCGACTCTTTAAACATTTGAATTAACTCAAATGCGTCAGTATACGACAAATTTAACATTTTATTTCACCAAAAGACATATTAATCTTTTCATTCGAATAGTAAAATCGTTCTTGCTTTATTTCAAAGTATTTTTATTTGGTTCGACGTATGTACTCGTATGTACTGATAATCCAGTCCATGCTGATTTTCGATGGAATTGTATCGTTTTTTCGTATCATCAACCGTTTTCCGCGAATTTCTTTCTTCGCAATACGAAGTGCTATTCCATTAATCGACCAAATAATGTTCCGTTTCTAAAAAAACAAAGGACAGAACATACAAGAGGGCCATGATGGCCCTGAATCGCTCACCTGACTAACCTTGCCACATCAACTTATATTCTATCAGCCCATATACAAACCCAAGCCAGATTTCATTAATTAATATATTTTGACATAATTTCTTTAAGACGTGATGAAAACCGTGACCTCTTTCATCTACACAAGGTTTTACTAGCATTGGCCCGGTGACCTATATACGATCAGGGCTCCCCCTGGCCAAAAATTTCTATAGCCAACATTTCAGCCAAATGTATTTTTTGTAGCCAAATTTTAGAAACTGTAGCCAAAGTTTTAGCAAAGCATTAGGAACCACCTGTTGTAAGTCTAGGCTAAGGCAGTAAGGGGTGTAAAAGAACAAACTACAAAACAAAGCTTTAATATGTTTATTACTATAATCATCATGTGTGCATAACAAAAATTAACAGTTTACAACAAACCATTTATAGAAGTTCATACATCATAACTAAAGCACATGTTCATAAAATAGGCATATGATAAATTTACATTACATGAGCACATGATATCCTGAACATAAATTTAATCAGAAGGCCATTATCCACATCATGTTTGCATAACAAACAAGAGGGCCAAGATGGCCCTAGTTCGCTCACCTGAGAGGAGTCAGTTCATTCAATCTTTACCAAATGTCAAACTTGACCTAGATATTGTCCAAACAAACATCCTGGTCAAGTTTCATCATTATTTCATCTGCGAGTCATGATCAATGTACCTATGAAGTTTCATGATCCTAGGCATAAGCATTCTCGAGTTATCATCCGGAAACCATTTTTCTAAGTTGAGTCACCCTGACCGCGACAGTCATTGTGTGAATAAGTTTTTTGGCGTTGTGACCTTGATCTTTGACCTAGTGACCTGATAATCAATAGGGGTAATCTGCGAGTCATGATCAATATACCTATGAAGTTTCATGAACCTAGGCATAAGCGTTCTTGAGTTATCATCCAGAAAGCTTTTTACTATTTCAGGTCACCGTGACCTTGACCTTTGACCTAGTGACCTGAAAATCAATAGTGGTCATCTGCGAGTCATGATCATTGTACCTATGAAGTTTCATGATCCTAGGACTAAGCGTTCTTAAGTTATCATCCGAAAAACATTTTACTATTTCTGGTCACTGTGACCTTGACCTTTGACCTGGTGACCTAAAAATCAATAGGGGTCATCTACAAGTCATGATCAATGTACCTATGAAGTTTCATGATCTAAGGCCTAAGCGTTCTTGAGTTATCATCCGGAAACCATTTTATTATTTTGGATCATCGTGACCTTGACCTTTGACCTAGTGACCTGAAAATCAATAGGGGTCATCTAAGAATTATGATCAATGTACCTATGAAGTTTCATGATCCTAGGCCTAAGCGTTCTTGAGTTATCATCCAGAAACCATTTTACTATTTCGGGTCATCGTGACCTTGACCTTTGACCTAGTGACCTAAAAATCAAGAGGGGTTATCTGCGAGTCATGATCAATGTATCCATGAAGTTTCATGATCCTAGGCATATGAGTTCTTGAGTAATCATCCGGAAACCATTTAACTGCTTTGGGTCACCGTGACCTTGACCTTTGACCTAGTGACCTGAAAATCAATAGGGGTCATCTGCGAGTAATGATCAATGTATCTATAAATTTCATGATCCTAGGCATAAGTGTTCTTGAGTTATCATCCGGAAACCATTTTACTATTTCAGGTCATCGTGACCTTGACCTTTGACCTAGTGACCTGAAAATCAATAAGGGTTATCTGCGAGTCATGATCGATGTATCCATGAAGTTTCATGATCCTAAGCATAAGCGTTCTTGAGTTATCATCCGGAAACCATTTTACTGCTTTGGGTCACCATGACCTTGACCTTTGACCTTACGACCTGAAAATCAATAGGGGTCATCTGCAAGTCATGATCAATGTATCTATAAAGTTTCATGATCCTAGGCATAAGTGTTCTTGAGTTATCATCCGGAAACCATTTTACTATTTCGGGTCATCTTGACCTTGACCTTTGACCTAGTGACCTGAAAATCAATAGGGGTCATCTGCGAGTCATGATCAATGTACCTATGAAGTTTCATGATCCTTGGCATAAGTGCTCTTGAGTTATCATCCGGTAACCATCTGATGGACTGACGGACCGTCATAAGCAAAACAATATACCCCCTCTTCTTCGAAAGGGGGGGGGGGGGCATAATGAGAATACTGCCCCCCTTCCAGCAGCAATGTTATTCAACTGACCGGAAACATTTTGAACTGAACTCTTGTATCAAGGAAACAAATGTTCTGAGCAAATTTAATGAAAATTGGGGGCCAAAAATGTGACTTCTACTGTGTTCACATGTTTTCACTATATACATATAGAGAAAAATGCCCCGCCTACTGGCGGCCATGTTTTTTCACCAATCTCGACCATTTTCGAACTCATCTGGGACATCAATTGAACCAATGTTTTGACAAACTTTCATGATGATTGTGCAAAAATTGTGACTTCTAGAGTGTTTACAAGGTTTCTCTATAGCCAAATAAATAAAACTGCCCCGCCCACTGGCGGCCATGTTTTTCAACGGATCGGAACCACTTTTGAACTCAACCAAGATATCATTAAGACAAACATTTTGACAAAGTTACATGAAGATTGGGCATGAAATGTGACTTTTGCAGTGTTTACAAGGTTTTTCTTTTTTTTGACCTAGTGACCTAGTGTTATCCGGCCCAACACAGTTTCAAACTCGGCCGAGATTTCATTGGGACAAAGCTTCTGACCAAGTTTCATGAAGATGGGACAAGAAATGTGGCCTCTAGAGTGTTAACGAGCAAATGTTAACAGACGGACATACGACGGATAAAGACCGGTCACAAAAGCTCACCTGAGCAATCAGGTGAGCTAAAAAAACAACAGTACAACAAAACATTTATAGATATACACACATCATAACTCAAGCACATGTTCATAAAATAAGCACATGATAAAGTTACATTACATGAGCACATGATATCCTGAACATACATTTTAGCAGAAGGCCATAATCCGCCTCAACTTCAATCCAGCCCAAATCTTGAAAGCAGTTTGAAATCAAACTTTTCCATTGGTGGGCTCTCTATGGACAAAATCAACAAGTTCTCCAAGTTTTCAATTTTAATAGAATTTCTGAGAGATGTTGAATGTCAATTCCCTTTCTACCAAGCAAATTAACTACATTCTCATATATGTTCTCTGCATTTGCTCTTTGAAGTTCAGCCATTCCAAACTCATCAGTTTCCAAAAGTCTAACATAGGTCACTAAATTTTGCTTTACTGAAATGTCTGTACTCTCATCGCTCATGATACTGTACTTGCATGATGTCTGTATCTTCTGGAGATGATCACTCTTCAGAACGTCTGCCATACAGTTTTGAAATTCTGACATACTGGAGCTGTGTTCATATGACGTGTGGCTGTCAACTCGAAGGTCATTGAGCTGGGTTTCACCCTGAAAATATATTAATACAAATTTGCATCCTGAAAATATAATTTATGATTTCAAGTATATTTTGCTCAATATTTGTAGAAAACTTAAACAAAATCAAATTTTATCAATCAATTTAAAACAAATCAAATTTTTATTTATTTTTCTTTTTTTTTTTTACCTGCAAGACACACAATCTGTTCAGGTCTGGAACCAGCGATGATGCGAGAGTATCTTGTGCAGCAAAGTACACATTAGTCATAGCCGACACTACAGCGGCTTCACTTTTGGATATTGCTGCAGCCTGCGCATTTGTCATTGATGTTTTCAGACTTCAAGCTTGTGAGGCCTCTTTGTGATCTGAAATAAAAATAAAAAAATATGCTAAATTTCAAAACAAAAAGCTCATTTTGAAAAGTGTCAATATATATTTTTATTATGAACATTACAAAATATTATTGTTATTTTTAATATATTATTAATAATATAAAAATTGTTCATGAATATTCATTTTAATATTGATTGTCATTCTTTTTTATTACCTTTTGATTTGTTCGTGTTTTGAAATGTTGTCTTTTTTCAACATACTACACCCAGTGAATGAATTTGATTTTTGAAACTGTATGCATATCTTGCAATACATCGATTTTGATTTTGCATTATGGTCTAACAAATTGAATTCCGAAAGCCAAACATCTTTGAATGATCTAATATCAGATTTGATTTTTTAGACCATGTCATTAGATTCGTCAGAGTCCAAAGGACGCTTATTGCCTATGGTCGCCATAATGGCAGTCACAATTTCCGACACTTTTGCCGAAAAATGTCAAGGGTTTTATACCCGTTCATCTATCGTCATTCACAATTGTGACACATTTAGCCTTTAATCATTACAAACATTACGAACTTCTCAAAATTAAAATCAATTATCAACTTCTTTACTTACGTTCATTGTGTGACTAAGTTAATAATTTGCCGACGGCTTTTACTCAAATTAATTGAAATTGGCAGCAATCTTTAATCTTAAATCAGATGTAATTAAGATGTATGATTACACCATTGTTTTGTTTTCATACCAGTCATTTTCCTTTGTCTCGATGACCGGTTCTGAAGGTGTTAATGCCGACTGCATATCAATTTTTCAGGTCAATAACACCGCAATGTATTGAAGCACAGTCTACAGCTGAAAGAGTTTATTATCTGGGACGGCATTTGTCAGGAAAAAAATCATTATTATTTTATTCGCTGAATTTGCTAAATTTTGGCCAATGGCGAATCTGGCGAACTGCAGCGAGAGCCCTGTTACGATTCAAAATCAGTTATTATCAGGATAAACATTCTGACCATATCTCATTAAGATCAGATGAAAACTATGACCTCTATTGTCTGCACAAGGTTTTTCTATTATTTGACCTAATGACCTAGTTTTTGAACCCAGATGGCCCAAATACGATCCCTACCCAGATTTCATCAAGATAAATATTCTGACCAAATTTCATTAAGATTGGATGAAAACTGTGACTTCTATTGTCTACACAAGGTTTTTCTATTATTTGACCTAGTGACCTAGTTTTTGACCCCAGATGACCCAAATACAATCCCAACCCAGATTTCATCAAGATAAACATTCTGACCAAATTTCATAAAGATTGGATAAAAACTGTGACCTCTATTGTCTACACAAGGTTTTTCTATTATTTGACCTAGTGACCTAGTTTTTGACCCCAGATGACCCAAATACAATCCCAACCCAGATTTCATAAAGACAAACATTCTGACCAAATTTCATAAAGATTGGATGAAAACTGTGGCCTCTATTGTCTACTCAAGGTTTTTACAAGGTTTTTCTATTATTTGACCTAGTGACCTAGTTTTAGACCCCAGATGACCCAAATACAATCCCAACCCAGATTTCATCAAGATAAACATTCTGACCAAATTTCATAAAGTTTGGATGAAAACTGTGACCTCTATTGTCTACACAAGGTTTTTCTATTATTTGACCTAGTGACCTAGTTTTTAACCCCAGATGACCCAAATACAATCCCAACCCAGATTTTATCAAGATAATCATTCTGACCAAATATCATAAAGATTGGATGAAAACTCTGACCACTACTGTCTACACAATCAAATTGTTGACAGACACAGGCACACACGCATGCACTACAATGGACGCCGGACATCACAAGGTCACATAATCTCACCATGTCACTTCGTGACAGGTGAGCTAAAAAGCACAAAGCTTTTGTTGTTCTCTGTGATCGAAGTGTCGTCCGTTATAAAAGTATTCCAATCACCAGGTGTAATCAATGAATGTCAAATAAGTTGCAAACATGGCGAACAACTTGCAAACCGATATGAAACAGACTTCTAAAGTTTGAAAGATTTTATTCTATAATGTTATACAACTGAAATACAAAAATATTACAATAAATTGGTAAATTACAAATTTATATAATATGACAAAGGAATAACCACAGAACAACCTACTTTTCTATAATTCTGGTGATTACTGAAAGAAATAGTTATACACTTAAGGCATTAACGGATACGGGCAATTACAACATCCAGACACACTCTGTACACAATGCACTCTAAAACAATTTTAAAATTGTGTAAGGACCAGAGAGAAAATTCAGAAATCTTAGATGATCGCTAAAATGGGATGATAAGGAAATTTTCAAATTCAAAACGATAAGATTAAGTCCATGATTCTAGATATTAGACATCAATTAACTAACTGAAAAGCAATAACTCCAGACAATGTACCATATAAATGTTGAATACAACAAATACGCGTTTCATAAATACTATACTGCAAAGGTAACACAGTATAACCAGATGCATCAATCATGGTAAGGCATACAATCATGTACATTAACTATCAACATTTATAAAATACAAATAATACATGAAAATGACTTGAAAATAAATACTCATCAAAATAGATGTCGAGACTGTTGACATAATCAGAAGCTATGGTAAATCCATACCACCAAATACATTTTAAAAATTGTAAAAAACTAACTAGATAAAATACAAATTAACTTGTATTTAATAAACTTTTCTCAATTAGAGATCTTAACACAACAAACAAACACATTTAAGGTATATTAATATATCAGTTCTGATAAGATTTCAATTACATGTATTGGAAGACATATCTGAGTACTTTGATAACAATAATATACCATGCAGTAGACTAGTTAATACATTTTACAGGAAATAGTTGGCGAAAAAACTTTGTATTTTTGTAAACAGACAAAAACGAACAGGCTTTGTAAATTGGTTGAACTTGAATGCTTATTACCATTTGAATATCTTTACACCCAGGACAGAAAACACAAGAATCCTGGAGATCCATTGATTTTAATGGCAAGTTGAAAACAGTTGAATCTGAGTAATTGCAAACAGAAGTACTTCATTAATCCTACATGTAACAAATGTAGACTTGATAACTAAATAATTTGTGTGTTCCAACACTTAACCATCATTAAATTGTACATCACTAGAAATATACATATATACCTCACTCTTGGAACACTAAGCTCAATGCCTGTGTCAAATGTCATAAAATGCTTTAAGCCCTGGTTTCCCACAGCATGGCTCATATTATTTGAGACAGCAGTCCAGGGCTTTTTTCTTGATTTGGGGAATAGGGCCTTGCCTTCCATTTTGGGAAAAAAATATCGAAAAAACTGAGAAAGGGGAAAATATTTTCCAAAGTAAGCTTGAAATTTGGGGAAAATTGCATTATTTTATAGAAATTCTATTTGAGGAAAGTGCTGGCCTTTTTCTTGGGGGAAAGGGCCTTTATAAGGCCATTGCTAAAGAAGGAAAAAAGCCCTGAGCACACACATGTAATGGGCACACATGCATCTTGCTTTTTATAATACTGATGATGCACTTTAAAATTGTGAAATAAAAAATTAGAGAAATTACTCCATATGAATATGGGCTGTGCTCTGGGAAAAAGGGGTTTAATTCATGTGCGTAAAGTGTCATCCCAGATTAGCCTGTACAATCTGCACAGGCTAACCAGGGACGACACTTTCCGCTTTTATGATAATATCTGTTTAAAGAAAGTCTCTTCTTAGTAGAAATCCAGTTAGTGGGGAAAGTGTTGTCCGTGATAAGCCTGTGGGACTACACAGGCTAATCTGGGACGACACCTAACGCACATGCATTAAACCCTCTTTTCACAGAGCACGGTTCATATGTATTTAAATGTCTTACCCAGACAACAGCAATCAGTGACTTTTGAAAACAGAATGACAAATGGCCTCTGATTTTATTTCCTTTAAATTGTAAATAAATTGATATATACATAATTCTATAAATGTATATGTTTAGAATATGCAATATATTTAGAAATATCATAATTAACATAACAAATAATGCTTAAGATAATCTTGATAAGTTACCTAACATTGCTGGCAATATATGATATCAAAACATGAAACATAATGAAATGTTTAACAGTCAATTTAATATGACAAAGAAGATGAAATTAACCATAGTGACTGTCATATCAAGCTGTATGCAATGGTGCTCAACAAAAATATTAGCCAAGCATTTCCAAAATATTACAGTTATTTGGGTCCTTAACATTGATATAGAGATGTACAATATATATTCCAGATTCTAAGCAAGAATAACCAAACATTTCTAGAGCAGATAGTGCAGACTTTAGTGTATAGTAACTTCTGAAAAGTGCTTTTCTCCTCATGACCCTTAGCTGTACTAATTAATTTCTAACACTCATATTTTATAAGATTGTCTGTGAGTGCTTAACAACCAAATCTTACAATTTAATATAACATAACATATCATGAACTATATCTTATACATCAGTTGAGGGATTAATGACACCATTTTCTTAGCATTTATACACATGGCAAACATATTTCCATTTGCATGTACTTGTAATACAACATCGTTAGTTTAAGTTGTTAACAGGTTATACTTATATTCAGCTTATTTGTTCAATGGGAATGTAAACCATATACACTCACTTGTGTTCAAAATTGAAAACATACATGAAACATGATTGCACATTTGCACCAGTGCAACTAGTGCAAAAACATGTAAAAAACACACACACACTTGAACACAAATGCAGGATTTTTGCTTATATACATGCAATTAAAAATAATTTTTCATCACCAAACATTTTGCATGTGTGAAGAAAAATGTTCCAATTGAATTGCTTCAGACCAGTTACAAAAGGGCACTGTGATGAAGTAACTTCCTGTAACTTGAGGGCCTGAAACGCTCACTTGAGGTTGAGGTAAACCAATTATCGAAACTTGACCTAGTGACCTAGATTTGTATATGCACATGTCCAAGATTAAAACTCAGTCTTGATATTATCAAGAAAAACTTTCTGGCAATGTTTCTTCAATATTGAGTTGTTATTATGAACTCTAGAGTGATGACCAGGTTTTTGTAGGATTTAACCTGGTGACCCAGTTTTTTGATGCATATACCGACTATTTGGACGCATGAGACCCAGATCATATCTTGTCCTTGATATTGTCAAGATAAACATTCTGAGCAAGTGTTATCAAGATTGGATAAAAAATCTAATCGACTAAAAGTTGACAACACACTACACTTGATGACAGACTTCAAACACACTTTGACCACAATTGCTCACAATCAGTACCTTGTGCTCAGGTGAGCTGAAAATGGACAACATGAATTTGTGATCACTTTCTTAAGTACGTGTACAACCATTTAAAACTACTGGCAACTTTATGTATGGAATAAACCTGCTGTCCTTACATGTTAAGTTACAGAAAAAAGGTCATATTTAATATAATACAGCATGGTAAAAAAACTATAAATCTTACACCAATGTTAAAAACACAGTTTGAATAAAATAATTTTACAATTGTGAAACATCTAGCCATTAAATTACCCTATACATGTGCATGCATCTCCTACATGTAATCACTCCATGTATATTCACACTTATATATACATTATTGCAAGTTATACAGAACAAAACTTAAGAACCAAACACTTACGCACTTTTTGTGATAAAATATTAAACTTTCAATAAACATTATAATTTATTGAATGACTTATTTAATAGCCTTTATGTACAATTTTATTTCATTTAATACACAGTTTTACTGTTTATGATAAAAACAATTAACAGCAATATATCAGTGTAACTAATGGATGCCCCCGCTCTGTATATTTTCCTTTTATGTTTAGAGCACTTTAATCTAAATAGTGAATGCTATACAAAAATGTGTCATACAATTTATGGCTACATTTTAAAGTTGAAATAGTTTCTTGGAAATCGCACATTTTATCACAAGTTTGCAGGTGTTCAGTTATAAGTGCTGTTCTGCATATAGAAAACCTTAAAACTGGCTCGAAACGAAATGATGTATATAACTATCAACGGTATTAACAAAAAGAATCTAACAAAATAATAAATCTTTACAATGTCTTTACAGCAAAAAGGCTGTAAGTACATTATTTTTAAACACATATGCTTTTGTTACGTTCATAAGCGCCCTTCTCCTTCCCACCCCCAAAAATGTAAGTTTCATTTAAATAAATTAAAACTATTTGCAGTTTAACTGCTGTGAATAAATAACAGTATTGATCTTTGGTGTTCTTTATTATGAACTAGAAAGAGACTTAGCATTCTCTATTTTAGAGAAGGTATATGCAATACCACAAATTAAGCACACAGTTGAATAATAACTGTTCCAAAGTGTTGATTATGTCTAAGAATTATAATTGTCAAAATTCATTTCCTACATGATTTGACCTAAGTGATGTGAAAATGCTTCTTATACCATATGCAACCAGCGTAGCCCAAAACAAGCCTGAGCAGCCCAGTCAGGAGCAACATGTTCTCTATAAAGTCATAAGCAGACAGCATAGCTCCTGACCATGCTGAGTGGATGCGCAGGCTGGTCTTGAGATATTCTGGTTTATGGCCTAAGAACCATTTTCGCATGTGGAATCTTATATACAATATACCCAATTCAACAATGTTTGCCAGTTATTAATAAGGATTGTCATGCAATAATTTGCATGTAAAGTTCTGTAATGAAACCACAGCAGATTGAGACCATGACAATAGTTTTGAAGTGTGCAAAGAAAACCATTTAGTCCTGTGACTGTCTGACAGTAGGCAAATGTTCATTCTTATTTTCCTTCATGAAAAAATTTAATTAGAATCACAAGTACTGGTACAGTATTTTATTTCTATTAAGCTACATGCAACAGCGAGGTTATCTATCTAACATAACTATAAAGTGTTACATTTCACACATTAATTCAATATATTTAACGTTATGCTAAGTGCGCTGTGGGCAATGGTGATTTTGGTGATTGGAAACGCTAACGGGATTAAATGCGCATATTGTGGACAAATACAAACCATTTAAAGTTAATTTTGATAATGAATTATGCACATCAGCCATAAAAATGTATGTGAATTACGGTAAACGTGCTAGGAATGATTAAACCAAAACATGTTAGCATGACTTCTACAATAAGCTACTATGCACAAAACTAGAATAATATTTCAATGATTCATATCAGGTATATGTAATTTACTGTTATAATTAGAATAATATTTCAATGATTCATACCAGGTATATGTAATTTACTGTAATAATTGCACATTCTTTATTTGTTTAATTTATTACAAACTATGTTTCTTTATCAAAAAATGTTAACTTCAGTAAAGAATGTTTCAATGAAGATAATACGTTTCATAACATGAATTTCAGTACAAATCACAAACATTTACCAAAGGACAAAGGCTCAAAAAAGCAAAAGCAAGGGGACTAAATCCCATTTGGGTTCATCACTAATTTTGTACTGGATTACTTCCCTTGTCAAATGCTCAAATTCATGTTCATTCACTGAATCTGTAGTCACACACCTAAAATAAGAAATTTGTACTGTAATTCATAAAATGACAAGATTCTCTTGCTTTTTTACAACAACGAGCCTTAAAATAGTACATATTGCTCAAAGGTTGCACATGTTACTGTTTGGTAAACACAAATCTGAGGATTTACCATAGACAATTTGTTTTGAATGTTCCACTTTATGATCACCCTGCGGAGCTTTACGAATAAAGAACCAGGAATAAGAATAAATAACTATTAAGCTATGAATGTCTGGGTCTTGTCAATATGCAGGTCCACTGTTTTGGCACAAAGATCCATAAAGAAAGGATGGAGCATCCTCCTACGATAGCGTTCAGTGGTTGATGGCGACACAAACATGGTCCAAACACAGTCTGAAAGCAGAAAAAAATTTTTTTTACCCTCACACTAGAAAAACTGGGCACATGTAAATGAGGGACAACACTTTCAGCTTTTATAATTTATGAATTGTTTGTTTAGAGAAAGTATCTTCTTATTCAAAATCCAGTTTCGGACAAAAGTGTTGTCTCTGTCTCGCCTGTGCAGACTGTACAGGCTAATTTGAGACGGCTTTTCATGCACAGGCAGTAAGCCAAGTTTTCCCTGGCGAAGCTCATTAATAATAGTTCTGAACATATTTGAACTTTAATGTGGATGTTTTCTTCACATTGAGTACAAGTTCTTAATGTTTAAAGCGTGTCAGGTACCGATAAACTTGTGATATTCTAAGCATTCAAACCATACAATTGTTAATACTACGGCTGATACTTCTTAATTGGTTATATATTAATATAATAGTACAAGTACATGTACATTATAATAAAATGCAATTGTGATCAGGGCCTTCAATCCATTTTAGGGGAAGCAGGTCGCTACCCATAGCAGGGGGAATTTTCGCGCCGTTTCCCTTTTTGGGGAAATTTTTACTTACTCTCTAATTATTACATTTGTACATGTTTGCACTTTATTCATTGCTTTTTTCATAATTAAGTTTATTTGACGAGATTAAATTAAAAAAGAATTGAGATATAATAATCATGAGACACATATATCTATTAAAAAAAAAAAAAGTTTTTTTTTTTAGGGGGAATTTTTCCCGCCAAAAGGGGAAAAAAGTATACTTTTCAGGTGGGGGAATGTGGCCGAATTTCGGCTGTGAATTTGACAGATTGAGGGCCCTGGTGATATATGTTAAACTACTTCTTATAACATGAATGTCATGGTACAAAAGTTCTCAGTTTAAAACTCAATCTAGAAATGACTAGCTTTGAACAAAGTCTATGTTGTTTTCATTTTTAGGAAAGGCTTTAAAGTTTCTTAACCGTTTATATGTAAATTGCTTAGTACATTTCCCTTACTTTATGTTGGAACTACTCATGACTTCTTATAGGCAACTCATTGATACCCTTGAAAAAATAAAAACAAACAGGAAACTAATAATTTACTGTAGATGTAATGGGTTTAATGAAAAACTGCTTTTGTTTCTATCAGGTATTATTGCTCCACTCTAAACCCTATGTATTTTGCATACTAGGGAAACCCTTAAAGAAATTAAGAACACATTCTTAAGAAAAGTTCATGACTTCTTAGAGTCATTGATACACTTGAAAAAATAGAACCCAACAGGAAAGTAAAAATTTAGATGTTAAGGGTTCAATGGAAAACTGCTGTAATTCGATCATATATTATTAATCCACACTAAACCCTATGCATTTTCCATACTAGGGAAACTTTAAAAGAAATTAAGAACACATTCTTAATAGAAAAGTTTGTGAAATATGCACAATCCCTTAACCACATAGATACGTATTTCGCACATTTGTAGTCACTTAAAAAGTTAATTTTAATTAAAGATCTTTTTTATTAGCTTCAAGTATTAATTTAAAGGCTTCATTTCCAACCCTTAGATAGTGATGAGCAGCAAACAGCATAAAACCTGAAGACTGCGATATACTCGCAGGCTGTTCTCAGTTTATGCTGGTTGCAAAAGCCATTTTCACTTCGCCTCTGATGGAGAAAGGGCTATATTTGTCTGCAATATAATCCAATCATCCCACTTGATCATAACATGTTTAGATTTTAACTCTTTTATACAAAAGATCATGAGATATTTGTTTCAGATTTTACAAACGCACATGATAATGTTAACTTTGACATTTTAGATGAATGAAAATTCATCCTTAAACAATAACTGAGGAGTTTCATTTTACTTTTCTTGGGAAAACCCATAACGATCCTTTTTGAACAAGGCAGCTTCATAATTATGAACTTATAATATGTATAAGGTCAACAACTTTATGTTCACAGAGCAAGTTGACAAAGAGGTTGAGTGTTTCTTAATCATCATCATACCTATATATCATCAAGTGCTCATGTGAACTTTAAAGTCAAACTTTGATTCACTGTGTTGTAAATGCTCACTTCCCCATAACATACAAAATTATTATAACTTTTTTTTAACTGACTGACCAAAAACTAGCACACATTTGGCATGCAGGGAGCCTTAATTTGCAGCTAAGACTAACTTGGTATTCAAGTCAACACTTTATCTGCCAACTATGTTCATAGTTTATATGCAGGCTTTACATCAATCTGAATGCAATAATAATATTATTGCAATTTTTATTATAATATATTGGCAATTGCCTTTTATACATGTACACTGCTGTAAATTTAAATTGTCAATATGGTTAACATATTCAGTTTGGTTTAAATATTACAGGCTTGCCTGCACCCTTAAACATGTAAGGAAATGAAAATAATGTTAGTGACACCAACTCAATGTGGTTACCTCAGACATGTGGTAAATAAAATTTTATAAAAATTTCCAATGTGAAAACCATATATATTTTGCCAAGTTTATACTATTAATTTTTGTGTAGTTTTTTTTATTTTTTATACAGGTACTTATTTGCGTAGTGGTTCAATGCCTTTTCCCGGAAGCATGTGAGTTTGGTTGGTGGTCACCATACCGGACAAGTGGGTTTTCCTCCGGGTACTCCGGCTTCCCCTCATAACACAAGACCAAACAAAAATTGAATAACTTACAGTAACAACGAATTAGCTGGAAATTGCAGCTATAATTAAAAATTCGTTCCAACTTTTGTGAGTCTTAGTTAATTAGGTAGGAGTGCCAGGGCACACTCACGTTCCACACATAATGTCGCCTCTGGCTCGGAAAGGATATCATAAACTCAGAAATACACACAGACAGCGTTCGACACTAACGTGAGTGCGGGAGTCCGAGACTCCTTAAAATGAGACTTGGACTCCTTGTTTATGTGTCAGGGGAGTCCGTCGGACTCCTTTAAAATCATCTCTGAATTAAAAAAAATCAGTTGATTTCCTTATTTGTTTCGCAAGATCTGAATGTCCTAACTTTTGTGGATCCGAAACATTTGCCACAAATCATTATGCTTAAACACATTGACAAAAACAAAAGAATCCAAAATTATTTATTTTAGTTCCCTGTCACTGTCAGTGCGTGTAGTAATAGGGGGAACATGCAAACTATGAAACGATCGTGGCCGTTTTTTTCCCCTGATATTTTTTCTGTTGTAAATTAGCTTCGCCAAACAGTTTCTCATTACTATAAAACTCATCACAGACCTGATTTTTTTTACACATGATACGTTTTGTGGCAACAAGGTACTGAAGATCGGACCGGCTGTGAATCATTTGAGCGTGAATGACCCGTGTCAGTATCAATCAATGATTTCAGTTGTTTATTGCAGTTTGTAGGCATTGTCATACCAACCACACTAATCAGTTCCTACCGTGTACTCCTCCATGATTAAATTGTTGACTCCTCCACGATTAAATGGTAGCAAGTTACTTAAGAGACTGATGATGGCAACAGGGTGTAATCCTCGTGGAAATTGTGCTTTGCATGAAAAATATTGTCTAAACATGTTTTCATGGTGTAAAAACCCAATGATGAAATTACAATACAATTAGAATTATATTGTGTTTCCCAATTTCCACGTTTTTGGAAATACATGTATTATAAAAAATATATATAAAGCAATGAGAAATATAGGGTTGTTACACCCTTACGCTGTGATTTAGTAACTATGACAACTAACAAAACAGAAGGCTCCGATAATGTTTTTAACCCTAATGTTGAGGTTAAACAAGCAATCATAATGCATAATAAAAAATAGTATTTGTTGAAATCTTACAATGATTAAGTAAATGATTAACTTAACTATTACTGGAATCCGTTAAATATTTTGCAAGGAGATATAACAAATATTGAACAGCAGTCACTTACAACTTTGATCTAAAAGCAAACATGCAATAAAAATTTAACATTTTATGAATTTACATGTGTTAATGGCCAAAAAATATGCTATAAAAGTGTCTTAATTGTTGGACTCCTTGAAATCTGTACGGACTCCTAAATTTCAAAAGTTAGGAGTCCTTGGACTCCTTACCAAGGACTCCTTACTCAGATTATTAGTGTCAAACACTGACAGATAGTTAAATGAATTCATGCAATAAACAAACATCTCAGCGTAATCCAGGTTTTTTTTCCTTCTTTGGGACCCGTCGAAAATCGGCCCTTTCCCCTCGGATTTTTTTTCCCCCTCAGCAGGTAAATTTTCCCCCAGACTTCATTTTTTTTCCCCTAAAAAAAAAAAAAAATTTTTTTTTTAACTTTAAATCAATATTAAGTTAACCTGATCCAGTGTAGAAAATATAATTAAATTATCTGTTGCCTTGAATTTGTTTTAAAAACAGCAAAATATGTTGAATTGATTATTTAAGACTTTCCTTATTTTCCCCAAAATCCGGTACTTCGCGTGATTTTTCCCCAAAAAATCCGGCATTTCGCACAATTTTTTTTCCCCTCAAAAAAGGCCAGGCCCTTTCGCCAAAATCAGATAAAAAACCCTGGCGTAATCCCATCTCACAATGAACCAATTTTTACAGGAAGTCAGTGTGTACTTCAATCTGATAAATATACATTAGTACAAATACATGACATTGTACTTTATTGTAAATCAATCATTCATTAAATTAGAAGTCTAAAATGAGGCATTCACTGAGACTCAATTTTTTAATTTAAATTTTCTGATACAGCAGAATTAGCATAAACAATATTATTAAATAATAATTTGATCACTACAAAAATGCTATATTAATTAAAAGGAACATTTTTTAAATATAATAATGCAAATACATGTATAAAGTCATTATGTTTAATCATGATTTAGATTTGAATGCAATAAAAGTCTGTGTAACTTGTACTACAGTTTATCACTTTTATAATATTGGTCATGTTTGAGTTAATTTTCTTACGAATCCAGTTGGGGCAGACCGGAAAACTCTCGCCCAAAGCAAGATGAAGTCCTGACTCATTGGGATAGCCTTGACTAGACACGCAAATGCAAAACATCTTCACAGTAATTGATTCAAATGAATAAATGAGCTTATCTGCACAGATTCACCATGCTAAATTCACCAAGTGTACATACCTAACTAAGGCTATCTGTCACCCTATCACAAAAACATTAAGACTTCATCTTTACTGTTCAAAAACACAAAAAACAGGACACACTAAATGTTTTCAAAACAACCCTATAATATATTGTTGATATATATGTTGTATAATACAAGTCACAATATTATACATTTATTCCTAGCATTCTGTGATGAACAAATTATTGCTTGAAAGTAAAAAAATAAATATTAATAATAAATTAATTGTCAACAATTCTTTGACATCAAATGAATGACCTTACCAAAACGGACTCAAAAACACTCCTGAGTGTGCTAAATGTATGAGTATTTGTAAAAGTCATGACATGATCACTGTGTGTACATGTAAGTTGGGATAATAAGTGAGAATGTAAACATCTACATTTAGGCCAGGCACTTGACCCACAAATTCTTTAGTAAATCTGAACCGTAATTTTATAAGTACAAAAGGGGACATAAACGTAATAAAAAGCTGGTCATATAAATTGGTTTTGGACAATGAATGCTTATTTCCAATGTTCAAATATGTATAGTTTTATTTCCATTTTCTATATCTGTAGTCGACATACACATGTAGAGATATGGAGTATTGCATAAAAAGTTAACTTAAATTTTAAAGTACAAAAAGGGGCATAATTCTGCTAAATTCCTTATCAGAGTTATGGAATTCGGTCAAAGACTTTACACAATGACCCCATACATATGTACAGCATTTTTTTTTCATTCTTTCTAAAGTAAAAGGTACTTTCCCAATGGAGGACAAACTATAAACAAGAGCACCGCCTTGCGGGTGCAGACCGCTCATCTATTTTCTTTTTAAAGGTGAAGAGACTCTCATTTTCAATCACAAAGGAGGGAGGGGTGGAGTGAAGAGGGGTGTATAGTGTGGGGTGTGGACATTTATTACATTATCTTCCAAAAATGCTGGAAAAGAATGCAAAAAAAAAAAAAAAAAAATCGGGGTGGGGGGGGGGGGTTGGGGGTGGGTGGGTTGGGGGGGGGGGATTCTTGGGTGCAATGGTTGGACGGTATTTCAAACATAAATTAATAAAAATAAATATTTGTGTTTTTTAACAGTTTCATAAAAAAATATAAAATTGGAGGGGTGGGGTGGGGGGGGGGGGGGTATAGTGTGAGGGTGTGGTGGTCATTTGTGAGATGATCTTAAAAATAAAAAAAAATAAAAAAATAAGGGGGGATTCGAGGGGGGTGGGGGGGGGGATTTTTGGGTGCGATGGTTGAACGGTATTTCAAACATAAAATAATAAAAATAAATATTTGTGTTTTTTAACCGTTTCAAAAAAAACAATTGGGGGGGGGGGGCGGGGTGGGGGGGGGTATAGTGTGAGGGTGTGGTGGTCATTTGTGAGATGATTTAAAAAAAAAAAAAATAGGGGGAGAGGGATTCGGGGGGGGGAGGGCACGGGGGATGGTTTGGGTGGAGTCTATTGTGGTATGTCAGGAGATTTAAGCTTTACTTAATCTGAAATTATCAATTGTGCAGGTATAAAAGCATTGGTTCTTTTGCACATATAAAAATATTAATTGGTCACACAAGTATGCTAGAAATGTCTCAAACCACCACACGTAAGACATGATATGTCCCGCCGAGGATACTCTCCCCAATTGGAGCTATTTCATCTCACTTCGATCCCTAAGGAAATTTGAACCTTGGTTCCCAATATGGTAACCATTGTTTCGCCTGTTTCTGGCTCCAATTTTGAAAGCATTAGGACCAGGACCACGTTCATAGGTCGTCACAAGGATCAACACCCAAACTTCCAAAAGAGTTGGACAATAGCTCCACAGCATCCAGCAGCTGCTCAACCACCTGGGTTAATTTGTCGACCGCCGTGCCACTGACCACATCTGGAGTGGGTGCCTTTTTCACCTCGTGAACCCACCTCGATTCTTCTTGCTCATCCTCTTGGGGATCCATTGGAGCCACTGCGCAAGCGGACTGAAGATGGCTATATATTTTCATCCTATGGTGCATTGCATCCACCATCGATATGGGTAACTGCAGGCTTACATGCTTGCCGACCTCCTTGTCAAGCAAACCCTGAAAACACTTCGCCACTGCCTGCTTAGCGGCGTATGTGTAGGGCATATCACGAAACGCAGTGGTTGACAGCGTTAGCGCCCGATCGTCTAGGGACCTACTTCCTGATGGGCAACATGGAACCCCTCCACAGTGACGGGTAGCTCCCTGGCGCCAAAGCACTCCTGCAGCCGCTGAATAAGCTCATCGTAAGGTACCGTCCCTCTCCATTCAGTGAGCAATGCCTAAAAGTCAACCGCCTTTGTAACCCGTGAGGCACCAGCCCAGACAGTCAGCCTATCACTTCCAACCAGCCATTTATCTTGGCGTACCACTTAAGTTTTGCTTTAAAGTAGGGATGGCAAAACTATTTGAATAATCGAATAGAATATTCGATTGAATCGTCAGTATTCCAATGGCAGAGTTATCATTCGAGTATTCGCAAGTTTACTATTTCAATCGATTTTGTGTTTTTTAATTAATTACCCTCAAGTTGCTTATTAATTATAACAACAATTACAACTAATTGTCAACCGAAATCAAAAGGGATTAACATGTTTGATAAGACGCTTGTCGTGTCAAACTGATAAAGTGCTCATATCAGCTTCAATTGTGCAATATACACACCCAAAGAAAGGGCGTCAACTTGTTTGTCAATTTGCTGCCAATTAGGGCCTTAAAATGACTAGCGAACAATTATAGTGAAAATGATGTGATCACAGTTTGAACAGTCATTAAATGTTTTAAGTAGTCAAAGTTGACAAATGATATAAATGTGGGTTTAAACAAAAAACATGCAGTCATTGCTAAAATTATTTGCGATGAATTTTGCATTACCCTTTGAAATGATACTTTTTATACACACAGACATGTTATCCCCATTATTAAATTTATGGAAAATTCAAATGTAAATGATTACAATTCTATGACTTGTTATGTCCCCCACTATAATAGTGGGGGACATATTGTTTTTGCCCTGTCTGTCTGTTGGTCTGTTGGTCCGTTGGTCTGTTGGTCTGTTTGCGCCAACTTAAACATTTTGTAATAACTTTTGCTATATTGAAGATAGCAACTTCATATTTGGCATGCATGTGTATCTCATGAAGCTGCACATTTTGAGTGGTGAAAGGTCAAGGTCATCCTTCAAGGTCAGAGGTCAAATATATGTGGCCAAAATCGCTCATTTTATGAATACTTTTGCAATATTGAAGATAGCAACTTGATATTTGGCATGCATGTGTATCTCATGGAGCTGCACATTTTGAGTGGTGAAAGGTCAAGGTCATCCTTCAAGGTCAGAGGTCAGATATATGTGGCCCAAATCGCTTATTTTATAAATACTTTTGCAATATCGAAGATAGCAACTTAATATATGGCATGCATGTGTATCTCAAGGAGCTGCACATTTCGAGTGGTGAAAGGTCAAGGTCAAGGTCATCCTTCAAGGTCAAACATCATATAGGGGGACATTGTGTTTCACAAACACATCTTGTTTTTATCCTTTTATTTGTGTCCCATTTGAGTGTCAGTCATATATTCAGTTCGCACCGATAAGATTACTCTATATCAAAGATAAAAAAAGCAACAACCTTCTAAGTAATCGGCAAATGGTTATTACCAGGGACTTATACAAACAATTTGGATACGTCCCTGTTATACATTGCTGAAAACAGAAGGTTATACATTCCAACTGTTTAATGCGAATTTTAGAATATTCTATTGAATGGATGTGCGAGTATTCGAATGCCGATATAGGTATTCGATGCCATCGCTACTTTAAATACAAACCAATTGCTCCTCACATCATATAGCCCGCTATTTGGCAGCCTTGTCAGGACATCCCGATCCCACTGGGTAGGGGTGTTACTCAGAACAGGTAGATTGTTGGGACAGGGTGGGGGTGCGTCGCCTCCATGGGAGTTTCACTGGATATCGGCTGCACTTCTTGACCGTCAACCGTGCTCTGGTGCGTACCTGACAAATGGGCCGTGGAAGGGGCCTCTAGCGACTTGAGCGAGACGAGGACGCTTGATGCGACATCAGCAACATCAAACAGTATCAGCATGCCTGTTACCACCACATGGTCCGGCTGCAACAACAGACGCTTGGGGAACAAAGGCTTTACAAACTGCTATCATAGCTGGTCAACTCCTGCTGGCTGTTTCCAGTGGGATTCCGATAACTAGACACCTCACAGCTGTTTACTGCGGTGCTATCAAAGCTGAACAACTCCTGCTGGCTGTTACCAATGGGATTCCGATAACTAGACACCTAACGGCTGTTTACTGTGGTGCTATCATAGCTGGACAACTCCTGCTGGCTGTAACAAGTGGGATTCTGATAACTAGACATCTCACGGTTAGTAACCGCGGTGCTATCATAGCTGGACAACTGCTGTTGGCTGTTACCAGTGTGATTCCGATAAATAGACACCTCACGGTTGGTTACCACGGTGCTACCATAGCTGGAAAACTCCTGCTGGCTGTTACCAGGGGGATTCTAACAACTAGATACCTCACGGTTGGTTTCCGCAGTGCTACCATAGCTGGACAACTCCTGCTGGATGTTACCAGTGGGATTCTGATATCTAGACACCTCTCCTTTGAATACTGCGGTGCTTCCATAGCTAGACAAATACTGCTGGCTGTTACCAGAGGATTCAGATAACCAGACACCTCTCGGGTGGTTGCCGTGGTGCTTCCATAGCTGGACAACTCCTGCTGGCTGTTGCCGGGGGGATTCCAATAACTAGACACGTCACGGTTGGTTACTGCGGTGCTATCAACCGGAACCACGTGGCCGGTGGTCGGGATGACCTCACCACTCGTGTCCATTTTGCTGACTTCCTGATCAGCAGCCGTCATGGGGCCTACTGCACGTGTTTTCTGGTTGGCCTTATGGTTGTCTAAAGGTGTATTTGATAATTATCTATTGTTACCCCACCAGTAACTCAAATCTGTCATATTTTAGCATGGCAATATTATACAGAATGATACTGACGTTAATGTATGAATAATACTAACAATTATTCACCAGTATGTTTTAATGGATAACAATAAACTAGAATACAATCATGAATTTGCATAAGTGCTGTTGATTTGTATCTACAGACCTGTCAACTATACTTGTTGTTATAGTTGTCAACTATACTTATTGACAAGAACAATGTCTTGTTATATAAATGCTACATACATTAGACATTATTATTCTAATTTGAATAATGCTTTAAACATTGTTCAGAAATGAGTTTTATTGTTATTTCTTAATTATTGTTTAACTTGATCAGGTATGTCTGACATAGTCAAAAAATATAGGTTTTAGTTCTTACAGAATCTCTGAGAACTACATCAGTTAATAAGTATATAATATTAAAATGGAGTAATAAATGTTATATTTTCTGACATTAACAAAAAATGAAAAATTATTTTACAAAAGATTTGCCGGCTGTCAGTTACTATTGTTATTTTATCAGTTTAAGTTCTATCTAATGTGTGCACTGAATTATTGAAATTACTGGAAACTTCTGATTTTATAATACAAAATGAAGCAAATCATGAAATATTTAAGATATGAAATGTTTTTGCCTATCTATTAAGATAATAAGGTTAATGATAATCAATTTGCAGTATTTTCCATGTTTATGTACTTGGATCAGGGAATTTTATAAAAATATTGACAATACCATTCAACTTTGTTAAATTTATCACACCAAATGCCAAATATATGCAAATATGCAAATTTTTAGAGTAACATGTGTTGAAAAAGTAAAAAAATAAAAAAAATCCCTTTTTAAGAATGTTAATGTTATTTCTAGAACCCTTACTTTTGTATTGCAGAGAAAAAAAGTATTGCTTACAATTAATATTTCCTGCAATACTGTAGTAACTTGACTTACTACAGTATTGCAGGGAATTCAAAATCCCGAACATGTCCAATTTCAGCGCAAGAGTGTAGTAAGTCAATTAATTCTACAAAGTTATTTTATTTTTTAAGATATATGTTTTTTATTATGTGAAATATGTCTGTTTCTCCATTCTGTAATAAAATGTGAAGTATTTTGTTGTTAACAATAAGAATGGAGAAAATGTGATGTTTTTTGCTTCTCCTGTAAAATTTCAAAAAAGACAGTTAAGACAGTCTTGCGGGCAGCCCTCGAGGTAAGAGTAGTTTTGTCAAAGTATCAATCAAATCTAATCATAAATAAAGAAGTTATGGCAATTTTAGCAAAATTGAATAATTTTACCTTGAGAGTCAAGGTCATTCAAAGGTCAAGGTAAAATTCAACTTGCCAGGTACAGTAACCTCATGATAGCGTGAAAGTATTTGAAGTTTGAAAGCAATAGCCTTGATACTTTAGTAGTAAAGTGGATCGAAACACAAAATTTAACCATATATTCAAAGTTACTAAGTCAAAAAAGGGCCATAATTCCATAAAAATGACAACCAGAGTTATGTAACTTGTCCTTTTACTGTACCCTTATGATAGTTTGCGAGTGTTCCAAGTATGAAAGCAATATCTATGATACTTTAAGGATAAAGTGGACCAAAACATAAAACTTAACCAAATTTTCAATTTTCTAAGTATAAAGGGCCTATAATTAAAGTGGACCTAAACACAAAACTTTACCAAATTTTCAATTTATTAAGTATAAAAAGGGCACATAATTCTGTCAAAATGCCAGTCAGACAGAGCTCCAGATAAGGTTTTGTGAAATTCTTAAATTACTACCAGATTTTCAAAAAGAATTCTCAACTCTGAAATTTTATTTTTAACGTTACTACTAAGTTTTGGAAAATAATACTTATTTTTTCTTAATGACCTAAAAATAAATAATAATGGTTATTTTTAGGGATGGCATCGAATACCAATATCGGTATTCGAATGTTCGCAAATTCATTCAATCGAATATTCGAATATTCGCATAAAACGGCTGGATTGATTTTACCTTGTTATGTGTTAATTTCCATTGGTTTGTATGTTATATCCGTTTGCTAAATACGAGGCTGTTTATTAACGTTGCTATCGAATAATTGTATCGCTGTCGACTAATACTATGACCGATACTGTGATCGGGAACAAATAGAATGAAAAACATTGTGTCATAGAATTTTTTTTTTTATGATTCCACAGATTTGTGGTGTACGGAAGAAACCCCTTCCGGAAGAAACCCCTTCGCTAAAAACGGCAGGGCGGAAGAAACCCCCTTTCATAGTTTGCATACGCGGAAGAAACCCCCTCGCTAGTTTTGCATAGGCGGAAGAAACCCCCTCGCTAGTTTTGCATAGGCGGAAAAAAAAAACTTCCATAGCGGTACAAACCCCCTTCCAGACGATTTAGTTACATTCAAACGCACGGTAATTGTATACAGAAATTCACTTTCATTTTCAGAAAGTTCCCGGGAAGCATGATTCAATTTTTTTTTTAAAGACGAATGCTTCGGTTATTATAAATATGTACGAAATATCTTCCTCACTAACGGCTCTGGGCGCTAATTTTGTGTTTTTGTTATTTTTATCAATCTAGTACAAGTTAACGCATATAAAATGGTATAATCTCACTGAACGATTGCAAGACAAATTCACACGAGCATCTCATCATTAACAACTTGTAAACATACGGCCGGTACACCTCTTTACTCAGCACATAACAGTTAGGAAAAAGATTTTCGCACCTTCATTTAATTATATAAAAGGTCCTTTAATGCACCGGCTATTGTAGATAATGATGAGAAGTTGTGTCATGATCGGCGCCTTTGCGGCTCGTGTGAAGTTATGTACAGTTTTTTTAAATACATTAGCATTCGGCTATAATTGTGTGATTCTAGGGAATGATTTGATCTTTGTAAATAAATGTAAATATATGCCTGTTTATCGTTAATAAATGTTTGTCTTTTTTCAACAACAAATTGTTTATTGCTTTTTAATATAATATATGCTTGTTTGAGATCTTTGTAAATAGATGTAAATATATGCCTGTTTTATCATTAAATGCGTGTCCTTTTTTGCAACGACAATTTGTTTAATGTTTTCTAGTATATGCTTGCTTGATCTTTGTAAATAAATGTTAATATATTTCATTCTATTTTTGTCTATTTTATCCTTCAATAATAATTCTTTCACCCATTCATACATTATTCGTTTTATTACCATCTTCATTAATTCTTCACAGCTTGTGTGAACAAATGGCAGGTACATTCCTTTAATCAGATTTTCGCACCTTCATTCAATTATCACGATAACGATATTTGAGTTTCACAGTTTGAATATTTAGTGTGTATCATTAACAACTTCATTAACAACTTGTGAACAAACGGCCGGTACATTTCTTTACTGTAAATCCGAAACACACTCCCTAAGTTGGTGTTAACGCGTTTTTAATACGAAACACACTTCCGAGTGTAAATGTTACCGCAACATTGAAATATTTTTGCATTGTAAATTCTATTTTGTGTTGACTCTTTTTCTCAATAAAAAGGGCGCGAAAATTATGCAGCATAGAAAGCGTGGGTGTATTGAGCGTTGTAACAAGCACACAACTAGTCAGGGGATTGATGTATGTTCGGAGAGAATATTTCGTCAAGTCTATAAATAGTCACTGATGCCGAAATTTATTTGATACAAGAGAAACAAGAGCAACGCCTTGCGGGTGCAGACCGCTCATCTATTTTCTTTTTAAAGGTGAAGGGACTCTCATTTTCAATCACAAAGGAGGAGGGAAGAGGGGTGTATAGTGTGGGTGTGTGGACATATTACATTATTTTCCAAAAATGCGAAAAATATATAAAATTCGCGGGGGGGGGGGGGGGGGGGGGGGGAGGTGCGATGGTTGAACGGTATTTCAAATATAAAATAATAAAAATAAATATTTGTGTTTTTAACCGTTTCAAAAAAAATAAAAAAATAAAATTAGGGGGGGGGGGGGTGGGGTGGGGTATAGTGTGAGGGTGTGTGGTGGTCATTTGTGAGATGATCTTAAAAAAAAAAAAAAAAAAAATTAGGAGGGGGATTCGGGTGGGGGGAGGGGAGGGGGGTAAGGGAGATTCTTGGGTGCGATGGTTGGACGGTATTTCAAACATAAAATAATAAAAACAATATTGGGTTTTTTTAACCGTTTAAAAAAAAATTGGGGGGGGGGTGGGGTGGGGGGGGTATAGTGTGAGGGTGTGGTGGTCATTTGTGAGATGATAAAAAAAAAATAGGAGGGGGGGGGATTCGAGGGGGGGGGGAATTCGGGGAGGAGGAGGGGGTAAGGGCATGGGGGATGGTTTGGGTGGAGTCTATAGTGGTATGTCAGGTAAGAGTAGTTTTGTCAAAGTATCAATCAAATCTAATTATAAATAAAGAAGTTATGGCAATTTTAGCAAAATTTAATAATTTGACCTCGAGAGTCAAGGTCATTCAAAGGTCAAGGTAAAATTCAACTTTCCAGGTACAGTAACCTCATGATAGCATGAAAGTATTTGAAGTTTGAAAGCAATAGCCTTGATACTTCAGAAGTAAAGTGGATCGAACCACAAAATTTAACCATATATTCAAAGTTACTAAGTAAAAAAAGGGCCATAATTCCGTAAAAATGACAACCAGAGTTATGCAACTTGTCCTTTTACTGTACCCTTATGATAGTTTGCGAGTGTTCCAAGTATGAAAGCAATATCTTTGATACTTTAGGGGTAAAGTGGACCAAAACACAAAACTTAACCAAATTTTCAATTTTCTAAGTTTAAAGGGCCCATAATTCTGTCCAAATGCCAGTCAGAGTTACATAACTTTGCCTGCACAGTCCCCTTATGATAGTTAATAAGTGTTGCAAGTATGAAAGCAATAGCTTTGATACTGTAGGAATAAAGTGGATCTAAACACAAAACTTAAACAAATTTTCAATTTTCTAAGTATAACAAGGGCACATAATTCTGTCAAAATGCCAGTCAGAGTTACATTACTTTGCCTGCACAGTCCCCTTATGATAGTTAGTAAGTGTTGCAAGTATGAAAGCAATAGCTTTGATACTTAAGGAATAAAATGGACATAAACATAAAACTTAACCAAAATTTTCAATTTTCTAAGTATAAAAAGGGCACATAATTCTGTCAAAATGCACGCCAGAGTTATCTAACTTTGCCTGCCCAGTCCCCTCATGATAGAAAGTAAGTGTACCAAGTTTGAATGCAATAGCATTGATACTTTCTAAGAAAAGTGGACCTAAACGCAAAACTTAACCGGACGCCAACGCCGACGCAGACGCCGACGCCAAGGTGATGACAATAGCTCATAATTTTTTTCAAAAAATAGATGAGCTAAAAATGGCAAGGTTTGTGTTAAGAAATTATTGAGAGCTTTTATCGTTAATGTTAACCAGAAAGTGCTTTAAAAATGTTATAAACGGGATTATCGGGAAATGAATATAAACTTGAAAAGTAGCAAGGATGCAGTAATAGTGTCGGGTTGAAACGGATGTATTGGGGAATCGTTCGAGTCAGGATTTTACTACCTCTGCGGGAAAGACTTAACACTTAGGAAGGGGGTTTATTCCGCCTCTCTGAAAACACGAAGGGGGTTTATTCCGCCTGTCTGAAAACTCGAAGGGGGTTTGTTCCGCCTATGCAAAACTAGCGAGGGGGTTTCTTCTGCGTATGCAAAATGTGAAAGGGGGTTTCTTCCGCTATGCCGTTTTTAGGGAAGGGGGTTTCTTCCGAAGGGGGTTTATTCCGGTAATCCAGATTTGTAGCAGACCGCGCATATGTAAAACTAAGTTTAGTTTACACACATTACACATTGCGGTCTTCTTATCCACAGACCGTGTAAAGTATTCCATACTGCAGAAGGGGCTGGTGGCATTTTCAGATTTGAATTATGATTCCTTGATGATTGTTAAATTTATATCATCTGTTACTTTTGAGTGATTCACATATTTAAATGTCTGTTCAAACTGTGATCACAAAAACTAAATTATTATTCGCAAGTAAATTGAAGCCTTTAATTGGTACCTAATTGACAAACAACAGTTCGGGCCCTTTCTTATAGTAAGTATATTGCATTGCGCGATTTGAGTAATTCACACATTTTAATGGCTGTACATACTGTGATCACAAAACTTAATTATTATTCGCCAGTCAATTGAAACCGTTAATTGGCACCCCATTGGCAAACAACAGTCGGGGCCTTTCTTAGAGCGTGTATATTGCATTGCGCAATCAACACTGATACGGGCCGCGTTATCAGTTTGACACGAAGAACATCACGTCAAACATGTTACTCCCAAGTGATGTCGGTTGCTTTTTAGTACGCGGTTGGCAGGTCATTAAATATTGGTGAAATTACGTTTGGAAAAAAATGCGAATATGCGAATATCATTTTTATTATTCGAATGCTGACCACTCAATGAAATATTCGATTATTAGAATAATTTTGCCATCCCTAGTTATTTTCATGCAAAAAAATTCAAAATAAACATACTAGCAACTTTATTTATACGAGTTCAACAGTGTCTTTTCAGTATTATACAATTTTATTTTTCAAATACCTTCATATGCCCAAACTGTGCTTAGATTGCATGCCTTAGATGAATTTTTACATATTTTACAATTAAAACGGGTCTCCCTTTCAATCTTTTCAACGATTAGCCATGGGACTTGTCCCTTCCACTCGTTCAATGTTTTTTTTGTGTTTAAGTTTGGACCCGTCGTGTCGCGTTTTTGTTTAGCTTTTCTGACTGTGTCGGCAACTGAACATACAACATCGTATAAGATCTTTTCTATAATGTCTTTCTAAACATTTAACTTTGGCTCACTTTGCGTACAATATGTTAAAAGCGTGTTTTTGGACGCTTTGCAGTTTTTTAGGGACGCTCTCTGGACGCCGCCATTGTTTTTTGACAGATAGACTGCATACGCCGCTTTTATTGGAAAAAATGCGCTTTGTTAAACAAACCCGATAACCATTCTATATAAGCACCGCAAAGATCTTTAATACGCGAAAAAAACTCAATAAAAATCTATACGAACCGATGTAAAAATAATATTCGTAACTTGATTTTGTAATTCTTAATGGTACGACAAGATTTAAAATAAATACCTAACGGACTTGAAAATAATTCGTAATTACGAAAATACGACCCTTATCTGGAGCTCTGAGTCAGAGTTACATAACTTTGCCTGCACAGTCCCCTTATGATAGTTAGTAAGTGTTGCAAGTATGAAAGCAATAGCTTTGATACTAAAGGAATAAAATGGACCTAAACACAAAACTTAACCAAAATTTTCAATTTTCTAAGTATAAAAAGGGCACATAATTCTGTCAAAATGCACGCCAGAGTTATCTAACTTTGCCTGCCCAGTCCCCTCATGATAGTAAGTAAGTGTACCAAGTTTGAATGCAATAGCATTGATACTTTCTGAGAAAAGTGGACCTAAACGCAAAACTTAACCGGACGCCAACGCCGACGCCAAGGTGATGACAATAGCTCATAATTTTTTTTCAAAAAATAGATGAGCTAAAAATTCACTTGCCTTCTGAAAATTTCTGTAAAAATCCCAAAAGGAAGGAAAACTCTGTCAATTTCGTACCATAAGTGCATTATGTGCATGTGAACAAATAAAATGAGCACTGAAGTGAAATTGAACATCTGAAGCCAAACTGCATGTTAATTAATAAATATTTGAATAGGTTTGTACAAGCAAATAAATAGACCCAATTCACAATCTAACCATTTCAGGACGCAAATTTTCCCAATTTCAGCGGTTTTCGCACTAATTTTTCAAAATTGGTACGGTACCAGTTTTTTTCCCCAATTAGGCAAAAATCGCTGATGAGTGCAATTTCAATTAAATAATTTTATTTATAACAGTAAATTGTGGAGATGTTACACTTTGACCTGACTTTAATCAACCTCCAAAATTAGGGCACAATTCTGCTTAACTTGTAGGGCAGAGTTATGGAACTTGATGTGTGGTCTCTACCTGATGTAGAAACAGCGATATGGAAATGCTGCAGGTTTACCTTAACCTATTTTCTAAGTACAAAAAACGGGCATTATTATGCCAATTTGCAGGCTTGCATTGGAAAAAATCTGCCGGTCATTCGGACAGGCATTTCAGAAAATGTGCCGGTCTGTAAAAAATTTTGCCGGACCGAAAAAAACAACATAAACAAGAAATGTGTGCACAGGACACGGATGCCCCCAACTGTAACTTTGTCAAAATTTGTGTGCATATGGAAAGGCCTTGTACATATACACATGCATGCCAAATATGAAATTGCTATCTGAAGCGACATAGAAGTTATGAGCATTTTTCGAAATCTAAACGCAAAGTGTGACAGACAGACGAACGGACAGTCCGATCACTATATGCCCTCCTTCGGGGGCATAAAAATGTCAAAATAAATCAGAAAGCCACATAAACTAGAGAGCGGACAACATGCTTAATCCTTGAAATGCACTAAGTGACCCCGTGACCTAGTTTTTGACCCGGCATGACCCATATTCGAACTTGACCTAGATATTGTCTTGATACAACTTCTTACCAAGATTAGTAAAGATCAGATGAAAAGTTTTTTAATAAACGACTTCAATTAGAGAGCGGACACCATGCTAAATCCTTGAAATGCACTAAGTGACCCCGTGACCTAGTTTTTGACCCGGCATGACCCATATTCAAACTTGACCTAGATATTGTCTGGATACAACTTCTGACCAAGTTTGGTAAAGATCGGATGAAAACTATTTGAATTAGAGAGCGGACACAAAGTGTGACCGACCGACGGACAGTGCGAAAACTATATACCCCCTTTTCTTCGAAATGGGGGCATAAAAACGACATATTGGATGATGACGAAATATGTAACAGCTAGGGCATCGAATTGGTCAAACTATATTTAACTGACCAATGATATCCATTCAGGCATTATAACAACATAAACTAAAGTATGAACAAGGATCGAAAATAAAATTGCGGTTAACGGACGCTAACTTGTACAATGTAAAATGATAACTTTTTTGGAGACCTATGATGAGTGCATGTTACATTTGTATAAAGATATCACAAGAACATTGGTTATATTGAATAAAAAACATTTTTAAAGCCATGCTTCATAAAGAAATTCATATTTTAATGTCCTTATTTACTCGGAAAATATGTCAAAGCTATCAAGATCTTTTTTGTTAGAACGCAGATGCCGATTTTGCTACTGAGTTTGAAGTAGGTGTTGTGTAACCAGTTGGATTTGGTAATTGTACGTAACAAACTTATTGCAAACATCAAAACAATGAGCGATTTCATTTTCATGATGTAATTGTTGTAAGCGGTTTCCTCTTCGAATTTTAAACTTTGAAAAAAAAAGGTTTGTTTGCATTTATTTCACATTTTGCCGGTCGCCAGGACCGACATTCTTGTTAAACCTGCCGGACCAAATGGAAATCTGCCGGTCAGGACCGGCGGACCGGCAATTTCGCCAAGCCTGATTTGCAGAGTTATGGTCATTATGGAACTTGGACATGGACCTCACACAATGACCTAAGCACATGTGCTAAGTGAAGATGGAAGAGAAATGGCATTATTGTTAACCTTAGCCAATTTTCTTAGGAGAAAATAGGCATAATTCTGATTAATTGCAGGCCATACATTTGTAGTTATATAACTTGGTCAGCCATACCACACTATGACCCCATGTAGTAGTGCATGACATTTCAAATGAATACCTGTAGTAAAAACAGTGACATGGAGAAAGCTCACGATGTTTACCTTGACCACAGTATTACGCAAACAGCGCAGTTTGAGTAAGACGTATAGCTAGGACTATTTGGTGGAATGAAAATTAAAAAAATAAATTTCACCATTTTCAATTTCAATTTAGTCTGCTGCTGTTAAAATTAAGGCCAAAAACAGGTGAAATAAAGATAAATCTGTAGGAAAACACCCTAGCCAAGTTATGTCTACTATATGTCAGCCAGATCATTGTGATAATTTAAATCAAAACCACAACTTCATGTAATACACTTTCCCGCATGGTTCTATGATTTATCTGCCATTCAATACTTTTTTTTAAGTTTTCATGCACATTAAAGAGGCCTTTTACTGGTGTTTCTACGGGTCCTTTAAATGTACACATTCCAGAAGCGAAAAGGTAAAAAAAATCAACTTTGAACTTTTTTCCCCAAATTTCAAAAACAAATCCTGAAATAACTTTTTTCCCAAAATGACCAGTAAAAGGCCTGCCAGTATTTAAAACTGTTAAATGCCATGTCATAAATTTTAACCTATCAATTTAGAGAAGGTTAAGAATACTACTGCCATATTATGACAACAAAAGAATAACTGGATCTATATATACATGTACCTGAAGAGCATCAAGTTCATGTACTATAATAATAGTTATTTAACATTAAAAAACAACTTTAAGTTAAAAAGTCAAACTATACAAACCAATAATGTAAAGTGGTTTTCTCTTCCGTTACAACACAGTGCAGTAAGATTTCTTCTTCTTCACAGGGCTAGTGTTCATTTCACGTACAATTTCTATAAACACCTCATTCACATTGTTCGTGCTCTTGGCTGATGTCTCCATGAACGGACAGGCCCATATTTGGGATAGGGCCACGCCCTCTTCTACAGTTACCTCCCTTTGATGTTCAAGATCACACTTATTACCCACAAGTATCATCGGTATCTTGTCCACACCTTTGACCCGGATGATTTGTTCCTTCATCGTCTTAATATCCTGGAAGGTTTGAAAGCTAGTGATACTATACACTATAAGGAATCCCTGGCCGTTTTTTATATACAGATCTCTCATGGATGCGAACTGTTCTGTCCCTGCCGTGTCGAGTATTTCTAGAACAGACGGTGCATCGTCCACTTCTATTTCTTTCCTGTAAAAGTCTTCTATAGTTGGGTCATATTTTTCCATGAAATTCCCCGAGACAAATTTCACCGTCAGTGCTGATTTGCCTACTCCCCCACTTCCCAAAACCACCACTTTATATTCTCGCATGTTCTCAACTTGAACGAATTTCCTTCCTAAAAAGCTGTTCTTAATTATGTGGTGTTTGTAATGAGCTCTTTCAACTGCACATCTGGATGCCTTTGTAGCTAGTCATTCTGAAAAGAAGTATAGAAACTGAATTAAAATCAGACAAAACAGACAGCTTTATAAAGCCATGATAAAAAAATACTTGAGATCTCAATGTAACTATGTCTTAATGTAATTTGTATGTAGCATTATTAGATTAAATATATTTCCAAAATAATAATCAAATTAAGAAATACACCTGTTTCAGTTAATTAAACTGACCATGCAAATAAAGATATACATTAATTATTATTACATTAATACATTATCAATGTGCAGTGGTAGGAACCTATTCAGGTCATGTATGTAATTATTGACAAATTGTATTACATATAAATTACAGAACATTCTTAAAGTGATATTATGCGCATTTTTCACTATGAATTGAGCTGAAAATAATTAACAGGTCAAGAGTTACTTAAAATGTGGTAACTGTCCAATTATCTACATGTACAACTCATCTTGCTACCAGTAGTTTATAAAAAATATTATATTTAATATTTTACATGACTGTACAGTCCTCTAAGCCGAAATGATCCGTAAAACAAAATTGTGTCTTTGTGTTGTATGAACGAATCTGCGCTAAAACTCAATTTAGATTCACATCGTACATCGAATCATTAATGTCGTCGGTTGCCAAAACAAAAGTACGGTTGATATTCAAATGCATTATTTTTCTGAGGCTGCATTAACAAATATAAGTGTATATGAAGTAAAAACACCAAAAATAAACAACAAATGCGATTAACACCTATTAACACAGTATATATCAGCATATACTGTTAGTAGAGCTGTAACGATTCGGTTCGATGCATCAAAAAAACGGTTCAACACCACCGATTCGATTTCGATACCTATACGGCAAATTTCGATTCGATTCACTGTTATCCCGATTGATCCGCATTTTAAACCTTACTTTCCAAATCCGTTGTCTAAACGTTCTTGCCATTTGTAATACGTCTTGAGATTGGTCAATAGCCAATATGGCATCCAATGAATGAATGATTAACATGCTGAGCATTACATCAGCCGGTACAATGGCTTCTTCAAACAGGCTGAAAGACGCACCGTCAAAATTTAAATCAAAAGTATGGGAACATTTCGGATTTCGCGAAGGTTCTGATGCAAAGGCAACTTGCAAAACATGTTTTTTTACGTAAGTTACCCTAAATCTGGAAGCACTACAAATCGGAGGCAACATTTAAAGAGAAAACACTCGGTTGATATTTCAGATGTGATTTGTATCACCTACATTTTGATAACAGAAAGTACCTGTTACTAAATGATAACCATGTGATTTTTTGATCTCATTTTTTCCCTCAAATACATATGGTTTCTTTACTAAATTGTGTGCATTCGGTTAAAAAGTCAACTAGAAGTTGTTTATATACTTACATGTTTTTTTTATATTTTGTTAAACACATGTGATACATTGTGAATTTAATGTTAAATTAACCAAACATGAAATAGTTTGCAAAATAAGCAGCAAATAGTTTAATTTGAATCGAATCGGACCATTTGGTATCGAAATCGAATCGAATCGAATGATGGGTGAATCGTTACAGCTCTAACTGTAAGCTGCGCATAAGATCACTTTAAATAACAAAAACATCCAATCACATGAATTGAATGACTGAAATTGCTTATTTGCATAAAAGCAAACCTGGAAAATTTCGGTAAACACTTAAAAGTATAAATCTTTGAAAACTTTTAAGTAAAATTATGTTTCATTAATATTAAACTTATTTGAAAATTATGCTAGAATATTTTGAGTAAAAACAATTATTAATCAGTGAATTATGATGCAAAATGTTTCAATTAATATAATAATTTTAATAAAAAAACATAATTCATCCTGACTTGATGACCCAATTACAATACAAAACGCTGTCAAATCATTAAAAGGACAACAAAGATATGGCATTGATACTCTTGATAACAAGTTAAAATTCATTGAAAGAGTTGATATATTGTAAATGCATTTAAGTGAGTTATTAAACTATATTTAGAATTTTGATTATTATCCTGAAAAATGAACTGAGGGTATAATTATACCTTTATGTAACAAGAAACTGTCGGAGACGGGTGTTGCTCCCCTAAGTTTTTTTTTGTCACAATATTGCACTATATATTCAGATAAAAGGAAACGTCTTGAGGGGCATAACTTTGGACAAAATAATACGATGGATGGTTTAGCAACTTAAAAATTTCAAAGGGCCATAACTCTCTAAATTTATCATCAAACCAGAACCCACAAATAACATGCGCATCTCCTCAAGGTAGTTAAGCCTCCCATAAAGCTTCATTGAATTCCAGTCAGTAGTTGGGGAGAAATAGCCCGGACAAGAATTGCACTATATGTACAGTTAATAGAAAATTTCAAAGGGCCATAACTCTGTGACAAATCATCCGACCATAACCCGCTGATAATATGCACATCTCCTGTTGGTAGTGAAGCTTCCCATAAAGTTTCATTGAATAGTTAGTTTAAACGTATTTATTGCATCAATTGCATGGGATTGGATTACAAGTTTTTGCAACATTATCTGGATCCTCTCCCAGATAATTATATAACATAATTTACTAAAATACATTATTCATAGTTCAACAACATAATCAGTTAGTTTAACATAATTATACACAGATAAATAGACATGAAAGTAGGTTAACAATTGTAAAGTTATTGAGAATAGTTATCTCCCGTTGTATGCATGTCATTGACAATTTTATACAAAATTTAAAACCTTTTTGAGCCCGCTATGAATGACTGTACTGTTCTGAACACCTTTTCATTAAAATCCAAAGACATGTTGGGGTCCCCACATAGCAACAATTTAACATTAAGGTTATGGTTCAATTTGCTTATAGTTAGTCCTCTTATGTGTGCGAAGTTTAAACATTCAAAAAAGTAATGCCGCGCATTTTCACAAGGAGCTCCGCAAGAACAAGATTGATCAGCGATTAGATTTGATCTATAAAGATCGTAGCTAAAACTACTACACAGATTTCTAAGTCTTGTGTGAGCAATGTTTACTTTTCTTTTGCCTATATTATAGTATTTTGGGCACACAAGTGGCTGTGGGGTTATCGCTGATCTGAAAGAAGATATTGTAGGTTTTTCTCTTGTGTCTATATTAAGGTCATTCCACAATTTTAATGTAGATGGAAAATACGATATACTGTATGAAGTTAATCGTGATTGGGGCATAGAGTAATTTCCTTGATTTCTTAGATTGTAATGTGATATACTACATGTTGTGGAAGTAGATTTGATAAATAAGAGGGTGTTAAATGAGCGTGAATTTTATAAAATGTTACTAGTTTTTTTCTTTGTCTCCTCGAGGCTAAGGGTTCAAGACCAGATTCTTTATATAAGTTCTCTTTACTACAGAAGAGGGGTAACCCACATGCAATTCTAGCAACTTCCAATTGTAAATGTTCCAGCCTATTGCTTTCATATTCAGTACAACCGTCCCAAACTTCACTAGCATACTCTAAGATTGGAAGAATAAAGGTTCGATAGAGTTTAAGAATGTTACTTTTCGATAATATATACTTAAGTTTTCGAAGAACATTTATTTTCTTTTAACAGGAATCAAAAACATTATTTACATGGTCAGACCATTTGGCATTTGAACTTAATGTAACCCCAAGATGTTTATGGGTGTTTGATGATGATAACACGGTATTTTGAAATTGCAGTTTTAACGCTTCTCCGGATAATGTGTTTGACACAAAAATGAATTCAGTTTTATTTGGATTAAAAGACACAAGCCATTTCCTGGACCAACAGTCAAGCTTTTCAAGGTCAGAGTTAATAATTGCGGTTATTTCGGAAATATCTTTAGAAGCATACGCAAGAGAAGTGTCATCAGCAAACAGTCTAGTAAGTCACTATCCAGATTTTCAGATATATCATTAATATAGATTAAGAATAAAAGAGGACCAAGGACAGAACCCTGGGGTACTCCAGCTTTAATAGGCTTACTGTCAGAGATGGTATCTTTGATAAGAACTTGTTGTGACCTGTTTGAGATATAATCAGTAAGCCATAATAGCAATTCATTTTTAAAGCAGGGGTGTCAATTGGCCAAAATCTAAAATCCTGAAAATAGGCTTATCATTTTGGGGCCAGAGCAAAAAGGGTTAATAATTCATGTAACTTTGTGTACTATTGTATATAACTTTGTAAACAATATGTCAAATTAAAATAATTTGTGTTTAAGATGACATTTTGTGACATAATCTTAAAATTCCAGATAAAAAATCCTCTGATTTATATCAATATCAAAATTGGTCCTTAAGGGCCAAAATCCTGATTTCAGGCATAATCCTGATTTTTGACGCCTCTGTAAAGCCATAAGCTTCAAGTTTATGAATAAGACCTCTGTGCCACACTCTATCAAATGCTTTTGAAACATCACAAAAAACAAGACAAGTGTGCTTCTTTTCATTAAGATTTTTGCATAGAGAGTCGTACATTTCTAACAGTTGATAGACGGCGCTATGACCCGGTCGAAATCCGGATTGGGAACTTTGAAATAGATCGTTAGCCAACATATAGTTATAAAAATGTTTAAATAATACTCTTTCAAATACTTTACCAACACATGAGAGTAGTGAAACAGGGCGATAATTACTGCAATCGTGTTTGTCGCCTTTCTTAAACAATGGAATTACATATGCTTTTTTCCATAGTGTTGGAAATTGACACTGATTTAAAGACATATTGAACAATATACAAAGTGGAACACATACTGTTTTGGATGTATTTTTTAACATACAATGGCTTATACCATCGCAACCAGATGCTTTCCCAAGTTTAAAATATGCAATATATCTCATTGAATTCCCATAATAAGTTGCTGAGAAATAGCTTGGACAAGAATTGCACTATATGTACAATGGAAAATTTCAAAGGGCCATAACTCTGTGAAAAATCATCCGATGAGAACCGGCTGAAAATATGCACATTTCCTCTTGGTAGTTTATCTTTTCATAAAGTTTCATTGAATTCCAGTCATTGGTTGCTGAGAAATCACCCGGACAAGAATTGCACTATATGTACAGTTAATGGAAAATTTCAAAGGGCCATAAGTCTGTGAACAAGAGGGCCATGATGACCCTGTATCGCTCCACTGTTTTTTCTTTGCGAAAAAAAACGTGCAATGCGCATGGGTTGAAATGTACTCAAGCATGTGACTTTCTCTTTCTATCCCTCGTCCCACTGGGGGTTTAAAGTTGGAAGGGTGAGCATTTTTATATATGGAAAAAGTTACTACCATGTTAACTAAACAGACTTAAAAGCCCGGGAATTGTTGCACAGGTCCTTTGCTTATAACGTAGGTACATTTATCTCTCCAAAAGATATTGTCGTTGTTTCTATGTCACATATTTTTAGATGCTGAAGATCAAATCTACGCATTTGATTTGAAACAGATTCACAAGACCCATAGGAATCAAAATGCCTTAAACCTTTACCAAACGACACATTTTGGACTTTCCCAATTTGAAAGAGGTTGCAGACGTCAATTAAATTAAAATGGAATATGAAGGAAATGATCAGGTAGGGTAGAAATCATTGTGATAAAAGGAGACATTGTTCATCAACCCACACATCCCTAAGACCAACAGGCCTGAGAATATTATGATTATCTAAAGATTATTTCTTTATATTTATAAATGTATTTAATTAAGTAATACATTTGACTTCTAAGATCAATTCATAACTTATATTAAGAAAATTATAAAATGGTCAGAAATATATATGGATTGTTGAGCAATTGACAATCATATCCACAATTCATGAGTAACGATTCACAAATGGATCAATGAATCATTAGTTATAAAAAAAAGCAGCATATTCGAAGTTAAGAACATTGCACTTCATTAATTTCAACACCTTCTCTTGGATACAAAGTTTGAGTTTACCATGCAGTATCATATATTGACTTTTCTTGAAATATTATATTCATGGAAGTTGTGTTTTTAAAATCAATAACATATTATTAAACTGGTTTAAACACAACAAAAAAGACATGAAATTAACATGTCATCCAAAATATTTTCGTCCGGTCACTTTCGACATATTTAAATAAAACCCGACATTTTTCAGTTTGTAAGAAAAACATTCATAACACATGTTCTTACTTCAATGCCTTTGTAAGCAGTCACCATCTGATCTAAAATGGCACTAAATGACAGGGTTTTATCTCATGTTTTCAAGATGTTGATGTTGTTGTTGGTAACAGCCAAACGGCCGCAGTAGTCTCCACTGGTAAACGTCATATGTTCAGTTTTGTGAGCCCCGGGGCCGGTTCAAATTTGAGCCCAGGGGAATAATTTGAACAAATTTGGTAGAGGACTATAAGATATCACTACATACCAAATTTAGTAGCCCTAGGCTCTATAATTAAGAACAAGAAGATTTTTAAAGTTTGCACACAATAGGCCTTATTTAAGCATATGTTCATTTTTGTGACCCCTGGGGCAAGGTCAAATTTGTTCCCAAGGGCATAATTTGAACAAACTAAGTAGAGAACTATTATATGTCACTACCTACCGAATTTGGTAGAAATAGGCCCAATGGTTATGGACAAGAGAATTTTTTTAGTTTGCACAAAATGGGCCCAATATAAGCATATGTTCAATTTTGTGACCCCTGGGGAACGGTCAAATTTCATCCCAGGGGCTTAATTTGAACAAACTTGGTAGAGGACTATAAGATGACATTACATACCAAATTTGGTAGCCCTATGCCATACGGTTATGGACAAGAAGATTTTTAAAGTTTGCACAAAATAGGCCTTATATAAGCAAATTTTCGATTTTTGACCCCCCAGGGCAGGGTCAAATTTGACCCCAGGGGCATAATTTGAACAAACTTGGTTGAGGACTATTAGATGTCACTACATAGCAAATTTGGTAGCCCTAGGCCCAATGGTTATGGACGTAGGATTTTTAAAGTTTTCACAAAATAGGCCTTACATAAGCAAATTTTCAATTTTTTGACCCCCCCGAGGCAGGGTCAAATCTGACCCCACGGGCATAATTTAAACAAACTTGGTAGAGGACTATAAGATGTCACTACATACCAAATTTGGTAGCCCTTGGCCCAATGGTTATGGACAGTTAGATTTTTAAAGTTTTCACAAAATAGGCCTTATATAAGCAAATGTTCAATTTTTTTACACCCCCCCCCCGGCAGGGTCAAATTTGACCCCAGGGGCATAATTTGAACAAACTTGGTAGAGGACTATAAGATGTCACTACATAGCAAATTTGGTAGCCCTAGGCCCAATGGTTATGGACAAGAAGATTTTTAAAGTTTGCATAAAATAGGCCTTATATAAGCAAATTTTCCATTTTTTAACCCCCCATGGCAGGGTCAAATTTGACCCCAGGGGCATAATTTGAACAAACTTGGTAGAGGACTATAAGATGTCACTACATACCAAATTTGGTAGCCCTAAGTCCAATGGTTATGGACAAGAAGATTTTTAAAGTTTGCACAAAATAGGCCTTATATAAGCAAATATCCAATTTTTTAACCCCCCGGGGCAGGGTCAAATTTGACCCCAGGGACATAATTTGAACAAACTTGGTAGAGGACTATAAGATGTCACTACATAGCAAATTTGGTAGCCCTACGCCCAATGGTTATGGACAAGAAGATTTTTAAAGTTTGCACAAAATAGGCCTTATATAAGCAAATTTTCCATTTTTTGACCCCCCGGGGCAGGGTCAAATTTAACCCAAGGGGCATAATTTGAACACACTTGGTAGAGGACTATAAGATGTCACTACATAGCAAATTTGGTAGCCCTAGGCCCAATGGTTATGGACAAGAAGATTTTTAAAGTTTGCATAAAATAGGCCTTATATAAGCAAATTTTCAATTTTTTAACCCCCCATGGCAGGGTCAAATTTGACCCCAGGGGCATAATTTGAACAAACTTGGTAGAGGACTATAAGATGTCACTACATACCAAATTTGGTAGCCCTAAGTCCAATGGTTATGGACAAGAAGATTTTTAAAGTTTGCACAAAATAGGCCTTATATAAGCAAATTTTCAATTTTTTAACCCCCCGGGGCAGGGTCAAATTTGACCCCAGGGACATAATTTGAACAAACTTGGTAGAGGACTATAAGATGTCACTACATAGCAAATTTGGTAGCCCTACGCCCAATGGTTATGGACAAGAAGATTTTTAAAGTTTGCACAAAATAGTCCTTATATAAGCAAATTTTCAATTTTTTGACCCCCCCCGGGGCAGGGTCAAATTTAACCAAAGGGGCATAATTTGAACACACTTGGTAGAGGACTATAAGATGTCACTACATAGCAAATTTGGTAGCCCTAGGCCCAATGGTTATGGACAAGAAGATTTTTAAAGTTTGCACAAAATAGGCCTTATATAAGCAAAATTAATGTTCAATTTTTTGACTCCCCGGGGCAGGGTCAATTTTGACCCCAGGGGCATAATTTGAACAAACTTGGTAGAGGACTATAAGATGTCACTACATACTAAATTTGGTAGCCCTAGGCCCAATGGTTATGGACAAGAAGATTTTTAAAGTTTGCACAAAATAGGCCTTATATAAGCAAATTTTCAATTTTTTGACCCCCTAGGGCAGGGTCAAATTTGACCCCAGGGGCATAATTTGAACAAATTTGAAAGAGGTTTAACACATGAACATTCCTGAGAAATTTCATCAGAAATCGACCAGTAGTTTAGGAGAAGATGTTTAAAGAAAAAGTTAACGCACGGACGCACGCATGCACGGACGCACACACAACGGACACAGGACCATGACATAAGCCCCGCTGGCCTTTGGCCAGTGGAGCTATAAATCATCCAACCAGAACCGGCTGATAATATGCACATGTCCTCTTAGTAGTGAAGCTTCCCATACTTTAGATATTTGTTTAACTTTTTCTAAATTGTTTACAACTGTTGTAAATAATCAAACTGAATCTATTTCACGGACGTTAATCACTGACCCCACCTCATTTTTGTGATGCATTATTAAATGAGCCAATGCTACTTCCGAGGTGGCGCTAAGGACGGGATGTTTTGAAATTTCACAAATAATTCTTCAGGGTGATTAGGTTTAATATGGGGTTTTTTCCAACATATTTCGCATATTTTCGATGGTGTAAGGCTTCTATAGATAAATGATGATAAAAATGCAAAAGGTTACATACAATTAATCTTAGTAATTAAAACAAATACATTACCGACAAATGTTTCCAAAAATACTAACAGTAAACATGTTTAAGTTGGTTTACATTTGAACAAAATAGTCTCTCACTGCAAATGTTCTGTACATTAGTTTCCATGGTCACAATCAACTCCATTATACAGCACAGAAAATAGAAGCTCTTTAAACTTAATTTTTTTTTTTAAATACAATTTGAACTGGAATATGGATATTATTTGAAAATTGTGTAGTGCTATGTTCATTATAACCATTTTCATATTACTCTCCAAAAATATTTGAATAGTTTAATGTGCTTTCTGGAAAGAGGAAAGAATCCATAAAACCTATAGCAATAGTTGTTTAAAAAGGCCAAGCGCACTCATTAATTAAAACTTTCATAACATGCAATGATATCATTTTTAAGTAAAATAGATATTTTTATCCCCACGTTTTTCGAAGAAAAAGTGGGGATATTGTGGTGATGTGCGTCTGTCCGTCCGTCCATCCTGGCCACCTGCTCCTCCTACACTATTAGCACTAGAACCTTGAAACTTACATACATGGTAGCTATGAGCATATGTGCGACGGTGACAGTGACAGAATTTTGATATGACCCCTGGGTCAAAAGTAATGGGGGTTGGGGCGGGGCTGGGTCAGAGATTTTCACTTATTTTTTTATGTTATTTTACATTAACTTCTTCATTTCTGCACCGATTTACTTCAAATTGATACTGAGCCTCTCTTATGACAATACGGTCAATCTCAACTATGCATGGCCCCATTACCAACCCTGGGGCGCCCCGGCCACATAGGCCACGCCCACCCAAAATTGCCTTTTACTATAATTTCTTCATTTCTACACCGATTCACTCCAAATTGATACTGAACCTCTCTTATGACAATACGGTCAATCTCAGCTATGCATGGCCCCATTACCAACCCTGGGGCGCCCCGCCCACATAGGCCACGCCCACCCAAAATTGCCTTTTACTACAATTTCTTCATTTCTACACAGATTCACTTCAAAGTGATACTGAACCTCTCTTATGACAATACAGTTTAAATCTCAACTATGCATGGCCCCATTACCAACCGTCGAGCGCCCCGCCCACATAGGCCACGCCCACCCAAAATTGCCTTTTACTATAATTTCTTCATTTCTACACCAATTCACTTCAAATTGATACTGAACCTCTTTAATGACAATACGGTCAATCTCAACTATGTATGGCCCATTTACCAACCCTGGGGCGCCCCGCCCATAAAAGGCCACACCCACCCAAAATTTTCTTTTACTATAATTTCTTCATTTCTACACCGCTTCACTTCTAATTGATACTGAACTTCTCTTATGACAATACGGTCAATCTCAACTATGCATGGCCCCATTACCAACCCTGGGGCGCACCTGGGTCAAACATGCGTCGTGGGGATACGCGTCGGCCTCTGCCACGCCATTTCTAGTTTATTTTATTTCACTTCCATTACTACGCTTGAAAATAAACACAAACACAACCAAAATAAGGAACAACAGGTATTTTACTATAACTGGATTTCAAAATCTTACTTACACTAAAATAATCCAAATTTATCCATATTCAATACATTTTATTGGTAATTTTCATTAAATTTCCACATACAGAATTTTCCCTCGTAAAGCGCGCTCCCATGTATAGCGCGCAGGCCGTTTTATTCATGCAAAAATGGATACATTTTTTTAATGACAATAAAACCACCAACTCGGACCGAAAATGGCCGCCATTTTACTATTGCGCAATCCAATAATCCTGGGCATTGGAAAGCTTAATTACCGGTAAGCATTAAAAATAGGAAGCGTCATTATGATTAGGAGCATGGGTTGCATAGCACTAATATTTCCTGACAATTTTGTAATTTTCTAGCAACAGATTAACAGTCCGCGTGCATTTCGTGTAAAACGTGAGAAAATAAGAATTCATGTACATCATGTCATTCTTCCTTGGGGAAAGCATGAGCTTTAAATTTGAATGCTGAATAAAACTTTGTGGCCCATGGGAGACAGTTGTTGAGACATGTCAGTATAAACGTAAAACTGTTAATCTATTATGTTGGCCAAGTAGGGTTATTGTTTGTCGCGTTACACAGGCGTGAATGTTATGAACAATGAATGCGCTAAAAACCTGGTCCAAACCAGAAAACACTTGAAAAGTCCCTGTTAACACCTACGGTTACCTGCAAAAATGACCAAATACCTTTACCAGTTCAAGGTAAGCTGCCAATGTAGAATTGCACAAACACAGACAAATAAATGTTCGCATACTTTATTCCAACATTTTATTTTATTGTTAATAACAAATGCGACACCGTTCATATCTGCCATTACCGACTTTTTGTTGTTTCAACAACAGCCCCTTCAGTCTGTAAGATTATAGGGTGTTGTTTTCTGTAATACAAAAATGGCGGATTTTATGATTATGTACGATTATGAAATGAATTATTCGCAATTTTATAGCAAGGAAAGCGTTGTTTCAATGTATTACACCCATCAACTTTTTAATTGAAATTTGGAGGTTAAAAACTGCGCGCTATACAAAGGAATGTACGGTAAATTACAAAGTGAAGCAGATGACTGCACTACTCTAGTAGTAACACAACTTCAAATTAATTAGTTTCACTTTCTCTTGATTTTCAGAAAATGTTGCATGGAATCATAGATGATTCTAGAAAAGAGCCATATACGCGTGTTCAGTGGGAAAACCCCAGCATTTTTCCTCTATATAAAGTTGGTACTGGAAAACGGCACCATTCCCAATGCGACCATTTTTCCCAATTACAAGATTGAAAATTCCCAATTGACGTAAAAAATTCCCAATTCATAGGAAAAAAAATTGGTGATATTTACACTTTTGCTTTGCTACCACAATCAAGTGAAGCTCAAATCAGTGATTGTTAACCATGATCTTTTCAAACAAATAGGTATTTTTTCAGTAAAGTGCAACTGCGCGTTTGAACAGTTAGACACATGTCGGATCAGTGTGGGGACTTCATATTACAAAGCGCAGTTGCACATAACTGAAAAAATACTTTTTTGTTTGAAAAGATCATGATACCTATAGAAAACTCTTACAAATGAGCGGACTCTCCACTTCATCTCATTAAAAATGATTAAATATTTAAAAAGACATCATTAAAAATGTTAACTGGGTCGCGCTTTATTCTCCCAACACAGATCTTTAAAAGTCACCTAGTATAGGCACCGTGCCTGTTTCCTAGGGGAAATTTCAAGGAACTTGAAGATCAGACATTAACCTATAAAATTGATTGTTGAGCCATGTATAAAATAAACTAGATGGTAAACTGTTTCTTTGTTTGAGTTTGTTTAATGCAACTTATTATTATTTGTAAATGCTCTAAGAAGTTTTCAGCATAAAGTATAAATTTCCCAATTTGGATGAAAACAAAGCTCATTTTCACAATTTGACCAGTACCGGTACCATTCCCAAAGTGATGAGGAAAAACGCTAAAACCCCCGTTCCAATAGGATGTTTGTTATATCAATTTTTTTAAATAGTTGGCTGAATCAAATTTTTCAGTTTAGTTGGCGTAATACAATCAAGCACTCTCCCTTTCTGGTGTGAAGTCTTGATACGAGGTAAACACGAGCATAGTCAGTGATTTTTTTTGCTAAAAATTATTGCCGATGGTCTGCAGCTTCCCAAAAGCAAAAATCAACGTTTTTTCCCCAAAGGCTGACCAAAATTTCCCAAAAAATTCCCAATTTCCAAACAAAATAATTATTATTTTTGTTTTTTCAAGAAAGAAGTCTCTTATGACTTTTGATTTCTTTACTCTAGATCTCAACTTTTTATTTTAACATCCTACAAAATATATAACTTTAATTTAGTCCTTTTGGTCAATAAATAATTCCCAAATTTGCCGCTTTTATCAATTAAAGCAATCCCATTTGACCAGACTCCTTTTTCCAAAATGGCTAGAAAACCCCCTGGACATGCACTTAAAAACAATTTTAATTCTGTTACGTATAATCATATTTATAATGCTTTTTTTTTCCCAATTTCATGGTTTATCAAATTATTTTTCCCAATTTCATGGTTTATCACACTAATTTTCCCAATTAAAATGGCACAGGCTGTAACAAATAAAAGCAAAAAAAATCACCGATAGTGGGTGTGTATGGAATTATTGGCTTTGCATGGTTAAACATGCTGTAAATAAACAATTTTGACATGGTTTTAAAGAGAAATACATAAATCTTTAAGGTCAATTGTTGTTTGATGCATTGTTTGCATTAATTCAGTAATTCTTTTATTTGTTTCTTTAACCACTTGATACGCTGTAACCGGAGTATACAAAAATGTGTCATCTCATGTAGCTATTCTGGGATGTTCTTGTGTGTTAAACAGACAAAATGAAAACATTTTGATTCCAAATAAAATATTTAAATGTTAAATAATGACTTAAAATACTCAGGGATTAGTTAAAATGGATGAAAACTTTTGTGTACGAATGAGTTGCAATAATTCAACTGTAAGCTTTATAGCCCAATGGGCTGCTTCAAGTTGCAATGTGCTCTCTCTTGTCCATGGGTGCAAAATGTTATCAAAAATGCAAGGGTTAAGGAACACTGAAACTGCAAGAACTTATTAAAGTTTACCTATCTAAACCACAAACTCATCCAAATGGTACCATTAAAGCAAGAAATAATTGATTTTATTGACTTAGGTTTTGTTTTGTACGCTGTATCCGCCATATTGCAAAATTGACCCAATATTGGTTAGGTTGCAGTACACCAATATTTTGCACGTCGAGTTATGTGCTCCAGCAACCCATGCGAAAGACAAACAAGGGACAAAATTGTCACAAAACCAGGTTTTCATTGTGAAAAAAAAATCTGCTAAAGGGAGAAAACTCAAACTGAACTTTTGAAATGAACAAACAAAATTAACCCCCTTTGTAAGTTTGTTTTTAAAAAAATCTATTTTTAGTCGTGGCGACCTTGACATTGGAGATATTGACGTGATTCTTTCGTGCGACACACCGTCCCATGATGGTGAACAAATGTGCCAAATGATTTTAAAATCTCACAATGAATGACATAGTTATGGCCAGGACAAGCTCATTTATGGCCATTTTTGACCTTTGAACTCAAAGTGTGACCTTGACCTTGGAGATATCGACGTAATTATTTCGCGCGACACACCGTCCAATGATGGTGAACAAATGTGCCAAATGATTTTAAAATCTGACAATGAACGACATAGTTATGGCCCGGACAAGCTTGTTCCGCCCGCCCGCCAGCCAGCCAGCCAGCCCGCCCGCATTCGCCAATCTAATAACCATTTTTTTCCTTCGGAAAACCTGGTTAAAAAATCTTACAGGACATGAGGTCCTATAACATTTAAAATTTACAGGACCTCACCAGATTTTACCGGACCTTGTTCTTCTTTAACCAAATACCAGAGAATACCTTTAATAGAGTTTATTTGTATCATTATTTCGTTCACAATGTTTTACAATTCAAAATACATCATTAAATTGAAGCCATGTCCTGTCCTTTTTCCAAACCTCTTGAAATCCTCTTTCGTCATGTTTTTCTACTTCATAAGCCTTCCACCTCTTTTTATTTTCCTCTGCTCTTTGGTCAATACTCACCTGGCTTTTTCTTTTTTCGCCAGACTTAGCCCCGTCAAAATAACGTAGCAATGAAAATGACATTATGAGTCTGACAGTGACACACTTTACAGCTAGTTTTAGTGTTTAGTTACAAAATAATATTCAGGCTCAGAAATAAATAGATTAAGACTTTACACAAATAAAAGGTATTGCAAAAACGTAAAACAAATACAATATGAAACAAAATCACCTGATAAAAAATACACGTATTCGCAACCGGTTGAAGTGCTGATTTTTTCGCTTTCAATGTTGACACGGAACAGGCAAAGGTCGTGTGGTTCCCCGCTTTCGCTTTACGATCATCACAAGGATTGAAACCAGTAAAATTCATTTCAACCAATCAACAAGAGTTCCGCGGTCGGAGATGACCGCATTGAAGCCGGATTTTTGATTTAAATGACAGGAAAGTACCTTTCGTGTTTTTGTCAATGCAATACTTAAATTACTGAAATATTGTTCAAAGGTCAAAATGAAATGTAAGTACTTTTCAAGGCATGAGCAAACCTTGTGTTATGTTTTGAATGCATGCATATACATGAACAACAATAACATTTAAGGTCACAAATATGAACTTGAATTGACAATTAGGAAAGTTTGATCTCAATTTTTTTATTTTTTAACATTTTTACATTCAAGGTCACGGTGACCTTGACCTTAAAATGACCAGTGGTCATCTACTAGTTCTGGCCAACCTTCATATCAAGTTTGAAGACTCTAGGTCTAAGCATACCAAAGTATTAACAACTTTAACATATTTACATCCAAGGTCACAGTGACCTCGACCTTCAAATGAATGACCTTGAAATGACCAGTGGTCATCTAAGTGTGCTTGCAAACCTTTACGTCAAGTTTGAGATTCTAGGTCCAAGCATACCAAAGTTATAACAATTTTAACATTTTAACATTGAAGGTCACAGTGACCTTGACCTTCAAATGAATGACATTGAAATGAGCAGTGGTGATCTTCTAGTACTGGCCAACCTTTATGTCAAGTTTGAAGACTCTAGGTACAAGCATACCAAAGTTATAACATGGAATAAGAACTTTAACATTTTTACCTACCAAAGTTATAAGAACTTTAACATTTTTACATTCAAGGTCACAGTGACCTTGACCTTAGAATGAATGACCTTGAAATGACCAGTGGTCATCTAAGTGTGCTTGCAAACCTTCATGTCAAGTTTGAAGACTCTATGTCCAAGCATACCAAAGTTATAACAATTTTAACATTTTAACATTTAAGGTCACAGTGACCTTGACCTTCAAATGAATGACATTGAAATGACCAGTGGTCATCTTCTAGTACTGGCCAATCTTTATTTCAAGTTTGAAGACTCTAGGTACAAGCATACCAAAGTTATAACATGAAATAAGAACTTTAACATTTTTACATTCAAGGTCACAGTGACCTTGACCTTCAAATGAATGACCTTGAAATGTCCAGTGGTTACTTACTAGTTCTGGCCAACCTTCATGTCAAGTTTCAAGACTCTAGGTCCAAGCATACCAAAGTTATAACAACTTTAACATTTTTACATTCAAGGTCACAGTGACCTTGACCTTCAAATGAATGACCTTGAAATGTCCAGTGGTTACTTACTAGTTCTGGCCAACCTTCATGTCAAGTTTCAAGACTCTAGGTCCAAGCATACCAAAGTTATAACAACTTTAACATTTTTATATTGAAGGTCACAGTGACCTTCACCTTCAAATGAATGACCTTGAAATGACCAGTGGTCATCTGTTAATCCTGGCCAACCTTCATGTCAAGTTTGAAGACTCTAGGTCCAAGCATACCAAAGTTATACCATGAAATAAGAACTTTAACATTTTTACATTCAAGGTCACAGTGACCTTGACCTTCAAATGAATGACCTTGAAATGACCAGTGGTTACTAACTAGTTATGGCCAACCTTCATGTCAAGTTTCAAGACTCTAGGTCCAAGCATACCAAAGTTATAACAACTTTAACATTTTTTATATTGAAGGTCACAGTGACCTTGACCTTCAAATGAATGACCTTGAAATGACCAGTGGTCATCTGTTAATCCTGGCCAACCTTCATGTCAAGTTTGAAGACTCTAGGTCCAAGCATACCAAAGTTATACCATGAAATAAGAACTTTAACATTTTCGAGCACCCCGCCCGCCCGCCCGCCCCCCCGCCCCCCCGCCCGCCCGACAACATCAATCTATAAGCCGAGATTTTTTCGAAAAAAAATCCGGCTAAAAATTTGTTGTGTCGCTTACGTCACAAAACAACGCCAATATTTGACATTTTCAAAGAATAGCACTACGAGTTTGTTACGTTACAAGTAAAGATAGCAAGTTCGACTGGTTTGTAACAAATCTTTTTATTTCATCGTCAAACCGTCTATCAAAGTAGATTGATTCATACCAGTCAGTATTTTTTTACATATTCATAGTTTCATTTTCATTTCCAACCAAAACAAAGTTTTACTTATTGTTTTTTTCGTTTTGGACACGAGGACCGCCAGTTTAGGGAAAGATACCGGACCTCAGCAAATTTTATCGGAAATGTCAGAGGTCCGACGTCTTTCGCATGGGTTGGCTCCAGCCTATAAAGTCGATAACGATGTGGTATTCGATACAGAATACACTGTTTCAAATTTAAACATAAACATGTCAGCGAGAAAAGTGTGTTGAAACATCGTCGTGTTTTTATAGGGTGCATGCAAAGGATAACATCCGTAGGTTGCCATTCAGGTAATTTAACATGTTTATGAAGTTTATTCATTATTTTCCTCAATTTTTCTTGAACGAGGTCTGTTTAGTGAAGCGCACGGATTCGCTGCGCTGAACTGCACCCATGTTTATGAAGGGGTGCATATGGACTGCCAGAGCCGCCATAGCAAAAATTATCAAAGGCTCTGGGAGTCCGTTTATATGGACTAGTGTACGAATGTGACTTGTGAGTTTGTAGTTTTATTTGTTAAGTGAAAAACAGTTACATTTAAATAGCGTTATCTGTGTGTATGCAAATTAAATAAAAAGTTACTAATGCCGAGCATACACAACACATGTATTTATCCCAGAAAATGTGTGATTGTTGAAAATACCCCTAACGTTAAAGTACCTCTTCTCGAACCTCACCTCTTTTGGAACCCTTCATTTGTTTACATTTTATTCGCATACCCGCATGCGCACTACGTCACCGTTTTTTGTGTATATGTAATTTGTTTACGACGACTCATATGTATTGGCAAATCGACAAAAATGCGTCAAAACAGTTAGAATAAGTAGAATTATCATAAAACAAGTAAACATCATCGTATTTCTTTATGCTTTTTACATATATAAGGATTTTCCTAAAAAAAAAATAAAAACATGGTCTAAATTTTGTTGTCAACTTTGCTTGACAATTTACACATTTTGGCTGCTGCAATAAGTCACGTGACCATGGTCTAAACACAGGCTTTTTCCGCCCCATGCCACGGGTCCGAAATTCGGCCCCATTCCCAATGCAAATCTGGTAGTTTTTTTCCCAATTGAAAAAAAAATTCCCAATTCCAAAAAAAAAAAAAAAAAAAAAAATTTTTTTTTTTTTTTTTTAACTTAAAATATATAAGTTAACCTGATCCGGTGTAGAAAATAGAAAGTGTTGCATAATTTAAGAATCTGTTGCCTTGAATTTGTTTTAAAGACTGTAAAATATGTTATTATTATTTAAGACTTTCCTTATTTTCCTCAAAATCTGGCGCTTCGCACGAATTTTTTCACCTCAAAAAAGGCCAGGCCTTTTCCCCAAATTCAGATTAAAAAACCTGCAGTTATCTCACATGTTCATAATACTTTGTAAAATTTTAATAATAAGTTATCAAAATAGTCGTTATTTACCAGTTAACGGCTTCTTTGAAATATAAGAAACACTATTTACATGCAATAATTTTTCCCAATTGAGCCAATTTTGCGAATAATTTTTTTCCCAAAATGGGGGTTTTCACGACGCGAAATTCCCAAAATTCCAGTGTGGCGTATTCCCAAAATGGAGCGGAAAAAGCCTGAAACATGTGACTAATTTATTTTTAATGGTGTACACTGAAGGGTTCAAAAGCAGGTACTCGTTGTTTTGGCAGCATTGATAGTTTTACATGATATGGATGTGCTGGAAACTTGCAAAAATCTGTTATCAAAAGAGGATTTACATAGCAATTAAAGTTGTCAGCCATGTAGAAACAAGTTATTTATCAAATAGAGTACTCATTAATATGTTTCACTAATTTCAATATTATATTTGAGTCAACTTGACATGTCAAAAATTAAGAGGTTCGAAAGATGGTTCGTCCATGATATATCCAAAATACCCAATCTGACAATATCACATTTTTAGATTTAGTTTCTGGATCCTTTCACGTTCAAACGCTGAACAAGTCGAAACAAATTGTCCTCCTGTCAGTCATAAATTTTCTGTCTGACCAACGGCATACACTTTTCTTATTTGTCATGACAGTAAATTAATTTCGAATACGATGTCTAATTGTTATGAGAATAAATGGGAGTGGACAATGCCGGTTTATCATGGGCTTGAAAACGGTTCTTCTAAGTTTAACATGTTGCACTGACATATATATGTGTTAAGTATATATAACTTACAAAATCACCATCGAAATAAACTCTCTAAAAGGAGCATTTAACAAATGTCACGTCTGCTTTACAACGCCGGAAATAAGACCAACAGCATCCACCATTTTTAAACATACTCGATTATTTTCCAAAGTCTAGCCATAATCGGTGTCTATGGATTCTATCGAAAATAAAGTAAAAACAATCGCACATTCTCGGCCCTTTCCGTCAAACATCGAATTATTGATAATCTGCGAGGGGTACCGAATGAAAGTCAAAGTAGTCCGTAGACAACGAAACTTCTATTTGTTTTTTCTTCTTTTTTTCCTCTTCTTCCGATACAGCACCCCTTCTAAATTAATATGCCGGTGAAGGGGTGATACCTGTACAAATTAAATGTGCTCAGTTGGTTGTAAATTTAAAAAAAATTAAATTGTAATTGCTTACGGGTGGATAAGGGGGACAGTGGCATCCTCGTGTATAGAGGGGGGTAGTGAGTTCCATTTGATACCAGTTCTTGGGTAGAATGAGAATGTATAAGTCTTTTGAGGTTTGTCTTTGTCGAAAGCAAGTGTTCATACTGAGTCTTGATCGGCGGTTAACATGAACAAGGAGATTTTCACGAGAAGTGGTGACAACAGCATGGTGGATAATTTTATTTAGCATGATGAGACGGAATTTTGTTCTGCGTGTTTTAAGAGTGGGTCAATTCAGGTTGTCAATCATATTAGTTACTGAGATTGTGTTGTGATATCTGTTTGTTTCGAATTTTGTACTTTTCCCGTTTATTTATTTGAGCTTTTGTAGTTGGGTCCCAGACAGTGGAGGAGTATTCTAATTAAGGCCTATCTATTGCTTTTTAACAATGAACTTTAACTTTTGATTAGCAAATTTTTAAGTTGCGGCGAAGAAATCATAGTGCCATGTTTGCATTATTAGTGATTAAGTTAATATGTTAATCCCATTTGAGGTTACTTTTGAGTGTAAGACCTAGATATTTGCCGTGATATACTTTTTCAAGGATATGTTCATGTAGATTTTTATGAAAAGATGACAAGATTTCTTTTTTAAGTAATGCTGAAGATGTTGCATTTTTCTGGGTGGAATTTCCTTAACCATTCCTTCTCCCACCGACCAGCAGCTTCAATATCTAGCTGTAGCCAATTGTACAAATCTGCATAACTCTAATCTAGCGGATAAGTTTTGGTTATCTTCAATTTTAGGACATCTTTTTTTTTGTTAGTGATTGTATGAAAAAAATAGATATTCGAAGAGGTGCACGTTTTTTTATTATTTAGTTTGGGATAGGATTTAGCCAAGGTATTTGACTTAGGCTATCTTTATCGGAATAATGTTATCTTTTGGATTGGCTAAATGTATCCATATTTATACAAATGTCCACTGGAGGTAATGGATGTCGAAGAGGTATTTGATATTTTTGTAGACGATGCTATCATCTGCAAAACGTCTTAGAGTGCTATGTTTTATACAATCAGCAGTCATAAATAAATCAGAAATAAGATGTTTCCAAAGACAGTGTCATGTGGGACTCCAAAGGTCTATTTGTTAGGAAGTCAGATATCCAGAAGAAAGCAATTGAATTAATTCCTAAGTATTAAGTTTGTATTAGAGGTGCTAGTGGGGTACTTTATCGAATGCTTACGAAAATCCATAATAATGATGTCAGTTTGTATACCTTGATTATTTGATTGGGTTAAAAGTGTAATTAATTATTAATACCAACAAAACCCTAGTAACATGGGGGATTTTGGTACCCGCACAAGCGTCTGAGAGCGTATTTAACTTACCGAAATACCCATGGTATATTAGCTAAGGTTATTTAAAACTAATCCTTTTTTTGCATTTTCAAATCAATAAATGATACGAACACTTTTTATGCCCCCCTTCGAAGAAGAGGGGGTATATTGCTTTGCACATGTCGGTCGGTCGGTCTGTCGGTCTGTCGGACTGTCGGTCGGTCGGTCCGTCCACCAGGTGGTTTCCGGATGATAACTCAAGAACGCTTGGGGCTAGGATCATGAAACTTCATAGGTACATTGATCATGACTTGCAGATGACCCCTATTGATTTTGAGGTAACTATGTCAAAGGTCAAGGTCACGGTGACCCGAAATAGTAAAATGGTTTCCGGATGATAACTCAAGAATGCATACGCCTAGGATCATGAAACTTCATGGGTAGATTGATCATGACTCCCAGATGACCCCTATTGATTTTGAGGTCACTAGGTCAAAGGTCAAGGTCACGGTGACCCGAAATAGTAAAATGGTTTCCGGATTACTCAAGAACGCATACGCCTAGGATCATGAAACTTCATGGGTAGATTGATAATGACTCGCAGATGACCCCTATTGATTTTGAGGTCACTAGGTCGAAGGTCAAGGTCACGGTGACCCGTAATAGTAAAATGGTTTTTGGATGATAACTCAAGAACGCATACGCCTAGGATCATGACACTTCATAGGTAGATTGATCATGACTCGTAGATGACCCCTATTGATTTTGAGGTCACAAGGTCAAAGGTCAAGGTCACGGTGACCCGAAATAGTAAAATGATTTTTGGATGATAACTCAAGAACGCTTTTGCCTAGGATCATGACACTTCATAGGTACATTGATCGTGACTCGCAGATGACCCTTATTGATTTTCAGGTCACTAGGTCAAAGGTCAAGGTCACAGTGACAAAAATAGTATTCACACAATGGCTGCCACTACAACGGACAGCCCATATGGGGGGCATGCATGTTTTACAAACAGCCCTTGTTTTTACCAGTGTTACAAGGGATAAGAATATGTAAATTCAGGTCATCCAGAATGGCGCGTAATATATAGGCATAGACGACACTTTGTTGTAAGCTTTTCTAGGTTATCTGACCGCTATATCAAGTGATTAAGTGGGCGGAGCCATTGTATTCCAGGCGGGATGTTAATTGATCCCATGCCAGATCGGCACTGACCTCCACGCCTGGTTGCGTATGAACACAGTTCGTATTTCGCTCTTTAAATATCACCAATGTAATCTACGCCTGGTCGCTTATGGTCCAGTGCCGTCGTGGGCCGTCGGCCGGTCAGGCTATAGCCTGACCACTATTTGACAAAAAAAAGAAATGAAAACTGAGGTAGGAGATGAATTGCTTAATCTCCTCTGGGTCAGACATATTTTATCATGCTTCCTTATTTAAAAAACCCGCCTATTGTCAATACAAAACTGGTGCTGTTGCAAAAGTGATAAAATCCCGGTAGTTCTATCTGTTTTCTAACTTCGCTGTTTTCCGATGGTTCAAAGGAGCCACCGTACACTCCATATTTCCCGGATTTTTATACCGGAAGATGCAGACGATTTTTTTCGAATAAACGAGGAAATACATCGAACTGAGTACAATGATAAGCATCGCTATGTTGCAATAATAAAAATACACGAAAAATGCTATATGCCCTTTGTACACATATTGAAGGAAATTAATAGTATTTGTTATTTTCTTTTGCAAATCCAAGAATAAACATACACGAAAAACTTAAAGAAATCCAAAAGATTTATTTGAGCAATACATGTTCATGGTATATCAAACAAAATTAAGAGGCTAAATGAGTTAAGATCTATATCATCTAGTGAAATTCGTTGCCATTTCAGCGAAGGGAGCCCGGAGACAGGGGTGTACGGTAAATCTTTAGTTTATACATGTATACTAGTATATGCTCCCTTCCTCAACATTAGTGGCATACATTGTTGTCCCTCTGTGCAAATTCTTTATCAAAGTTTTTCCCTCGGAATATTGATGCTTCCATCCATGAAAATGACGGCATATTTTAATACTGTGGTTGACTTGAACACACTTTTCTAAACAACACAATGGCCAGATCCGACTGTCACACGTACTTGACTATATGCGCAAGCTTCCACCTACATTGCGGGTGATCTACTCAGATGTTGAGGCACTTATACGAATCTTTCTGACAATGCAAGCTACAAATGCCAAAAGCGACAGGACGTTCTCTGCGCTTCGGAGAATTAGGACATATCTGAGAAGCAAAATGGCCTAAACTAGACTATACAACCTTATGGCTTTGCACGTTCATAAGCAAAGAATGGACGCTCTTGACGTAACTTAATTGCAGAGGAGTTTGTTGCTCGAGGAGAAAGGCGCAGCTGTGTATTTGGACAATTTAAAGGTGTTACAGCACTGCAACTAAGCCAATTAACAACTGGAGTGGAAGGAAATGGATTTCTTCAGACTATTTTCCCTAGTTTATCGCATTTGCAAATAATATGGAGCCTGGTGCGGTGCCGTGTAACTTAGTAATATCGTGCACTTTGGCCTCAAAACCTCCCAGGTGTAAAGATTTAGCCTTTATGTTTCAAAACAAATTCCGGGGATGCATGCTCCCAGACCCCCCCCCCCCCCCTAGTAGCTTAGCGCATTCGGCGCTCGCAGGCCTCCGGCACTTAGAGCCTGACCACTTTGAAAAGTCCGACGACGGCCCTGTGGTCACAGCAGTTGGATGCTTGTATATTACCGTTGATATATACACCATGTCGCATACAGTCAAAGTAGTTTGCTGTATGAATGGCTGATTTCCACGCATTGTCTCATATGGTCACAGTAGATGGCAATTGAATGGCAACATTTATCTTTACTAATAATTTCATTTGGCCGCAGTATTAGGCTCTTTATATGTCACCAACGTTTTCTTCGCATGGTCCCATATGAGCGTAGCAAACTGCTATGGTCATGTGCGACAAGGTGTGGAGATCACTGGTGAAATGTTAATAGCCAGCTTTGCGACCATAGTAGACACGGCCTGTGGATCAACGGCGCTTTTTTAATAGCCAAGTCGTGGAAATGAAGTATTTAACTCAAATACCCAAGTACTTTGGGTTTAGGCTACTAGTAATGGAGCCATAGCCATTATAAAAGAGCCAGGTAACATGGTTATTTGCGACCAATTTTGTCATTTATAGTGATGATTACAAATGAGATAAGTTAATTTATTTTTCTAGTCACTGTTCTTCAGCTATTTTCTGTTAAAAGTGCTTAAAGGTTACAATATACCAAAAGATTTCCTACACAAATTCAATGTAAAAGCAATAACTTCAACAAAAAATAAAGTCAAACTTTTGCGCATAGAGACCCCCATAACCATACCTTTTCTTAAAGAGCATTCCAAGCCGCAATGATTTAGACAATAAAAAAGGGGGGTCATGCGTTTTGCAAGAAAGAACTCGATGCGAATCAGCGGTCACTGTTTTACAGCCATCAATTTACCGGGTTCGTACCAGTGGATGAGGGTTTCCCGCCATCTGTCAAAGTCTCATGTAGTCTTTAACCTTCAAGCAAATGAGTGAATTTCTGTTAAACATCAATGTTTTCCCTACTACATGCACAAAGAAACATTCTAAAATAAAGTCATGGCAAGTGCCCACACAGACAATTGTGTCTTCTTATAAATGATGTTCAGGTTTTTAAAGAGTATAGCATTGCACTCCCAAAAGATTTAGTATATTGTAACCTAAAGGAAAAATATGTTCTGAATAAAATGTGTTTTTCTTGCATATTATTATCTTCCTATTCATATTGCACAAATACATTAAGTTTGGCTGGATTATCTGTCCATTTGGCCATTTTAGATCACATTTTCACATGCGGGTGTTTTCGGTCCGAAGAAGGCGATTTAAGGCCTGTTAAAGCTTAAATGTCCCTTTAAGATTTAAAGCTGTTGTGTTCAATATCTGCAACAAAATACCAAAGCAAACCATATGGACCGGCACGTGGGGCTTATGCGGGTGGGGAAAGAATGAACTTGTTAGATATTTTCACTCCAAGCAATTTTGATAATGTCTTTTTTGTGTGTGTTTTTTTTAAATACCCCCAAAAATGTCAATTTCAAAGCAAAAAAAATCCAATTTCATCCAAGACAAACAACAAATAAGCAAAAATGAGAGACCAAAGATACTTTAAAGTGTAGAAATCAATAAGCTTCCTATAACTTGTTGTTTCACACTAATAAAAGTGTGAAATCTTGAAAGCGCATTGTTGCTCGGAGCCCATTTATTTACCAGTCGCCAATGATATATTCTAGCATATAATGCTATGGGTGCCTTTAAACTGCAGCAGATGGTCAATATGCACTGCCAGCTGTCATTCAGAGATTCAAGAGAATACAAATTTCATATTTTGGCCACAAAATAAGTACTTTTGACTATTTTTATGGTGGCAATCTGGTCAAAATGGGCGTTTATAACTGAGCGATAGACAAAAATGCTCATTTTGGGGGTTTAGACTGGAAGGAAAGGTTAAAATAAACAAGATACATATATGTTGGAGAGCATTATAAGCTAAGAAATGAAGTTCTATGAAGTAACAGGGGCAGAAAGGCAGCTCAGATCAATGCAGGCTTCCTGAAAGAGGTTTCTAGTACATCTTCTTGGGACACAGCTTCCCGCAGAATTCTCAACACAACAAATATCATTGATCCATGTCACCTTTGTATGCAAAGACAAGCAAATAAGGTCAATACTTCCCTTAAATCACTGAATGAGAGAAGCATGTACCAAATAAAAACTAAACTGGTTGCTGAAAGTGCCACATTTTGGCGAAAAGATCCCTCTAAGGTAAAAGATGAAGGGGACACTTGCTACAACAATCCTATGTTTAAGTCGGACGCCACATCCTTTCAAGCCGGGACCATGACTGTAAGCATATTGTGAGAAACAATACCAAACACAAGCTAATTGTAGGGTTACAAGTAGCATGTCAACTCAGATGCACTGCATACATGCTTAGGAACAAGGATAAACCTGTTAAGTGCCAACTTCTGCTGCCAACAAAGCACAAGCTTTACGTGTCAGGACGCGGAACTATCCATACAAACTGCACGGGGAATTGCATGACGGCAAGGGTTTGAGTGACCACAAACCTGATTATGACAGTATTTCACACCTTAAGCATCATAAATATGCTTATTTGCTTGTGCACATGATAATAATTTAGTATTATTACCTGTTTTGCCATTAACAACCCTTATCCAGTAGCCCTCGGCTTAGTCGCAGACATTCCTCTACCTGAAAAAGTCAAAATTCCCAATAAAAAATAGATATAAAATGGCAAAAAACATGCATTGAAGTATTTTTAGTGTATTTCTATGAATAATAGGAAGTAATATACATTGTTATGTTCATGATTGTACTAAATATGAAGGCTGCCTCAATTAAGTGTCTGCTGCACTGTCCAAACTGTAAAAATGTCCGCCATTCCATGTCGGTGAAATGGGGCTCTGTTTGAATGTTCATGCTTTATGCACAAGCTATTGTTGCGTTACTGAATCACAGAGTCCCTGGTGTTGAATTCTGACTTCATGTAGCACACTAACGCTACACGGTCAACCAATATGCCTTTGAATTCAAGTCGGAAAGCAATTTAGCCCTTATTTGGCTATATCAGGGTGGGGGGGTCAACTTGAAAAACAACTATTCCAGGTCAAAACATCTGAATTCATGCATTTAAGGCACTTATTTTCTTCACTTTTGTTTAGAAATGACCAAAAATCAGCTTTCCCAGTCATATTTTGCACTTGCAGATGATATTTCATTTTTACCTAAATCTAGTTTAGGTTACAATATACCAAAAGATTTCCTACACAAATTCAATGTAAAAGCAATAACTTCAACAAAAAATAAAGTCAAACTTTTGCGCATAGAGACCCCCATAACCATACCTTTTCTTAAAGAGCATTCCAAGCCGCAATGATTTAGACAATAAAAAAGGGGGGTCATGCGTTTTGCAAGAAAGAACTCGATGCGAATCAGCGGTCACTGTTTTACAGCCATCAATTTACCGGGTTCGTACCAGTGGATGAGGGTTTCCCGCCATCTGTCAAAGTCTCATGTAGTCTTTAACCTTCAAGCAAATGAGTGAATTTCTGTTAAACATCAATGTTTTCCCTACTACATGCACAAAGAAACATTCTAAAATAAAGTCATGGCAAGTGCCCACACAGACAATTGTGTCTTCTTATAAATGATGTTCAGGTTTTTAAAGAGTATAGCATTGCACTCCCAAAAGATTTAGTATATTGTAACCTAAAGGAAAAATATGTTCTGAATAAAATGTGTTTTTCTTGCATATTATTATCTTCCTATTCATATTGCACAAATACATTAAGTTTGGCTGGATTATCTGTCCATTTGGCCATTTTAGATCACATTTTCACATGCGGGTGTTTTCGGTCCGAAGAAGGCGATTTAAGGCCTGTTAAAGCTTAAATGTCCCTTTAAGATTTAAAGCTGTTGTGTTCAATATCTGCAACAAAATACCAAAGCAAACCATATGGACCGGCACGTGGGGCTTATGCGGGTGGGGAAAGAATGAACTTGTTAGATATTTTCACTCCAAGCAATTTTGATAATGTCTTTTTTGTGTGTGTTTTTTTTAAATACCCCAAAAATGTCAATTTCAAAGCAAAAAAAAATCCAATTTCATCCAAGACAAACAACAAATAAGCAAAAATGAGAGACCAAAGATACTTTAAAGTGTAGAAATCAATAAGCTTCCTATAACTTGTTGTTTCACACTAATAAAAGTGTGAAATCTTGAAAAGCGCATTGTTGCTCGGAGCCCATTTATTTACCAGTCGCCAATGATATATTCTAGCATATAATGCTATGGGTGCCTTTAAACTGCAGCAGATGGTCAATATGCACTGCCAGCTGTCATTCAGAGATTCAAGAGAATAC